>NC_133528.1:124563459-124886959 GCF_048544455.1 Silene latifolia | reverse complement strand
AGCTTTGAGTTATAATTTACATAATTGTTATTATGTATCCACTTAGTCTAAATCAATATTTCCATTTCTATGTGAGACATGAAAGGATCTATATTTTGCCATCAAAGACAATTGTTGTATTTTGTTGAAACCAGATATGGATGTGAGCCATGTCACTTATCTTTATGATACACAAGTTTTAGACAGTTCCAACTCATGTAAAGATATCTACATAATACGATCCAAAAGACTCATAACTAGTAATCCAAATGATTTGTACATTTGATTTTTTAATTAGGTTACGTAAATGAGAAACGCATTAAACGCTAGTGTCGACTAGAATTATTGGACCATTTGATTTTCAATCATATGGAATATGCGAATCTTATCTCCTTTGCAATATAATTCGTACTTCCTTTAGTGGTAAAGGAACACGAGCAAGTGATTTGTTAGGACTAATACATGCCGATGTATGTGGTCATACGAGCATCACCGCAAGGAGAGGTTATGACTACTTCGTCACTTTTAACAATGATCTAAGTAGATAAGGGTATATTTACTTAATCAAATAAAAGGTGAAGCATTTGAGAGATTTGAGAAATTTCTAAAATGACGTAGAGAACCAATTGAATAAAGTTCTAAGCATTACGATCCAATCGTAGTGGCAAAGATCTAAATAATAAATTTGATTTATTAAAGATGGATTATGACCTAGCGTCACTACCCATAAGATCAAACTAATATGAGTTGGTTTGAGTTGTTGAACTCAATTTTGGGAATTTGCAATTCAATACGGACAAGTAATTCTAAACGGATGGTCAACCATGAGATACCTAGAATAGAGAGTCTATTAAACCAAATCACATGGATCAAACCAAATCACATGGATCAGACTTGTCATATGAAGCTTTTATCATGCTATATTTTACACTAGTGTTCCCTATACACTACATATACTAAAATAAGAGCATAAAAACAAAAGTAACAAGATTCCCTTCATGGGAAGAGCCACCGGTTTTGGCTCTAACTTATGGGCATTTTGTTGCTCATATTTTTCCACTCTTGTTTTGCTTGTTTTTGCTTATGCTTCTCTCTAAACTTTCCTCACATGCAAGATCACAAAAACTCTCTACAATAATAATACTCATCATCTATTACTAGAGGTAGTAATACAAGAACATTAGTATTATTAAGGTAATATTTCTACTACATATCTAGTTAATATTAGTAGGAATTTTTGGGATTAATCTTGGGTGCAATTTATTGGAGTGGCTTCTATACTTGGAGTCTTAGGAGGATCATCCATCATATTTAGCTCAAGAACAAGTGAAGGAAGGTGACCTAACTTGTGCCCATATTTTCGAACCATTTAACAATGTAAGGAACATTGTTTTTCTTATATATATTTCATTTAGTTATGCATGCACTAGATCTAAAGAACATATAATTAACAAGTTAATTTGTTCACTATTAGAGGAGTCTAATAATAGGTATATGAACCTAACACGCACCACGTTCCGGCTCAAAGTTCCGGACCGTGACATTTGGTATTAGAGCTCGGTCTTCACGACGAGCTGCTGCATACGATGACGGGAAGGACTTGTGGTGAGTCTCGGGGGCACTCACCATGTCGTAGACGGGAAGGATTCAAGTTTAGAATCCCTCCCAAGGAATAATACCCAAGATAACCTCTTAAAAATTAATATTATTAATACTAGAACAATATTTATTTAACTAAAAATGACCCAAAACTATTGTTTTGTCCTCTTAGAATTTCGGTCAAGAGGGAGGAATAATGGAGTAATTTATCTCTCTAAAATTCTTTTGTTTTAGATGATGTTAGAATGAATAATGCACTAGTTTTTCAAGTAGTGTATATTAGGTAAATTAAGAGAAAAAATCCTTTGGCCTTTTCACTAGGAAAACCGGGTAGGGGGAGGGTAAAGGGGCCAATGCATGACCAAGGTGCTCTTCACAAGAGTAACTAGGTATGCATGGCTAGCACTTAGGTAAATGATTATGCTTTCCACTCAAAAATTAATCAACACAATATTTAGCCTAATACACCCTCTATTTCGGTCCATTTAAGATAAAATGGATTCCATTTTATCTTTGTCAATTTATCAATTTGTCACATGTCACAAGTCATGTAAAATTGTCATGCATTTTTAACATAATCAATTAAGAGTGAGGTATGACCGAAGAGGATCAACTGATCACCACCGTCGCACGACAGTACTGTCAAACTCTAGTCAGCCAATCATTAGCGATATGTGTGGACCAGTTGACAGTAAAATATTACTTCCCACATGTATTCTTAAAATGAGACTTAAACATGTGATCATCATGATCGACAGTTGTGATCGCATTATTGTCGGAGGACACATATTCCAACACTTTGGCCCACTTTAGCACAGACTGTAATACTACGGTTTTATGAGTCTCTGGGTACTCTATCAAGTAGGCCTTACTCTGTCGAGTAAGGGTGTTTTGCATTTTAAAACAGTTTCTGATCTGTTGGGTACTCGATCGAGTAGCCTTGTTACTCGATCGAGTAGGCGGCACTCGATCGAGTACGTCTGTTACTCGATCGAGTAGCCCGGTTTACGGGTAATGTTTTGTCGGGTTTTGTTAATGATGCGAATTAATATTTAAACCTTTCTGTCACTTTTATAATACACTCTTTACAAACTTAATTACTCTGAAAAGAGATTGCAGCCTACGTACTTCGCATCCTTCGCATTATTGACAAATCCCGGAGCTTGGGAGGTCGGAATTCATCTTTCTTTGTTTTCTTGTGATCCTTGCGTCGAGAGTAAGATCTACGTACTGTTTTTATGGTATTTTGTTAAAGTTGGTTAAACCCTAATTTGGGGGTTTGGGGGTTTTGTTGTCTTTTATGATTGGTAGTAATTGTATGATCATATGTTAGGAGGAGGATTCGTAGAAGAGGCCTTTTGATAACAGCTGTTGAGATCGTCTGACTGTAGTGCATTCCAGGTAGGGTTTTCTCTACTCAGTATTAGTCACATGATGTGTTGGTTGTGCTTTGTGATTGTTGAATATTATCATACGAGTATTGTGACGGTTGTTGGTTTTGATTGTTGATAGTAGCTGTGGTTGTTTGTATATGTCTGTGTTCTTCTTGGTGCGTCCCTGGGGTGAGTGGAGTCACTTGCGGGAGTGGCTTCACGCCCATTATACGCCTTCTGTGGAACCCGCCACGAAAGGGATGTGCACATTAATGGATTTGGGTTTATCGCTCGACGGAGATGAGCCGGGCTTAGGTGGGAACGGCATGCGGTCCCCACCGCGGCGAGGAGTAACTGTTGCGATGGGTATTCTCAGCGGGGTTACACACTTTAGTGTGTAGTCGATATTGTGGAGTTGATGATGGAGTTCGGAGTATATCCGTGACGATTGATTGAGTGTGTTGTTTGTTGTATTTTTGAGTTATATAAATTGTGTGATTAGTACTGACCCCGTTTATTGTTTTAAAAACTGTGGTGATCCATTCGGGGATGGTGAGCAGTTATTGAGCAGGTATGAGTCGAGATACATGAATAGCTGGGATGTGTCACCTTCAGATGATAGAGTCTTCCGCTGTAGCTTGAGTAGTTTGCCAGACATTTTATTTAGTTGTTTAGACAGATGTTTTGAGAACATGTAACCCGTATTTTGAGCAGTTGGTTTTGGATTGTATTTTATTCACTAAACTTATACTATTTAAATGTTATTTCGTTATTGTCTTATGATTATCATTGCCTCGGGAAACCGAGATGGTGACATCTTTATACCCGTGTGGTCCTGGTAAGGCACTTGGAGTATGGGGGTGTCACAAAGTGGTATCAGAGAGACGATCCTGAAACCTGTAACTAATGAATATAATGAACATAGGGAGTCAATTAAAATGAACCCGGGGTAAAGGTTGTAGGAGCTAATGCAAAGGCTTGGGAGACGTCCTAAAGTCGCGAACGCGCCCTACAATTTTGAACCGGTCACATGGGGGGTATATGTCAAGGTCATATGTGGTGTCTGTCAGTTGATATGTGAATGTAACGGTATATGTTATGAATTGTTGGATGTTGGGAGTGGAGGATTTAAATTGTGATTAAAGAGTTGGAAGTTGGTGGGGTGTGTTTATATGTTGGTTTGCATGAAGAAGCATGATGGTTGTTTATTATGTGGCATTTAATAACATGAAGTAGACTCTTTTGTTGATTGTATGAGGAACTGTGTATAATTGCATGCGTAGTTATATTATAATGTTGAGATTATGAAGTTGCATAGTATGTTGGGTTATGTGAGATAACATGCGGGTAGTATGTACGAGTCAGCATGACTCGATCAAGTAGAAGGCACTCGATCGAGTAGGTGAGGTACTCGATCGAGTGGGTCTGACTCGATCGAGTGGGTATTTTGACGTTTTCATGATCAGAACCGTGTTTTTGGGTACTCGATCGAGTACATAGGGGCACTCGATCGAGTAGGGGGCACTCGATCGAGTGGCTAGTCTGCTCGGTCGATTATGTTAGAGATCAGAAGGTCTGTTTTGGGTCTGGAGTCGGGGCACTCGATCGAGTACGTTGGGCACTCGATCGAGTAGCCTCTACTCGATCGAGTAGGTTTAGGCACTCGATCGAGTGGGTTCTGGGCAGGTTGTTTTCGTGTTTTGGGTTATAGTATGTATGTTTATATCTACCTTTTCTTATATAGTTTCAAGATGCCGCCAAAGAAAACCGCTTTGTATGCGAGAGCTGAGAGCATGAACATCGACGATATAGTTAAGATGTTGGAGCATCAAGATTCTCTTACGGAGGCCCTAAAGAGAGTGGGAAAGGATAAGGAGGTTGATCACTCTAAGATCAGTCTTTATATAGCGAGGTTTAACCCAAAAGAGTACAAGGGGACCGGGGAGCCAATTCTTCTTGATAATTGGCATCGTGAGATGGAGAACATTCCGGATCTGGTACATTGTCCTGATGAGATGAAAGTAGAACAAGCTGCGTTCTACTTGAGGGAAGCGGCTGGTGAGTGGTGGGACAAGGTGAAAGCGAGTGCTAGAGAGATGTATATGAAGCAGGGCCTACCTGCTAAACCTTGGGAAGAGTTCCGGTGGGCTATGAGGAGAGAGTTTGTACCTGAGCATGTGAGGAGTATGCTGAGGGAGGAGTTTGATGGGTTTAGGATGACATCTGATATGTCAGTAGCTGAGTACTATAAGCAGTTTAATGAGAAGTCCAGATATGCTGAGGACATGGGTTTGAGTGAGGAGAACCTAGCGCTGAGATTTGAGAGGGGGTTGACCCCCAGGATTATAGACAAGTTACCCGTGGGAGTCCTTACCAATGTTAAGGAAGCTTATGAGAGGGCTGGGAGAGCTGAGAGGTTAGTGGAGATGGCCCGAGAGAGAGGAAGTGAGAAAAGAAAGGCGGAGAGTGAGGGTGGTGGCCAATCTAACTACAAGAAAGGCAACCACAATCAGGCTAGAACGTTTTCTTCTGGCTCGGGGTTCAGTGCTGAGGCTTCCTTTGGGCGTGGCCGTGGGAGCGGTAGTGGTAGTTGGGGGATGACCTGCTTTGGTTGTGACGGTGTAGGCCACAAGAGACATGAGTGCACGAGTGTACTGGGAGCTTTTCAGAGATCAGCTCAGGGGAGCTATTCTCAAGGTCCGGCACAGAGTTATGCGAGCAACAGACCGGCTGGGTCATGGTCTAACCGGGAAGGTCAGAGTAACCAGGGTGGAGGTAACCTCAATGGCGGTAATTCTTATCAGAAACCAGCTATGAACAACAACAACAATCAGGGGCCGGGTGCTAAGCCGACCACTTCAGCCAGTACTATCCAGGGAGGTGGACAGAAGACCAGTGGAAAGCTGTATATGATGGACAAGAAAGCAGCTGAGGACGACGCACATGTTATCACTGGTACCTTTCTTTTTAACGATATTCATACCTTTGTTTTGTTTGATTCGGGGGCATCTCAGTCGTTTGTATCTTCGAGTCATGTTAAACGGTTGGGTCTGAGGGTATATGAGTCTGTAAGTGAGTAAGTTTTTATACCGTCGGGTGAGTCTGTATCATGTGGGAGGTTGTATAGAGATGTATCTATGATAGTTGGGCAAGTTGATCTACCTGTAGACTTGCTAGAGTTTCCTTTAGACGGTTTTGAGATGATAGTCGGGATGGATTGGTTGGGAAAGTACAAAGCTAAGATAGACTGTCATCAAAAGAAAGTATCTTTGAGAGGTCCTAAGGGCGTTAGTGTGTCTTATCGTGGGTTTGTGGTCAAACCCAAAGTTAAGTTGATTGCAGCTGTGACCTTGAAGTCCTATCTGAGGAAGGGGTGTCCTTTGATGCTGTGCCATGTGAGAGATGACCGGATAGAGAATCCGACAGTTGATCAGATACCGGTGGTGGATGAGTTTGCAGATGTCTTTCTAGAGGAGATTCCGGGGTTGCCATCGAAGAGGGAGATAGATTTCACGGTTGAGTTGAAATCGGGGACGGGGCCAATCTCTAAGGCACCGTACCGGATGGGTCCTAAAGAGTTGGAGGAGCTCAGGAAGCAGTTAGATGATCTGATAGAGAAGGGATACATTAGACCTAGTGTATCACCATGGGGAGCACCAGTTCTTTTTGTGAAGAAGAAAGATGGGAGCTTGAGGTTGTGCATAGATTACAGGGAGCTGAACCGAGTGACGGTGAAGAACAAGTATCCTTTGCCAAGGATAGATGACCTGTTTGATCAGTTGAGTGGTTCATCAGTCTTTTCCAAGATTGATTTGAGGTCGGGGTACCATCAGGTGAAGATTAGAGAGGTGGACATACCAAAGACAACTTTCACGTCGAGGTATGACCATTATGAGTATGTGGTGATGCCTTTTGGGTTATCTAATGCACCGGCTGTGTTTATGGATTTTATGAACAGAATCTTCAGTCAGTTTTTGGACAAGTTTATGGTGGTGTTTATCAATGACATCTTTGTTTATTCCAAGACTAAGGAGGAGCATGAGGAGCATCTGAGGATTCTGTTGCAGACCTTGAGGGAGCATGAGTTATATGCTAAGTTGTCCAAGTGTGAGTTCTGGTTAGAGAGAGTTGCTTTTCTGGGGCATGTGATCTCTAAGGAGGGGGTAGCTGTGGATCCGGCGAAGATTGAGGCTGTGACCAAGTGGGAAGCACCAAAGAATGTTGCTGAGATCAGGAGTTTCTTGGGTTTAGCTGGATATTACAGACGGTTCGTGAAGGATTTCTCCAAGATTGCTAGACCTATGACAGCTTTGATGAGGAAAGAGAACAGGTTTCGTTAGGATGAGAGTTGTGAGACGGCGTTCCAAACACTAAAGGAGCGTTTGACCACAGCTCCTATCTTAGCATTGCCTGAAGGGAGTGAGAACTTTGAGGTTTATACAGATGCCTCAAAGAATGGGTTAGGATGTGTGTTGATGCAGAACGGTAAAGTGATTGCCTATGCTTCTAGGCAATTGAAGCCTTATAAGGAGAATTATCCTACACACGATCTAGAGTTGGGTGCACTAGTGTTTGCTCTCAAGATTTGAAGACATTACCTTTATGGGGCGACCTTTAAGGTATTTTCTGATCACAAGAGTCTCAAGTACATCTTCACTCAAAAGGAGTTGAACATGAGACAGAGGAGGTGGATGAAGCTGATTGGCGATTATGACATGGATATCATCTACCATAAAGGGAAAGCCAATGTTGTTGCAGATGCTCTGAGCAGGAAGAGTGTACATTCTCTGTGTACAGCTTTATCTTTGATGAGGTTGAGAGATGAGGTGGGGAAGTTTGGGATACATACGATGCAAAGAGGGGATGCCATGGGAGATTTGACAGTACAGCCTGATCTTTTTGATGATATTCGAGGTAAACAGGCGTTGGATCCTAAGATGGTAGAGTGGAAAGATGGAGTAGAGAAAGGGACAGTGTCCAGATTCTCTATTCATTCAGATGGTAGTTTGAGGTTTGATGGGAGGTGGTGTGTCCCTAATGATGAGGAGCTGAAAAAGACAATCATGACAGAGGCACATTGTACACCATATTCAGTACATCCAGGTGGTGACAAGCTATACAAGGATTTAAAGAACACGTTTTGGTGGCCTGGGATGAAGAAAGAGACAGCTGAGTTTGTGGCCCGTTGTTTGACATGACAGAGAGTTAAAGGGGAACAACGACGACCACAAGGTAAGATTCAGTCTTTAGAGGTACCTGAGTGGAAGTGGGAATCCATTTCTATGGATTTTATCGTGGGTTTGCCGAAGAGTCAACAGGGTAACAACATGATATGGGTAATAATGGATCGACTGACCAAGTCAGCTCATTTTGTGCCAATGAAAGATACATGGACTAAGGCACAATTGGCTATGGCTTATCGGAAGAATGTGCTGAAGTTACATGGGGTCCCTAAAGACATAGTAACTGACAGAGATGCGTGGTTTATCTCAAGGTTTTGGAAAGAGTTGTAGGAATCTTTGGGAACGACACTGAAGATGAGTACAACATTTCATCCTGCGACAGATGGTCAGACAGAGAGAACGATCAAGACTCTTGAGGATATGTTACGAGCTTGTGTGATGGACTTTGGTGGTAGCTGGGAACAGAGGTTGGATTTGATAGAGTTTTCTTACAACAACAGCTATCACACTAGTATTGGCATGGCACCGTTTGAGGCCTTATATAGGAGGAGATGTAGGAGTCCGATTTGTTGGGATGACAGTGCTGAGGCAGTGGTTCTAGGACCAGAGATGGTACATGAGATGGTTGAGCAGATTAAGATGATCAGGGAAAGGATGAGAGCGGCTCAGGATAGGCAAAAGAGTTATGCAGATCTACATCGCCGGGATATAGAATTTCAGGTTGGGGACAAGGTTCTTCTGAAAGTGTCTCCTATGCGTGGGGTTATGTTGAGTCAGAAGTTCATCGGACCTTATGAGATCTTAGACCGGGTTGGAGAGGTTGCTTATCGTTTGGCTTTACCAACTGCGTTGGAGAGAGTGCATAATGTGTTTCATGTGTCTCAGCTGCGGAAGTATGTGAGTGATCCGTCACATGTGTTAGAGGCAAAGAGCATAGAGCTAGATGAGTCCTTGTCTTATCTTGAGGTGCCTAAGCAGATTCTTGACCGGAAGGTTAGGAAGACTAGGAGTGGTGAGACAGTTTTGCTTAAGATCCTTTGGTCTAACCACGAGGTTGAGGAAGCTACGTGGGAGGCAGAGGAGGCCATGAGAGAGCGTTACCCTTTTCTTTTTGATCAGGTATGTATGGTTACGGGGACGTAATCTTGTTTCTTTTAGGCGGGTAGGAGATGATCACAAAGAGTTTTTAAGAGTTTTTACACCCTTTTTGTGTTGTGTCGGTATGTTCTATTGTGGTTGAGTCGGGTTGAGTTTGGTTAGTAGCATGCTTTTATGTTGAGTTTTGTTTTGGTTGTTGTGTCGGGAGTGTAGTATGTCTTTATTTTGTTGTGGTTTGAACTTTGGGGACGAAGTTCTTTTTAAGGAGGGAAGACTGTAATACAACGGTTTTATGAGTCTCTGGGTACTCTATCGAGTGGGCCTTACTCTGTCGAGTATGGGTGTTTTGCATTTTAAAACAGTTTCTGACCTGTTAGGTACTCGATCGAGTAGCCTTGGTACTCGATCGAGTAGGCGGCACTCGATCGAGTACGTCTGTTACTCGATCGAGTAGCCCGGTTTACGGGTAATGTTTTGTCGGTTTTTGTTAATGATGCGAATTAATATTTAAACCTTTCCGCCACTTTTATAATACACTCTTTACAAACTTAATTACTCTGAAAGAGATTGCAACCTACGTACTTCGCATCCTTCGCATTATTGACAAATCCCGGAGCTTGGGAGGTCGGAATTTATCTTTCTTTGCATTCTTGTGATCCTTGTGTCGAGGGTAAGATCTACGTACTATTTTTATGGTATTTTGTTAAAATTGATTAAACCCTAAGTTGGTTAAACTCAGTATTAGTCACATGATGTGTTGGTTGTGCTTTGTGATTGTTGAATATTATCATACGAGTATTGTGACGGTTGTTGGTTTTGATTGTTGATAGTAGCTGTGGTTGTTTGTATATGTCTGTGTTCTTCGGGGTGCGTCCCTGGCTGAGTGGAGTCACTTGCGGGAGTGGCTTCACGCCCATTATTCGCCTTCTGTGGAACCCGCCACAGAAGGGATGTGCACATTAATGGATTTGGGTTTATCGCTTGACGGAGATGAGCGGGGCTTAGGTGGGAACGGCTGCCGTCCCCCACTGGCGGCGAGGAGTAACCTGTTGCGATGGGTACTCTGGCAGGGCTACACACTTTAGTGTGTAGTCAGTATTGTGGAGTTGATGATGGAGTTCGGAGTATATCTGTGACGATTGAGCTGTGTTGTTTGTTGTATTTCTGAGTTATATAAATTGTGTGATTAGTACTGACCCTGTTTATTGTTTTAAAAACTGTGGTGATCCATTCGGGGATGGTGAGCAGTTGTTGAGCAGGTATGAGTCGAGATACATGGAATAGCTGGGATGTGTCACCTTCAGATGATAGAGTCTTCCGCTGTAGCTTGAGTAGTTTGTCAGACATTTCATTTAGTTGTTTAGACAGATGTTTTGAGAACATGTAACCCATATTTTGAGCAGTTGGTTTTGGATTGTATTTTATTCACTAAACTTATACTATTTAAATGTTGTTTCGTTATTGTCTTATGATTATCATTGCCTCGGGAAACCGAGATGGTGACATCTTTATAATCGTGTGGTCCTGGTAAGGCACTTGGAGTATGGGGGTGTCACACAGACTCCCTACGACCAGCAGAATGTGGCTCACATCCATCTTCCCCCGGCCCGTTACTTTCTTCGACTCGTCGGAGGGACGATTTTTGGCCGAAAGGAGCCTATCTCAGAGCTAGCTATAACTTGTCCACTTAAACCGTTTAATGCAATCAAAACTAACACTTATAGCTACAACAGTCAAGCGCAAACGAGTTGTATGATGTCTATAAATAAGCGGAACTGGCGACCTTGCAAGACCTTTAAAATCGGACTCTCACGGGTCACTCTTCTCTCATGAAGCAAAGGTTAAGTATAAATGTGTAAGAGAAGAAGAGAAATCAGTCACTCACCTAAACTACGACCCACATAAGCATGCTTGCAACAAAAATAATAGACGATTCTAATCACCATACATAAATTCCAACCAAACAATGTTTGTCACAGTTGAGGGCTTACAAAAGTTATGGGAAAGTGAGGCTACGGGTAAGAAAAGTAAAACAGTTATGGATAAAGTGGAGGTAGAGCATCAAGCTAGCACCTAAACAAGACCATACTAAGCAAATCCGATTCTCAGCCGATTATGAAATCAAACACAAGTGCCCTTCTTTGGCACGAAACTCACTAACCAAAACATAATCTCCTCAAAAAGATATAAATAAAACATAGGAGTAAGACCGTCACAAACTTCCCTTTTTTACACGGTCTATTCTTTTCTTTTTCTATTATTTTTCTCATTTTCATGCTTTTCTCATTTTCCTGCCCACATTTTTTTCTCTCTCTCTCTTTTTTTTTTTTTTTTTTTTTTTTTTCATTTTTCACAACTTTTTTCTTTTCAATTCAAACATATCCTCCTTTCTTTTCCTTTCTACCAACTCCATATGAAAAAGAACGAACCAACTTACATCAATGGAAAATATACCACAAAATTGCACTAAACTAGCTTGACAGACATGCTTAATTTGGGTGTAGTTAAAGGGTCAAAAGGCTAAGTTTGGCTAATGTGGAGCTAAATGGGTGAAAATAGAAGAAAGGGAAAAATTGCAAGTGCCTCCCTGCATGTGACACCGACCACAAACCCGAATGTATGCAAGCAAAAAGCAATCGAATCTCATAAAAGTACAAAGTAATGAACATTATATGCAAGGAGTATACTACTCTCAATTCCTACATAAACTGGTCATAAATAACACTAGATATACGAGTTAATCTTAGAAATTTTAAAGTAGTTTGCCAATTTTTCAGGTCAAGTCTATATGATCAGCTGTATTTTTAACATTAACTAGTAGACTATGCGCATGACAAAGCTAATAAAATGCCAATCAGATGCAAGGCTTAAGTGAAATGACAAGTTACAGTGCAATATCATCACGGAAATCAACGTTCCGACTCGACCTATATGCAAAAATAAACGTGATATTTTTTGAATTTTTTCAAAATTTTCTAATTTTTTCTGATTTTTGAAATTAAAAACAATGCAAGCAGAAAATTAAACGTGAATGCAAATAAATGCAGATGCAGACTCAAAGGATGCAATTCCCTCCCCAAACCAAAACGGACAACGCCCTCGTTGTCCTCCAGCATACACCATCAGTATTTATACGGGGAACGGGATAATTACAACCAATAAATGAATGAATAAATAAATAAAGGAGATGAAAAATAAATAAAAGCAGAAATACAAACAAAATAAGAGAACTTCCCCAAACCAGCCAGAAAACTGGGGAAGTGAGTAGACCAGTAGCTACTTGTAAGCCTCCTCCTCCTCACCAACCACCGTGAATTCAGGGTCTCGCTCTTGCTCCCGTCTCCTCCTCTCGTCAGCTCTAGCTCTCTCCTCCTGCTCAGCTGTGTCCGCCTCGCTCTCTGGCTGTGGGTATCCCTCCACCGGGTACCGGTAGAAAGAAGGGTGTGGTCAGCCGTCTGGAACGGGGCGTCCTCTCCGCATGTGGCACTCGTATAGAGGAAACAAGGCAAGTGCCTGGTCTCGCTCCATACGAGCCACTCTTCTGCACATCTCAAACAACAAACCGTCACGACGCCTTTGGTCCTTGACCCCGGGCGCCTCAAAGGGTGGAGGAGGAACAAAGTTGACCGGCAGAACCGACTGTAGAATAGAAGGAGTAGGGATAGGGGTCGTGTAGGCGTGGGCGTGGACGTGGACGTGGACGTTTGCCCAGCCTGAGTCGGTGTGAACCCCTCTCCAGTCTCAGGTCGCTTCCGGTTCTTAGAAGCGGAAGAAGTGGAAGGAGCAAGTGTAAGGTGGTAGGAAGGTAAAGGTGGAGGCAACCTACCAGACACTGTGGTCAAAGGTGAAAGACGGGGTAGGTCGGGAAACGGTAAGGTCACAGACTCGGAACCACAGATCTTCCAAGTCCGTTGATCCTTAGCTAACCAAAACATCGCCTGCATGGCGTTAATATCTAAGTACGCATCTCTATCTACATGTGTCAAGCCTCGGGGGAAGTCAGTGAAGAGGGAACGGGCACGGTAGGATGCTATCCCACCACAGGAAATCATGCCCGTCCTCTTCTGCCCGACAGCGTTAAAATGTTGAGCTGTCAAATATGCAATGTTAAGAACAAAGGGGCCTGCACTATCAATGTTCAAATAGCCCCATAAAATAGACAACTCAACGTTGTTAACGTTGTTAGGCCCCTTTCGGCCAAAAATCGTCCCTCCGATGAGACGAAGAAAGTAATGGGCCGGGGGAAGATGGACGTGAGCCACCTTGCTCTGGTCGTAGGGAGTCTGTGCCAAAGTGGGCCAAAGTAGAGCCAGGACCTTCCGAGGAGGGTCCTGATGGCCGTGAGAAGACAAACCCTACCTCCTCGCAAACTCAGCTAAAGTCTAAATGGTGGTCTGGTTAAACAGTCGAAAGGAGACACAAGAACTCTCCGGGTCAGTGTCATAAGCACCAGCTGAGAAAGTAAAAGAGCTAAAGAACTCGAGGGTCAATTGCTCATAGGTCAATGCAATCATCGTGGTCAGCCCAGTCATCCCCGTCCCGTTTAAAAGTTCAGCCACGGGTACTAAAATCCCCAACTTTTCAAGAGAAGAATGACACAAAAATTTCGTAGATGTAATGTCACAGTCCATCAAATATTTAAAATGTTTACGATGAAGTGAGTTCACGAAACGTACCTGAGGGAACTCAGGAAGCGAGTCCAAGGAGTCGTCTGCCACGAACCTGGCAGCCGTGCGTCCAGCAGCAGTAGGGACTCCTCGTCCCCGTCCCCGTCCTCGTCCAGCGTTAGCTAGGGCAGAAGCAGCCAGTCCAAGAGCGCGGCCTGAGACTGGTTGAGGTACAAGTGCATACGAAGTAGAAGGAGAAGCTGTGACAGGGGTGTCGACACCAAAGATGGTACAATAGAAATAGCAGTAGCAGCAGCTGCAACAGGAGGAGCAACAGTAGGGCTAGTGACGCTCGTGGCAGCAGGGACCACCGTCTCAGAGCTAGACGGAATAGCAGTAGAACTAGAGGAGGGCATACTATTAACCATCCTATTAACCAAATAAGTCCTAAAATTAGCAAAATAATCAATAACACACGATTTTCCCTTAATTTCACAAATTTCGAACCCTAAAACCCTAATTAAGGTCGCAAATTAATCAATTTAACCAATTAAAAATGAGGAGAAGCACTTACTTGATGATTACCCACGATTAAATGCAATTAGAATCAACAAAAAGCAACAAAGCAATCGGATTAAAACCCGATTTGCGCCAACCCTAAAATCGCGAAAAATCCACAATAGACACGAATTTGAAAGGGGAAATAGGGGGCTTTTATCGAAAATAAAGCAAGGAACAAAATGTGGGTATTTGATTTGGTAAAAGGGGAAGAAAAATGGAGATTTTGGGTATTTTGGGGTGTTTATCGCGAAAAATAAAAGGAGGAAGAAGAAGTGAAATAGAGTAAGGGGATTAGAGACTCCCTTGCGTGTTATAAGCAGCAGTCACTCGATCGAGTGATTTGAAATCACTCGATCAATAGCTTTCTTCTCCAATCTTCTCGATCGAGTAAAACTCCTTTCGATCGAGAACCTTCTATTTTGGACCCCTCGATCGAGGACAAAAACCTTTCGATCGAAACCTTTTCCTGGGCCTTTCTCTCGATCGAGTACAAAAAGTGCTCGATCGAGATGTTTTCCTCTGGCGCGCATCCCAGTGCATCTAACCTTCCCCAAACCTGCATAAAAACACAGCAAAACACTTCCCGTAAATACCAAAATCACAAAACGCAGTCTATATTCGGTCTTATGCTAAAACCTAACTACGCTATTGTCTAAAAGTCTAAATGCAAAATAAAAAGGTCTAACAAAAATTCAAAATACAAAGTTTTTACAACGGGACATTTCCCGTTTATCTTTCAAAACACTATAACAGCCTAAAAGAGGGCTTATGACTAGAGGAAGTCCCTTCAGCATCTCGAACCGTCCTCTTGGATCGTCATGAGCTTGAACTCGTTGAAGAAGAATAGTTCACGTCCACATATGCCTTTACTTTCTTCTTTCCTTTGTCATTCTTTTTGGCACCTTCTTTCGCATTATTCCCATCATTTAGCTTGCCTTTCACTGCACCTTGACCAACAAAATCTCCAATATCCACTGTGTTTGTACCTGCATCAAAGGAAACAACAGAATGGTCCTCCTTATTGCTCTCAGTCTGAGGCGGAGGTGTCAATATAGCAGCACAAGACTCAATGTTATCGACTGGAGAATCTGTGTCAGAGTCTATAGAGGGTAAGGCATTGCAAGGTTGAACTTGCATAGGGGCCCTACGAGCATTGGACTGATAAAAGGTTATCTCCTCGTCACCTACCTGAAAAGTAAGGGTCTTCCCCCTGACATCTATTACCGCGCGAGCAGTAAATAAAAACGGGCGTCCTAAAATAATAGGAGTGTAAGAATCCTCGGGGATATCTAAGACCACGAAGTTAACGGGAATAAAGAATTTCCCAATCTTTACAGGTATGTCCTCTAAGACACCTAGTGGCTGTGATAAGGTATGGTCGGTCATCTGCACGGTCATGTTGGTACAGTGAAAGTTGGTCAAACCCAGCCTTTTAGCAAGAGACAATGGTAAGACACTCACGCTAGCTCCTAAGTCACATAATGCATTATCAATCAAGTGGGTCCCTATATGACATGGAATAAAAAAGCTACCCGGATCAGACTGTTTGGGTGGTGTCTTATTCTGAATTAAGGCGGAACCTATTTCCGTCAAAGCTACCGTTTCATGATCACTAATATGCCTCTTACGCGTTAATATTTCTTTCATAAATTTCACGTAGGAGGGTACCTGGGTAAGTAGTTTGGCGAATGGAACGTTAACATGAAGGCTCTTTAAAATATCAGCATATTTTCCGACATGTTGTTCGGCCTTCTTGTTCTGCAATCGCCTCGGAAAGGGACCGTAATGGGAATTTCCAATCCTTTATTTCTTTCCGCTAAGGTTTCAACACGATCTTCAGCATCTTTTCTCGATCGACCTCTTCTTCCTTTCGATCGAGCACTTTCATCAGCATTTCCCTTCGATAGAGGACTATCATCCTCTCGATCGTAGGCTTCAATTTCAGCATCACTCGATCGAACAGTGGTTTCACTCGATCGAGTATTTTCCTTTGCAATTCCTCTCGATCGACCACCTGAAATGAGTCGATCGAGGACTTTCTTCGGATTTAACATGTTTTCGTCCAATGACGACTGTTCACGCTCAACAACAGTAATTTTCGGGTCTGATTTGTCTTTGTCAGTCGACATCTTGGGTCCCTCATAGGAAAGACCGCTCCTCAAATTTATCAGATTCACCGTCTCATGATGGTTCTTATCAGGTTGAGATGGTAAATGACCCGGCTTCCTTGAAGCTTGATTAGTGGCAAGTTGAGCTATTTGAGACTCGAGTGACTTGATCGACACATCTTTTTGTTGGTCACTCTTTTGCAACTGGACAGTCCTTGCTTGTATCATTGACTTTAATTCAGTAATCTCACTTACACCACTAGAGGAAGCACCTTGATGCGGTGGTGGAAACGATGGAGGCTTTTGAAAGCCTTGTTGAGCTTTATAAGGTAGAACATAGACTTGTTATTGCTGCTGCGGTGGAGGGGTAGTAATCAATACGTTCTAACTGGTCCATCTCAAGTTAGGATGGACTCCACTCTGATTGTGGTAATAGGAGCCCCCTTGCCTAAATTGTTCAAAGGCATAAACTTTCTCCTTCTCAGCTAGACAGTCAACAGCAGTGTGACAATCTTCTCCTCCATACCTCTCACATGAAACGGTTTCTTGTCTGGTTAACAAGTGAACCGTTTGTTGATCTCCAGCATTATGCAACTCCAATTTGTTAAAACGGGCATTCATGGCTTCCAGCTGAGCCACAACTGCACTATCAACATAAGAAACTGTTCTAGTTTCTCCTCTCAGGTTCCCATATTCAGCACAATGGGTAGCCATCTCCTCTATAATGCCTCATCCCTTGTCATCATCAATATTATTTTGGAATTGCCTATTTGACGAAGCATCCAAAATAGCACGGTGGTCATCATACAACCCATTATAAAACTGGTTGCACAAGAACCACTGATCGAAACCGTGATGAGGAAGAGACTACACCAATTTCTTAAACCGGCTCCATGCTTCATAAAAATTCTCATCTGGCGTTTGCTTGAAGCTCGTGATCTTTCCTCTTAGCTGATTAGTTTGTTGTGGAGGAAAGTACCTTTTATAGAAAGCAAGGGCCAGGGTCTCCCAGTTGGTGATCCCAGCCGCGGTTCTGTCAAGATCAGTGAGCCATTCTCGGGCTCCATCGGTCAAAGAAAAAGGGAAATAGGACCTCCTTAATCTTGTCCTGAGTCACTCCCTTAGTGGCGGGAATGGTAGAAAAGTAGTCCGTGAAAACCTCCATATGCTTTCGCGAGTCCTCGACAACTACTCCACAAAATAAATTTCTTTCGACCAGGTTAATATAAGACGGCCGAATGTCAAATGTGTTCCCATCCTCGGTTGCAAGATTGAACCTTTAGGGATAGAAGCAGTTGCTGGCTCCGAATGACTTGCGATATTAGGCATCTTCACAGGACTAGCAGGAGAAATAGGATTGTCTTCTTCAAAAGACTGATCTTTTTCAAATAAAAAGTGTTCCAAATCGGGCTCAAAAGTACTCAAGACTTCCTTTTGAATTTTTCTCAACAGTCTTTATCGATAGCGAAAGGTCCGCTCTGGTTCAGGATCAACTGGCACTAACTCTGACCTATTAGACCTGGGCATAAACAACACTAGATAAAATAAATAAGAACTGTCTCAAGGAATTAAAAATTCCCTGAGACTGAGACAAACGAAAATAAATCAAATAAATAGGCTAATTGCCTCCTCGACAACGGCGCCAAAATTTGATACCGTCGTTTTAGTACCAAAAATAAATGCCTAAAACAACAAACTGAAGCTAGTGGAAGTAGGGTCGATCTCCACAGGGAGATGGGAAAATGTCTGCTAAACTAAGTTCGTCTGAGTAACTGTTTCTTGTGGGTTTTAATAGTTTGTTCTAATCTATCGAGATCAAAAGAGAAATAGAATAGAGAGAAATAAAGAAGAAAGCTGACAAAAATCAAGCAGAGAAAAACGGCTAATACAGTCGGTTCACCATAATTCTTAAGAAATCTAGTCTAGGGTCTTAGGTCAATGCAAATTCGATCTACAGGGTAGTGAAAAGGTCCTTCCGGTCCGCTATTCACCCTAAAACAATTATAACTTAGCTTACACCCTCATTAGAATGCTCTAATGTTCACCGCAGGTCTTACCTATTCCAATCTTCCGATCCAGGTCAAGGTGTACCAAGGTTAATTATCTAATTGCGACGACTCAATTAGACAAGAATAATTAATTGCAGTGATTAATAACATAGATCTAAATCACACCAAATTCTAATCACCTATTTTTAATTCCCTTAAAATCATGGCTCCCCTATGTCATAGCAAAAGAATTTAGTTATGCATAATTATCGAGTAGACAACAATAACACATAAACTGAAAGAAATTAACATAGTAGAAGTCTCAGGAGAGAATAACAAAAGTAGAGATTAAAGGGATGAAAGCAATAAAACAAATTAATTAATTAAGAATTAAGAGTAGAGAATATCGATTACAAAGGGAAAACAATCCAGAATTAGGTTTCCAAGTATAAAGTTCTAAGAGAGAGTAAGGGGAAGAAGAAGTCGAAGGCCAGAGAGAGGAGAGAGATATTATGACTGCCGTCATTCTTATTTATTCCTAATTACAAAAGGAAATCTGGTAATCTTTGTTGGAAACATTTTCAGTGGCTAACCAAACGGAGTGTATTTAGTTTACTCGAGGACGAGTAAAGGTTCTGTTAGTAGTTATAGGTAATTATTTTTGGTACTAAACGACGGTATCAAATTTGGGCGCCGTTGCCGGGGAGGCAATTAGCCTATTTATCTATTTTATTTTCGTTTGTCTCAGTCTCAGAGAATTTTTAATTCCTTGAGACAGTTCTTATTTATTTTCTCGAGTGTTGTTTATGCCCAGGTCTAACAGGTCAGAGTTAGTGCCAGCTGATCCTGAACCAGAGCGGACCTTTCGCTATAGATAAAGACTGTTGAGAAAGAATCAAATGGAAGTCGTGAGTACTTTTGAGCCCAATTTAGAACACTTTTTATTTGCAGAAGATCAGTCTTTTGAAGAAGACAATTCTATTTCTGCTGCTAGTCCTGTGAAGATGCATAATATCGCAAGTCATTCAGAGCCAACAGCTGCTTCTATCCCTAAAGGTTCCAATCTTGCAACCGAGGATGGGAACACATTTGACATTCGGTCGTCTTACATCAACCTGGTCGAAAGAAATTTATTTCGTGGAGTAGTTGGAGAGGACCCGCGAAAGCATATGGAGGTGTTCACGGACTACTGATCTACCATTCCTGCCACTAAGGGAGTGACTCAGGACAAGATTAAGGAGGTCCTATTTCCTTTTTCTTTGACCGATGGAGCCCGAGAATGGCTCACTGATCTTGACAGAACCGCAGCTGGGATCACCAACTGGGAGAACCTGGCCCTTGCTTTCTATAAAAGGTACTTTCCTCCACAACAAACTAATCAGCTGAGAGGAAAGATCACGAGCTTCAAGCAAACGCCAGATGAGAATTTTTATGAAGCTTGGAGCCAATTTAAGAAATTGGTGCGGTCTCTTCCTTATCATGGTTTCTATCAGTGGTTCTTATGCAACCAGTTTTATAATGGGTTGTACGACGACCACCGTGCTATTTTGGATGCTTCATCAAATGGGCTATTCCAAAAGAATATTGACGATGACAAGGGATGGGGAATTATTGAGGATATGGCTACCCATTGTGCTGAATATGGGAACCCGAGAGGAGGAATTAGAATAGTTTCTTCTGTTGATAGTGCAGTTGTGGCTCAGCTGGAAGCCATGAATGCCCATTTTGACAAATTGGAGTTGCAGAATGCTGGAGATCAACAGACGGTTCACTTGTTGACCAGACAAGAAACCGTTTCATGTGAGAGGTGTGGAGGAGAAGATGGTCACACAGCTGTTGACTGTCTAGCTGAGAAGGACAAAGTTTATGCCTTTCAATAATATAGGCAAGGGGGCTCCTATTACAACAATCAGAGTAGAGTCCGTCCTAACTTGAGATTTATGCATTTCAATAATTTAGGCAAGGGGGCTCCTATTACAACAATCAGAGTGGAGTCCGTCCTAACTTGAGATGGACCAGTCAGAATGTATTGAATCCTACCCCTCCACCGCAGCAGCAACAACAAGTCTACGTTCCACCTCATAAAGCTCAACAAGGCTTTCAAAAGCCTCCATCTTTTCCACCGCCGCATCAAGGTGCTTCCTCTAGTGGTGTAAGTGAGATGACTAAGTTAAAGTCAATGATACAAGCGTTGACTGTCCAATTGCAAAAGAGTGACCAATAAAAAGATGCATCAATTAAGTCACTCGAGTCTCAAATAACTCAACTTGCCACTAATCAAGCTTCAAGGAAGCCGGGTTATTTACCATCTCAACCTGATAAGAACCATCATGAGACGGTGAATCTAATAAATTTGAGAAGCGGTCTTTCCTACGAAGGACCTAAAATGTCGACTGACGATGATAAATCAGACCCGGAAATCACTGTTGAAGAGTGTGAACAGTCGTCGTTGGACGAAAGTATGCTGATCCCGAGAAAAGTGCTCGATCGACTCATTTCAGGTGGTCGATCGAGAGAAATTGCAAAGGAAAATACTCGATCGAGTAAAACCACTGTTCGATTGAGTGATGCTGAAATTAGAGACTTTGATCGAGTGGGAAATAGTCCTCGATCGAAGGAAAACGTTGATGAAAGTGTTCGATCGATAGGATCATGAAACGGTAGCTTTGACTGAAATAGGTTTCGCCTTAATTCAGAACAAGACACCACCCAAACAGTCTGATCCTGGTAGCTTTTCTATTCCATGCCATATAGGGACCCACTTGATTGATAATGCGCTATGTGACTTAGGAGCTAGCGTGAGTGTCTTACCATTGTCTCTCGCTAAGAGGCTGGGTTTGACCAAGTTTCACTGTACCAACATGACCGTGCAGATGGCCGACCGTACCTTATCACAGCCACTAGGTGTCTAAGAGGACATACCTGTGAAGATCGGGAAATTCTTTATTCCCGTTGACTTCGTGGTCTTTGATATCCCCGAGGATTCTTACACTTCTATTATTTTCGGACGATCGTTTTTATTTACTTCTCGTGCGGTAATAGATGTCGGGGGGAAGACCCTTACTTTTCAGGTAGGTGACGAGGAGATAACCTTTTATCAGTCCAATGCTCGTAGGGCCCCTATGCAAGTTCAACCTTGCAATGCCTTACCCTCTATAGACCCTGACACAGATTCTCCAGTCGATAACATTGAGTCTTGTGCTGCTATATTGACACCTCCGCCTCAAACTGAGAGCAATAAGGAGGGCCATTCTGTTGTTTCCTTTGATGTAGGTACAAACAGAGTGGATATTGGAGATTATGTCGGTCAAGGTGCAGTGAAAGGCAAGCTAAATGATGAGAATAATACGAAAGAAGGTGCCAAAAAGAATGACAAAGGAAAGAAGAAAGTAAAGGCATATGTGGACGCGAACTATTCTTCTTCAATGAGTTCAAGCTCATGGCGATCCAAGAGGACGGTCCGCGATGCTGAAGGGACCTCCTCCAGTCAGAAGCCCTCTTTTGGGCTGTTATAGTGTTTCAAAAGATAAACGGGAAATGTCTTGTTGTAAAAACTTTGTATTTGGAATTTTTGTTAGACCTTTTTATTTTGCATTTAGAGTTTTAGACATTAGCGTAGTTAGTTTTTAGCATAAGACCGAATATAGACTGCGTTTTGTGATTTTGGTATTTGCGGGAAATGTTTTGCTGTGTTTTTATGCAGGTTTGGGGAAGGTTAGATGCACTGGGATGCGTGCCAAAGGAAAACATCTCGATCGAGCACTTTTTTTACTCGATCGAGAAAAAGGCCCAGGAAAAGGATTCGATCGAAAGGTTTTTGTCCTCGATCGAGGGGTCCAAAATAGAAGGTTCTCGATCAAAAGGAGTTTTACTCGATCGAGAAGATTGGAGAAGAAAGCTCTCGATCGAGTGGTTTCAAATCACTCGATCGAGTGACTGCTGCTTATAACACGCAAGGGAGTCTCTAATCCCCTTACTCTATTTCACTTCTTCTTCCTCTTTCTTTTATTTTTCGCGATAAACACCCCAAAATCCCCAAAATCTCCATTTTGCTTTTAGGGAGTCTATTGCGGATTTTTCGCGATTTTAGGGTTTGCGCAAATCGGGTTTTAATCCGATTGCTTTGTTGCTTTTTTTTGATTCTCTTGCATTTAATCGTGGGTAATCATCAAGTAAGTCCTTCTCCTCGTTTTTAATTGGTTAAAATGATTAATTTGGGACCTTAATTAGGGTTTTAGGGTTCGAAATTTACGAAATTAGGAGAAAATCGTGTGTTATTGATTATTTTGCTGATTTTAGGACTTATTTGAATAATAGGATGGTTAGTAGTATGCCCTCCTCTAGTTCTTCTGCCATTCCGTCTAGTTTTGAGACGATGGTCCCTGCTGCCACCACCGTCACTAGCCCTACTGTTACTCTTTCTGTCGTTGTTACAACTGCCGTTAATGCTACTTCTACTGTACCATTTTTGGTGTCAACCCCTGCTGCGTCGACACCCCCTGTCACAGCTTCTCCTTCTACTTCGTCTGCACTTGTACCTCGACCAGTCTCAGGCCGCGCTCCTGGACTGGCTGCTTCTGCCCTAAGTGCTACTGGATGAGGACGGGGACGGGGACGAGAGGTCCCTACTGCTGTTGGACGCACGGATGCCAGGTTCGTGGCAGACGACTCCTTGGACTCGCTTCCCGAGTTCCCTCAGGTACGTTTCATAACCTCGCTTCATCGTAAACGTTTTAAATTTTTGATAGACTGTGACATTACATCTACCAAGTTTTTGTGTCGTTCTTCTCTTGTAAAGTTGGGGATTTTAGAACCTGTGGCTGAACTTTTGAAACGGATGGGGATGACTGGGCTGAACTCGATGAGTGCATTGACCTATGAGCAATTGACCCTCGAGTTCTTTAGCTCTTTTACTTTCTCAGCTGGTGCCTATGACACTTGTGTCTCCTTTCGACTGTTTAACCAGACCACCACTTGGACTTTAGCTGAGTTTGGGAGGAGGTTGGGTTTGTCTTCTCACGGCCATCAGGACCCTCCTAGGAAGGTCTTGGCTTTACTTTGGCACAGACTCCCTACGACCAGCGGAAGGTGGCTCACGTCCATCTTCCCCCGGCCCGTTACTTTCTTCGTCTCGTTGGAGGGACGATTTTTGGCCGAAAGGAGCCTAACAACGTAAACAACGTTGAGTTGTCTACTTTAGGGGGCTATTTGAACATTGATAGCGCCGGCCCCTTTGTTCTTAACATTGCATATTTGACAGTTCAACATTTTAACGCTGTCGGGCAGAAGAGGACGGGCACGATTTCTTGTGATGGGATAACATCCTACCTTGCCCGTTCCCTCTTCACTAACTTTCTCTGAGGCTTGACACATGTAGATAGAGATGCGTACTTAGATATTGACGCCATGAAAGCGATGTTTTGGTTAGCTAAGGATCAGCGGACTTGGAAGATCTGTGGTTCCGAGTCCTTGACCTTACCGTTTTCCGACCTACCCCGTCTTTCACCTTTGACCACAGTGTCGGGTAGGTTGCCTCCACCTTTACCTTCCTACCACCTTACACTTGCTCCTTCCACTTCTTCCGCTTCTAAGAAGCAGAAGCAACCTAAGACTGGAGAGGGGTCCACACCGACTCAGGCTGGGCAGACGTCCACGTCCACGCCCACGCCTACACCGACCCCTATCCCTACTCCTTCTGTTGCACAGCCGGTTCTGCCGGTTAACTTTGTTCCTCCTCCACCCTTTAAGGTGCCCGAGGTCTTGGACCAAGGGTGTCGTGACGGTTTGTTGCTTGAGATTTGCAATAGAGTGGGTCGTATGGAGCGAGACCAGGCACTTGCCTTGTTTCCTCTGTACGAGTACCACATGCGGAGAAGACGTCCCGTTCCAGGTGGCTGGCCACGCCCTTCTTTCTACCAGTACCCGGCGGAGGGGTACCAACAGCCAGAGAGCGAGGCGGACACAGCTGAGCAGGAGGAGAGAGCTAGAGCTGACGAGAGGAGGAGACGGGAGCAAGAGCGTGACCCTGATTTCACGGTGGCTGACGAGGAGGAGGAGGCTGACGAGTGGCTACTGGTCTACTCACTTCCCCACTTTTCTGGCTGGTTTGGGGAAGTTCGCTTATTTTGTAAGTATTTCTGCTTTTATTTATTTTTCGTCTCCTTTATTTATTTATTCATTCATTTATTGGCTGTAATTATCCCATTCCCCGTATATATACTGCTGGTGTATGCTGGAGGACAACGAGGGCGTTGTCCGTTTTGGTTTATGGAGGGTATTGCATCCTTTGAGTCTGCATTTGCATTTGTTTTGCATTCACGTTTAATTTTCTGCTTGCATTGCTTTTAGTTTCAAAAAAATCAAAAATCAGAAAAAATTAGAAAATTTTGAAAAAATTCAAAAAATACCATGTTTATTTTTGCATATAGGTCGAGTCGGAACGGTAGATTTATGTGATGATTTTGCACTGTAACTTGTCATTTCACTTAAGCCTTGCATCTGATTGGCATTTTATTAGCTTTGTCATGCACATTGTCTACGAGTTAATGTTAAAAATACTGCTGATCATATAGCCTTGACCTGAAAAATTGGCAAACTACTTTAAAATTTCTAAGTTATTAGAGCCGTATAACTGGTGTCATTTATGACCAGTTCACGTAGGAATTGGGAGTAGTATACTCCTTGCATAACATATTCATCATTTTTCACCTTTATGACATTTGATTGCTTTTTGCTTGCATACATCGGGTTTATGGTCGGTGTCACATGCAGGGAGGTGCTTGCAATTTTTTTCCCTTTCTTCTATTTTCACCCATGTAGCTCCACATTAGCCAAACTTAGGCTTTTGACCCATTAACTACACCCAAATTAAGTCTGCCTGTCAAGCTACTTTAGTGTAATTTTGTGGTATATTTTCCATTGATGCAAGTTGGTTCGTTATATTTCATATGGAGTTGGTAGAAAAGAAAACAAAGGAGGATATGTTTGAATTGAAAGAAAAAAAGATGTGAAAAATGAAAAAGAAGAAAAGATGTGGGCAAGAAAATGAGAAAAGCATGAAAAAAGAAAAAAAAAAGAAAAAGAATATACCGTGTAAAAAAGTAAAGTTTGTGACGGTCTTACTCCTATGTTTTATTTATATCTTTTTGAGGAGATTGTGTATTGGTTAGTGAGTTTCGTGCCAAAGAAGGGCACTTGTGTTTGATTTCATAATCGGCTGAGAATCGGATTTGCTTAGTATGGTCTTGTTTAGGTTCTAGCTTGACGCTTTACCTCCACTTTATCCATAATTGTTTTGTCTTTTCTTACGCGTTGCCTCACTTTTCCATAACTTTTGTAAACCCTTGGCTGTGACAGACATTGTTTGGTTGTAATGTATGTATGGTGATTAGAATCGTCTATCATTTTTGTTGCAAGCATGTTTATGTGGGTCACAGTTTAGGTTAGTGACTGATTTCTCTTCTTCTCTTACACATTTATACTAACCCTTTTCTTCATGAGAGAAGAGTGACCCGTGAGAGTCCGATTTTAAAGGCCTTGCAAGGTCGACAGTTCAGCTTATTTATAGACATCATATAACTCGTTTGCGCTTGACTGTTGTAGCTATAATTGTTAGTTTTAATTGCGTTAAACGGTTTAAGTGGACAAGTTATAGCTAGCTTTGAGTTTTCGTTTCCGTTCCATTAGTTTGCATTTAGTTTACTTGAAGATGAGTAAAGGTTCGGTTTGGGGAGATTTGATACGTGCAATTTATATAGACTTTTTAGCCTCTTATTGCATGCATTTCTATGTCATTCTCGTTGTTTTGTATTGTAAAATGCCCCGAATAGGCTACTTCGTTTTGTTTTGTCTCATTTTCAGGAATGGACCTCAAAGTTGTGAAATCGTGCCTCATTTAGTCCTCCTAGCATGCATTTAAGGAGATGAAAGATTTAGAGCGGAATGTCGTTCCTCGAGAAGCATGAGGGAGGTCCTTGGAAGCTAACCAAACGAAGTCCAAGCTGTTTTCAGTGGCTAACTGCTCGATCGAGAGCTATTGTGGTCGATCGAGTGGTTTTGACGGTAGTTGGAGTTCGATCGAGTCCCTACTGTACTCGATCAAAGTGTGCTGTATTGGAGTTCTTCGATCGAAAGCCCTACTTGTTCGATCAAAGGATTTGGCTGAAGACTCACTCTATCGAGCGGAATGAAATGCCTCGAACTGTTAGAAAACTATATCTCATTACTTGACATATTTATATATGTGTTGTTTTAATTTAGTCATAAAATTAAAAGTTGATCTTATGCATGCAAACAATAATAAAATTAAAGAAGAAATCATCATCTTACATTGAAGATTTCGGATTTTATGGGCACAAGTGAGTTCTCCTACTCACTTGTTCTTGAGCTTCCTTAAGTGGATGAACAAGGATTCAAGTAGAGAATCCCTCCCAAGGATTAATACCCAAAGTAACAACTTAATAAAATTAATATTATTATTACTAGAACAATATTAATTTTGTATAAAATTGACCAAAAATATTATTTGGTCTCTTAGTATTTCGGCTAAGAGAAGGGAGAAAAAAGAAGGTTTTTTTTATCTCTCTAAAACCTCTTATTTTAGATGTATGAATGAATAATAATACACTAGTTTTTCATGTAGTGTATAAGGTAAATTATAGAGCAAAAGACCCTTGGCCTTGCTCTTGAAAAACCGGGTAAGGGGAGGAAGAAGGGCCAATGCATGCACAAGGTTGTCTTCACAAAAACAAGTAGGGTTGCATGGCTAGGTTTAGGAAGAAATGATTATGTTTACCACTAACATAATCAACATAATATATTCCTAATACCACCCCTAATTTCGGTCATTATAGATAAAATGGACTCCATTTTATTTTTGTCAATTTGTCAATTTGTCACATGTCACATGTCACATAAAATTGTTATGTATTTTTAACATATTAAAAATCAACGTATTAATAAAAATACATCATATACAAAATCGACTTAGTAATTCATAATTACTTGTACCAAAATATTTTACCAATTATAAATCACAACATCTTGTATTTATAATAATTTATTCATTCAAATGCAATTGTTTCCTTAAACAATAATTTCATCTAAGTAATAAAATAATTCGATTACTTAGACCGTATATTATTTAATCAAATTACAATGAGACACGTAAATATTACTTCCAAAATCGTCCGTCAATTTTAAGTAATTTAATTGACCCGTATCGTCATACGATCAATTAAATGATCAATTAAGAGTGTTACCCTTTAGGTATGACCTAAGGGGATCAATCTGTCACCACCGTCTCACGACAAAATGTCAAACTCTAGTCAGCCAATCATTACCGATATGTGTGGACCAGTTGACAGTAAAATATTACTTCCCAATTGTATTCTTTAAAATGAGCTTTAAACATGTGATCATCATGATCAACAGTTGTGATCGCATTATTGTCGGAGGACACATATTCCAACAATCTCCCACTTGTCCTCGACAAGTGTGCGTCACCAATTCTCTTGTCCTATTACTATCTCCCACTCAATGCAAGGTGTCTTTCAGGTCGTACTTGCAAGTGATCATATCGAGAGTGGTTTCCTCGATCTGGAGAATAACTGATTGACCGGATTTATGTACCATAGATATTTTCCGAGCGTGGCCACGCATTTCCAGTTCATTACTCCTCGAGTGGCCCTGAGATATTGTTATAACCCTGACTAGGGGTGGACAATTCCTATCGCACTCATTCCCTTCGACTAGCCACAACCATCATAACCCAAAATATGCCCACTTGACCCCATTTACGAAGGTCGTAGTAACACAAATCAAAGTTAATCTAAAACTGTGCCATCTTAGGCGAATAGTCTTTAGTCAAAATAATCGACTCATTAGAATACTATAGTAGCTCTCGCCACGACCAGGCTATATAAATTTGCCAGAACTCTATAAGCGGTCATAGGGCCTGACAAAGTGTTCCTAACAGTCTGCCTATGTGATCGACTAGTCATCTCACATGACTGTATGGCACTTGAACTTGCCATCAATCGCATCACACTCTAGTCACTTCGAGACGTCACTTCATGTAAGCAACTATGGGCGAATACAATGCTAATCCGTGTTCACTTTAACGGGGTTCAATTGTCTCTACAACCCGTTTGGATGTAACAAAGTATAAGGTGAGTTAATAATAACTCAAACGACAAATGTTGACATCACATCCGGGTAGTCAATACCGTATTACAACCTTGTGATGCATATCGTAAGTGTGTAAACACTTGTTGATTGCAATAGAAGTTTAACATACCATGTGTCCATGTGTTCAAACTTCTTAATTGCAATTTCCTTTATATTCATGTTATCTCTCATAGCATGAACCTTACCAAGTACACATATAGGTTCCCAACCTCGGTTAGGGTTCTTTATCTTGATAGAACTTTCTGGCCGATTATCACATAACCAATAAATTTGTGGTGAATGATATAACTTGCACTGATCAAGTACTCCACCCACTCACATGCACTAGGTAAATGTTTTGCAGAGTCTTGCAACAATTATCAAGATGATTAGCCTAGCACTTCTCACAAGTCCTAGCATATTTAGAAAATATTAGTTTTGAGTAACTTCTTACTTCAACTAAGTATCTTTCCAAACTTCTTATTTCTTCTTTTAGCTTGAAAAGCTTAGGATTATCATAAATCCTTACGCGTGTTCGGATTTTAATATGTGCAACCTCTTGACACATAACAGAGTGTTCTGTCCAACACTGAAATCGCTCATCGGATTCTCCTCGAGAATACATGACGATTCTTTTATGGCTTGCCAATGAATCATCATGCTCTTATGCATATGATTTATTATTGGACATGTGCATGATTATTCTAATGGCGGAAACATTAGTAACTTTTAATCATGTCATCAACTATTCTTAGGTTCAATGAATGACCATGACTGCTTATGGTAGTTCCATTTTCATCGATATGAATAACCTACGTTTCTTGTTGATTTGATGTGTATATCTCAATATTTATCCAACATCTCATGATGTGATTGGATTCATCATAGTCCATTTTCATCCAGAATTGAAAACTCAAATACTTCTTTGTGAAAGAATAGTATTAGCTCGTCATTCCCAATGAGTAATGAGTTATAAACTTTTACAAGATGATTGCTCCCACTAAATTCCATGTCTTCACATGATAATTTCCAAACTCCCACTTAATTCCACATGTTTTGAAATTGACTACTCAATTGAAACATTTCAAGAATTGAAATATATTTTGCTTCGCCAAGTTATTAAGATAAAACCACATATGTTCCCATCATATCCTTTCAAAATACCTATTTTGAAGAGGTCTCATCTTAACCTTATGGAAAGAGATTTTAATCTCTAACTCATTCATTTTATAATGATTCGTAGCAATGTCATTATTTAAATATGAATAATATCTAATACACGTCCTTCAAAATACCCTTTTCGGAAGGAGGTTTAACCATTTCATTTTCATAATGAGGTTAAGTAATGACATTAGCGTGGTTGATACTTAACTTAGCTATTGTGGATATCGGTATATCAATCCTTGCAACTTCTAGTCATAAATCTCATTTATTTTCTAGGATGTAACTTTGATTCATTTAGGCTCTTAAGTAAATATCAATATTGAAACTATTGGTCAAAAATATCATAAACTAGTCAATTAAGACTTTACATTAGTCATTCTTCTTCCAAAACTTTCTTTTGGTCTCCTCGTGTAGTTATCTTGAGAACATATTCTTTTGATTACTTCACTTGGTCTCTTTTGTTATGTAGATCTATTCGAGACCATAGATCTTATCTATTCGTGTATACTATATAAATAGATATACCTTTATTCAAATCATTCTTCCTTGCGTAGATCTCATTTACACAAATTTTTCTTGATGTTCTTTGTGTCTTCATTTTTCTCCCACTCTATCTTTAGAATGAATACACTAGAGATTCAAAGATTGCTTATGAAACACAAATAATGATATTTGTAGATACCTCATTTCTGCACCTCTCGCAAACCACCCGGTGATGATTGGGCCGCATGTTTGCTATACGGAACGATTTGTGACAGTTCGTAAGTCTATCGTCAAGTGATTGCTCAAACACTAATGTCTACCTCTTAGTTGTCATCTATGTGCCGATACGGTCGTTTTGACAGTAATTAGAGTACATTTGGAGTCCGGGCCTAAAACCGTCTTCATTTTCTGATAACCGTTAAATCCCGAGTCAGAATGTTCTGGAGTGTTCCGGATATTTCTATTCCATATTTTATAAATATTTCATAATCTTTATCCTTTGGTAAACAATTTCCCGTAATATTCACATAAAATATTAAGGAAAACCAAATTATTCCGTCCTACCATAACTTAAACACGAAAATCTTTCTTCCGCTGGAGGAAACCACTTGGGAACAGACGCAGCAGGTGCTGCGCCTCTTCCAAGAGACGCAGTGGCTGCTGCGCCTCTTCCCAGGTCCTTTTCTGCGTATTTTTCGTATCTTTTTCATATCTTTCCGAGATTCACTTCCAAAGAGTCTCCGAAACCCTAAATCCTTCACGTGATTAGTATAAATAGGAGCCTTCGCTCCTCATATTTCTCACGCGAGTGTCCGCCCTTCTTTTCTCCCTTTGCATTCTAGACCTTTGTTCTTACTTTTTGGCGCCTACGTGCTTGAACATTCGACCACGTAAGCTCGGATCCTTCTGAGTACTAGCCTCGTTTTCATGACCGACCAATTTGACCAACTCCACAACAATCAACTTAATTAATCTAATTGTTTTCCTCTTACGAGGGCACTTTCATATTTGCATTATAATTCGCGTCGAGCATCACTAATCGATATCTTAGTCCTTCTCGTTTCGTCAAACATGTAAGTCTGAGGCTGTATAATCTCTCTTTTATTATTGTTATTTACTTTTTGTATCATTAATGTAAGGTTTATGTCGAAAATATCATTAAAACCGATTTCTAAAACCATACTTTAAAACCTCTTTTTACGGATTTCCAGAAGACAAACCGTCGAGAAAGGACGCAAAGAATCGCTGCGCCTCTTGAAGGAGCGCGATTCTGCTGCGCCTCGCCTCTTCGTGAGGCTGCCGCAGTTCCTGCTTCCTTTCTTCTTCCTCCGTCCTCTGTAATTCGTTCGTCTTTTGTTTGTTTTCGTTTGTTCTTTAATTCTTCGATATAATCATCACTAATTTCACATGTATATTATTTATTGTTCATTAACATGCTTAATTTGTCATTAAAATCCGGCTTAAATCCCAAGTAATCTCATATTTGCGGGTTTTCGTCAGTAAATTCAATCCGGGTTGTAGAAATTCAATTTGTTCATATTGAGTTTCTGGAATTCATCCTTTGATATATTTTCATATGTTCATTGTCATATTCGTCATTAATTCGTCATTAACTCATCATGTTTAGTTTATTTCATTCACCCATGTCACTAATTAATCGTTCGTCCATGTAAATAATCCGTCTTTAATCCGTCTCATCCGTGTTTTATTGTTTTATGACCATCAATCACATGTAAATAACCTACTAATCGCTTCCATCCGAGTAGATAATTTAATCAATCATTAAATTTACCAACGAATATTAACAACACGCAATTCCGGCTTCACAGCCAGAATTCAGGTCAGGAACAGACGCAGCAACTGCTGCGCCTATTCCAAGGGACGCAGCTCTGCTGCGCCTGTTCCGGGTTGAATTCTGTCCCTGAACTCCGTTTTTGCCTTGACCTAGTTTAATTAGATTACGTATTAATGGACTATTAATCGTATTATCGCCTTCTGTTTTGTTCGTTAATTCTCTCTTTTATTCGTTTTTCTCAAATTATCCGTTTTAAAGGTATTTTCGACATAAATCGCCTGTCCCATTGTAATTATTGTAATTTTTTATTATTGTAATTTCCTTTATTTTATCTATCATATTTCTTGTATCATTTGTATGTTTTCACATGTAATTGAACATTAAATCCTACTTCGACATTAATTGTATGCTAATTAATTGTTAACCGACTTAGTCTAATTCTCACATGTTAGGATTAAAACTTGGATGTTGCATTGCATGCATATAGCCGACGATATATCAAGTATAAATGATGTTCCTAATCATTAGTAGAGGCCGCTATCGAGGCGGGCGGGATTAGGTGTTCGATCAAAAGAGCTTCCTAATACGTACCCTCACCCCTTACTCCAGATCTCCGTGAACACCCGTGTTCATTGGCATCCACGAGAGTCATTCTAGACATAGAATGCTAAGGGTAACGAGTTCTTGGTGTTCATGTCTCTACTTTGTGTCTTGACATGACACGAGGTATTCGAACGGTTCCAATTTCCCATAAAAATTGGTGGCGACTCCAACAAAAATGCAAACGCTTGTTCTCTTCCTCCCAAGCGCCCCCGTGGGCCCCCCCGCTGTCCACGCTTTGGCGACTCACTGGGATAATACACTTACGTGTAAGGGTGAAACTTGAACAAGGTTAGGGAATAATTTGTACAAGACAATTGTCGGTTTTCATAACTCGGTCTTCCTAGACCGTTTTATTCGGCCTTCCTAGGCCCAACCCAACCCATTCGACCAATCGTCCCGTCTAAACGGTCCTAATTCTTATTTGGGCCTAAGGATGGATAGCGATTGACGTCATCCATACCATGATGCTTACTCTTGTTTGTATCAAGGGCCTTCACTACTTGAGGAAATGGACTAGGAATCGGCCTTACTCTTGTTTGGTACGAGCCTCTCCACAGACTTTGGGTTTGATGGTTCGGTATGGCAACCCACCCTTTAAACCAAAACCCTTTTAAAAGCACTCAGCATCCCGTTACAATGCTTGTATGTATGTTTGTACCTTACGTGATCACCATTTCTAAACAAAACCATGACGATTTTTGTAAAAAATCAAAATCCTTTTTTAAATGAAAATTTCGAAAAAAAATAGGCCATCGATTAGCGCAAAACCCAGTCAAAACTCTGTCCGTTTGTCGAGTCAAAATTCGGGCCACAAGCCCATTTCAAAACCTCACTTCGAGTCCACTCCTACAACTACACTATAGTTGACTAGGATACACATTTTCAAAATTCTTATCCTTTCTTCAAAGCTCACTCAACACAAGTGGCACACACCCACTTCACGAGTCAAAACATTTCTTCTTTTAGCAAGTGTGTTGGAATGGTCGATCGTGTTTTGATTCGTCATCGATCTCTTATCCAGTTTTCAAGATGCCTGGATCCAGCGAAACAAACCTCCACCAACTTCAACATGGTAATGATCGAATCCTAGCCGCGCTAGCCCGTATCCAAGATACCCAAGACCAAGTCCATGATCGCCTTGAGACCATCGAGGGCCGGATCTATGCCGTAGAGGGAAGGTTGCCTCCCCATGAAAGTGAAGTAATAGGTGACTCCGCGGATGAATCCAGGGATGAAAATCCTCTCATGGGACTAACTGTAGCCGAGAAAAGACTCCAATACTTAGAGGAGCAATTGATGTACCTTAAAGGGGATGTCATTTACAGGGAAAATAATCGCAAGTATGAGGCCGTCAACTCCAAATTGCCAACCAACTTCAACATGACGGATATCCCTAAATTCAAGGGACACGAAAACCCTTTGAACCACATCCGTGCCTTCAAGGATTACATGTCTATCAAAGGCATCAAACCCGAGATGTTCTTAAGGATCTTTCCTTCATCTCTCGACACCATCCCGAAGCAATGGTTCTACTCCTTAGAACACAAGAAGGTCGCTACTTGGGAAGATGCCGCAATCGAGTTTGCTAAGCAATATGCGGACAATGCCGAGATCCAAGTTAACATGCGCACTCTAGAGGTTCTTACCCAAAATGACAAAGAAGGATTCACCGACTTCCTAAGTAGGTAGAGGAAGACTAGTACCCAACTAGTAGAACGCCCGGATGAGGCTACCCTTGTGGAGAAGTTTGTGGACAATCTCAAACCCATCTATGCCAATCATTTGAGATACCAAAATATCAAAACTTTCAAGGACTTAACTGTACTAGGGACAAGGATTGAAGATGACATCCGTAAAGGACTCTTGTCCAAAACGGTAGGTCGAGGATATCAAGGCTCAACAAGTCGTTCATACGGCTCCACTAGCAAGGCCGATGAAGTTAACCTTCTCGAGCCGTCAAAGAAAAGTACCCCACCGAGGAAATTCACAAATCTTGGGGACACCTACTCCAACGCTCTAAAAAGGTTAATGAAGCAAGGCAAACTCCAACCCATTGGACCTACTCCCGAACCCGAAAGGAAATCCAAATTCTGGGACGAGAACTCGTACTGTGAATACCATAGGGGCAAGGGGCACGACACAAAAAAATGCTACAAGTTGAAAAATGTGCTTCAAGACATGATTGAAGATGGTCGATTGCCAATACCGCCAGGAGGTAAACCCAACAACACTCAGAATCCTCTTGGAGTTCTAGTGATTACAAGTGACGAATCTACCTTAGATTGCTCACACCTCATTTCTCCAATTGAAGATAAAATCCATGCAATCGAGAATGAAGGGTTCTATTCTACTATCTCCCCTACCATTTCCGACTTCATCACATGGGCAAGGAGTGTGGATAGGCAAGTTTGGGAATTAGGAAATATGGTGGCAACTTTACGCGATCCCAACGTAACACCGAAGGAACATATGCCACTAATCTTCTCTCAAAACGCTACTATGCAAGAAGTAGTCGCCGTGGTTGATAAACTAGTCAATCAAATCATACGACTAGAAGATGAAATCATGAGAACGAGGAAACTAGATACAATCAATGGAGTTTGGGCCGACGATGACGAGGACGAGTACCTCATTGAGAACTCCCTAGTCAAGGAAATAGTCCAAAATGGTGGAGACCAAGATGTGGACCACCTAACTCGTTCGGGACGTCCATATCAAAGCACTACTCAAAATGGTCCAACCAACGTTGTCACACCAAATGATAACGAAGAGGACTCCACTGACCATTTGCTCAAGCAATTACAGAAGACAAAGGCTGATCTTTCAGTCTGGCAATTAATAGCGAGCTCATTCCCGCATCGCCAAGCTTTGCTGCAAGCTTTGGCCAAACTAAATGTAGCACATAACTCGACACCTGAAGATGTAGTCAACTTGGTCTTCCAAGAGTCACCAAAGCTAAGTAATCCTATTACTTTCTCAGACGAAGATTTGCCACCTTTTGGCGCTAGTCACAATTTAGCTCTTTACATCACTGTAATTTGTCTAAAGAAGAACGTGCCAATGACCTTGGTAGATGATGGCTCCGCGGTCAACGTCATACCCCTCAAAACGGCGTACAAATTAGGCATGAAAGAGTCGGATTGGACCCCTACTAATCAAGGTGTGCGTGCATATGATGGTACACGACGAAAGGTGGTAGGACTTGTTAACCTAACCATAGCCACATGGCCAATTGAGTGAAAGGTTAATTTCCAAATAGTGGACATCGAAGCTTCCTTCAACATACTTCTAGGAAGACCTTGGATTCACGCTTCCAAAGCGGTAACATCCACCCTTCATCAAAAGATCAAGATCCCACTAAATGGCAAAGTGGTGACGATCACTTCGTCACCCATCAAGGCAATAATCGAGAAGCAGTCGAACAATCAAGTCCTTGCAGATCCCGTATACGAACTTGGGGGCTTCCAAAGCATAAGTGTCATAGAAAGCGAATTGGCACCCTTATACTATGATCCCTACTCCAACTTGGTGGTCAACCACATACTCAAAACCCAGGGATACTTCCCCGGAATGCCTTTGAACCCTACCCGAAGAAACACCTTCGCACCATATAAGGAAGGCAACTCAAAGAGGATACCACTTGGGCTAGGGTATAAACCCACTAAAGAAGAGGTTCTTGAGATGCTTGCTCAAGTCCAAAACCGTAAGCATGTAGGAGTCCAAATGCGACCATATCTCCCTACCCTAAATAGGTACTTTGTTGAAGAAGGAAGTCTAGAACTCTTTCACGGATTTCCCGAGCCTTGGCATTATCTCGAGAGGAAGCTAGCCGGAATCGAGATCTTTCACGATTGCTACTTCATCCCTCCAGAAACGGTTCCTACCGTCAAAACCCGTCAAGCACCTTGCTTAGACAAACAAGCTGTTAGCCTATTGTTTGGAGAAGATCAATTTGTTAGGGCCGCGCAGGATGAGATCATTACCATGATACTTCAAGACGATCATTTCAACCCCACCGCATTAATCACAGAAACCAACGCAAGTCAGCAGAAAGGATGGAGAAAATCAATCAAGTGGACCAACAATCAAGGAAGACTCTTCAAGCTCACCACTGGAGAAGGAGAGATGTTCAAAGGAGAACCAGAAGACAATGAGTTTGAGTCGGAGTCGGAGTCAGAGTCGGAGTCTAGAGAAGTCAATAGAGAGTCTCCTCCTGTCGTCATCCCCACTCCCTTTGTTTCTCCTAGCTTAGCCTCGAGTAGTCACAGTAGTTCGGGAAATGTCCCAACCATTGTCCCTTTACCGCCACTGACCATGGATCAGTTGGCTTCTTTGTTTCAACTTTACTCAAATTTTAATATGAATAAATCAGGTTCTGCTTACTCTTTGTGTTATCTTGAGTGCAATTCTGTTTACGATGATACTGAGGATGACCAAGACCCAGACTCGGTCGAAATACCTCCCTACGTAGCCAAAGAAATACTACAGGAAGGGGAAGGGGGACCAGTAATAGAGGACACCGAACCCATCAATGTAGGAACCGAACTAGAACCCCAAGAACTTAGGATAGGGACTACCTTGAGCTCTACCGAAAGGGCCAATTTCATAGACCTCCTAAACGAGTTCAAAGACGTTTTCGCTTGGTCCTACAAAGACATGCCAGGGATCGACAGAGATATCGCCGAACATAGAATCCCGATTAAGCCAGATTTCAAACCTGTAAAACAGAAGCTTCGACGAATGAGAACGGGATGGGCTCTCAAGATTAAGGAAGAAGTTGACAAGCATTTCAAAGCCGGGTTCATCAAAGTTTCCGAGTATTCTGACTGGGTAGCCAACATAGTACCCGTACCCAAAAAGGATGGGAGAATCCGTGTTTGTGTTGATTTTAGGGACTTAAACAAAGCAAGTCCTAAAGATGACTTCCCTCTACCACACATCGATATATTGGTGGACAATACTGCAGACCACGCATTACTATCCTTCAGGGATGGGTATGCGGGTTATAATCAAATTAAGATAGTCATAGAAGACATGCATAAGACCGCCTTTGTCACTCAATGGGGAACCTATTGCTATACGGTCATGCCATTTGGATTGATCAACGCCGGAGCTACATATCAACGCACCGCAACTACACTCTTACATGACATGATGCACAAAGAAGTTGAGGTATACGTAGACGACATGATTGTCAAATCCAAGGATAGAGAAGGGCATATTGCGAACCTTCGTAAATTTTTCACAAGGCTGCGAAAGTACAACATGAGGCTCAATCCTCAGAAATGCACATTCGGAGTAACATCTGGCAAACTCCTGGGATACGTCGTTAGCCAACGAGGTATAGAAATAGACCCTTCCAAGATCAAGGCTCTGATCGAAATGCCACAACCTCAAACAGAAAAAGAAGTCAGAGGATTCCTGGGAAAAGTGCAATATATAAGTCGATTCATATCGAAACTCACCATGATTTGCGAGCCTATCTTCAAGAAGCTCAAGAAAACGGATCACACCATGTGGGATGATGATTGTCAGAAGGCATTTGACCGAATCAAAGAGATATTGGCTAAACCACCAGTGCTCATGCCACCTCAACGAGATCAACCTCTTGGTTTATATCTCACAGTAACCGAAACAACCATGGGTGCCATGCTAGCTCAGACCGTAGGAAGTGAAGAAAGAGCTATCTACTACCTTAGTAAGAAGTTCTTGGAGTACGAGTGCAAATACTCACAACTCGAAAAGACATGCCTCGCTCTTGTGTGGGCAACAAAGAAGCTACGCCATTACATGCTTAGATACTCCGTCAAAATATACTCCAAAATGGATCCAGTCAAATACCTCTTCGAAAAACCCGTCCTCAATGGACGTCTAGCGAGATGGACCTTGATGCTCTCAGAATTCGACCTCAAATACGTGCCTCTGAAAGTTATAAAAAGTCGCGCCGTCGCCGAATTCTTCGCAGAAAATCCCATCAATGACGCACAAACGATAGACACTTGGTCATTTCCAGACGAGGATATACTCCAAACTGACGTAGACTCCTGGGACCTTTATTTTGATGGAGCATCAAACTTAAGAGGATTTGGAATAGGAGTGTTGCTCATTTCTCCTGAAGGCGAGCATACAACAATTTCTATCAAACTCGACTTCGAGGTGACAAATAACGCTGCAGAATACGAAGCTTGTCTCATTGGACTACAAGCGGCAGTGAGCTTAGGCATTAAAAACCTCCGAGTACATGGGGATTCATCCTTGATCATCAACCAAGTTACGGGATCTGGAAAATTCGAAGCGAAAGCCTAGCACCTTATCAAGCCAGAATAGACCAAGTTACCCAATTCTTTGATCACGTGACGTATCTACACCTACCTCGGGAAGAAAATCAATTTACAGACGCTCTTGCGAAACTAGCATCTTTGATTAATATGCCAGATGACATGGTGGAAATGCCTTTGTGCATCGAACAACGGTCAGAGCCGGCTTATGTACACCAAATCACCGACGAAGAGGAAGTCGCACAGGAACCCTGGTTCCAAGCAATCCTGAATTTTAAGCTCAATGGTACCTATCCACCAGATATGGATAAGAGGGGACAACGTGCTATACGCTTACTAGCTTCCCAATACGTTCTCATGCAAGGAGAATTATACAAAAGAACACCTCTTGGTGTAATCCTACGTTGCCTTGATCATTGACAGGCGCGGAAAGTGATGGAAGAGGTCCACGATGGAGAATGCGGTCCTCACATGAGTGGGCCCATGATGGCAAAGAAAATCACACGTTTGGGGTATTATTGGACCACAATGGAATCCGATTGCATCAAATACGTAAGACATTGCCACAATTGCTAAATCTTCGGGAATGTACAACATGTCCCTCCTTCATTGCTCTATACGATGACATCTCCTTGGCCATTTTCTGCTTGGGGAATTGACATAATCGGGAAGATAACCCCAAATTTAACAGGAGGTCACTGTTTCATCCTAGTGGCAATCGACTATTTCACCAAATGGGTAGAAGCAGCTTCCTACACCAGTCTCACGGCTAAAAATGTGGCAAAGTTCATACAAAACAACATCATATGTCGATACGGTTGCCCACATGAGATCATTAGTGATAATGGATCACATTTCCAAGCTGAAACTGAGCAATTGCTAGCCAAGTATAAAATTAGGCATCACCACTCTTCGCCCTATAGACCACAGACTAACGGCGCGGTAGAGGCGGCAAACAAGAATGTTGTCACGATCCTCAAGAAAATGATTGACAACTATCGAGATTGGCCAAGCAAGATACCCTTCGCTTTGTGGGGATATCGTACATCTGTTAGGACGCCCACTGGGGCTACTCCTTTCTATTTGACCTACGGCATGGAAGCTGTACAACCGGTCGAGCTAGAGATACCATCCTTGCGTATCTTACTCGAAAGTCAAATCCCGTGTTTATTGGAAGAGGGATAGATATGAAGAACTCATCCTCCTGGATGAACGTAGGCTACGCGCCTTGCATAACGTCCAAACATATCAAGCACGTATCAAAGGAGCTTTCAACAAAAGGGTTAGGCCAAGAAACATCAAGGAAGGAGACTTAGTACTCAAATCGGTCAGAGCTCTTCTACCTGTCGACCCGCGGGGAAAATTCAAACCTAATTGGGCCGGACCATTTCTAGTCAAATCCATACTTCCAGGGGGTGCGGTTAGAATCATAGACCTAGACGGGAATGAGTTTTCAAACCCAACAAACCTTGACCAACTAAAACGGTACTATGCCTAGAATAGGAACAAAAAACGCGCCTCGCGTAACCCCACGTGTCGCTCTTGTGGCACTAAATAAACGGCCCCGGGCCAAGCTAAAATAAGCTAATGTCACTGTGCTCTTGCATTTTGACAAATTTGTCATCCTCATATCATCAAATAAACTAAATTTGCACCTTCAGAGTAAGCAAAAAGCTGATGCTTATTTTCTAAGTTCATTACAAGCTCTTGCTTAGAACAGTTATTCTTTTACATTTACTCGAACTACGCGCAAGGGTTTGATTTCATTTTTTTAAGTGAATATGTAGGCAATCCTTCACAGGATACAACCCATTATATTTAAAATGTAAATAGAAGGACATTTGCATTACATTTGGAATTCGACAAGAATAGTAAATAGAAAATCACAACGGTTTCATAACCATTTAACCTTTTTTATTTCATTCATTTTTCTAATAGTAATAGTACGCTACATAATAAAAATAGAATAGGCTAGGATTCAAAAAACCCCACCTTTTATTACAACAATAAATAATAATAATAACAAATAATAAATAAAGACTCGGGCTATTCCTCCATCTTCCCTTTGCCCTTGTCATTCTTGTCATATTTCTTGTCGCGACCTCGAGCCGGACGCTCTTGCGCCACTTCGGACCTAATCACCAAAGGTCTTTCTCGAGGCCTAGACTTTCCATTCTTGCCAATCACCATCTCTACGACAGGAGAGGTCTTCGGTTTCTTCGAAGGATGAACGACTCGAAACCCGGCTTTTTCCTCTCCCTCAGTCAAATGCTTCTCTTTTTCTTTCTCTACCTCGCGCACCTTATAGTCAACGGGCTCGCGCTTCCTCAATCTCTCGCGCTCTTCCGGAGTAGTAGCTTTCCTCCATCGCAGATAAGAATCCGACACCCACAAGGCATTTGCAGAAGAGTTCAAGAACCACACATTTCTTTGAGCCCATTTAATGGCCCACTCCCTTCGGCTCTCTGTAGTAAGCCACAACAATCTGCGGGACAGTATGAAGCTTCGGGATCGTCTGATTTAGTCCAACCTGTCTCATCAGCCTCTCCGGGAAGATGCACACCATAAACTCCAAGCCAGGAACGCGCACGGACCGAGTAGGATCCAAAGAAGACACTCCAGTGACAGATTTGAGGTGCCACCACGGTACAATCCACCTAATCAAGGGACCATCATCGCTCTTCAGTTTGTTCTCCCAATAATTGCAGACTCGGGTGAAGTCCACCATGTAAAGCCTAGTCCTCATTGCAATTGAACGAGCATGATAGGAAGGAACATGAACTGGGGGCTCGATCAATCGGAGCCGTTCCATAAGCCAAACCTACCAAAAGCGGGTATTAGACATAAAAAAAAAACGAACGAAGACAAAAAAAAGAAGAGAAAAAGAAAAAAGGAAAAGAAAAAGAAATGTCTTTTACCTGCAAAATGACGGGACTTCCCAAATACGGTAGGTCACGATTGGCTTTCTGATGTGACCATAATTAGCGCATATTTAACCCCCGAATTAGCCTTGTTCCCATGCTTTTTAGTGCATATTTGGGTCATTTATTATCTTTAGTTCTTTGTTTTGCATATTCTTTGAGATTTTGATCCCTTGGTAGGAAAGGAGTAAGAATCTTGCATTTTCATGGCAAAACGAGACTAAATTGATCGAATCCAATGACCAAACATCAAGGAGAGACAAGATTAGAAGGCCTTTGTACATATTATAGTAGATGAGCAATGTTGAGAAAGGATCCTTGAGTCCCCAAGGAAATCCCCAAGGATTTTATGAAGAAAAGGGAAGAAAAGAAGAAGAAATGTTGCTGAGGAACAATCCGTGCGGATTGTCTACAATCCGGCCGTCCTCCACATGCACAATCTGTGCGGTTTCATCCCAAGACGCTCGGATTTGCAGCCACCACAATCCGTCCGGATTCACCAGAAGCCGCCCGTGTTCCACCGCCAGAATCCGCCCGTCCCGACTCCAAAACGCACGGATTCCTGTACAGCGCAATTTCGTCTTCTCCAAGCTACAAAGAAAGAAGCCCTTCCTTCGAAAAATACCGGCTCCTCCCTGCTCAATCTAAAAAGTGTAATTACTAGTTTAGCCCTTAGTTAACCCTAATGCATCCCCCTAATTTCCACTATAAATACCCCATTAGTCTAATTAGAAGAGCATGTTCTTCTTATCAATTCCTAGAGTAGTTAATACCAATCAAATCTCTCTTTAGTTTTGTAATCAACAATTAATCAAGTTTTAATACAAGTTTTATTTCCTTAATCTCTCTCTTGTTCATCCTTTATTTTGGGTAATTGAAGATTATTTGGGTTATTATTGGGAGATTGACAACCTCTCAATCAAGCATCAAGTACTTCTTTTATCTTTGCTTTATTATTGGAATCATTAGTAGGTATAATTCTCTTAATCCCTTTTTAATTATTGTTAATTACTTTCATTTATTCATCATGTTTCGTTTTGTTGGTATGATTGACAACCTTGCTAGCATGATCAACATGATAATGAGTGAGTAGTCTCTTAGCTAGGGTTAATGGGTGATTAGGGGAAACCAACATGGGGAATGATTCATGCTTAAATTAATATGCTTCCATGGTTTATTTGCTTGCTTGTTTTGATCTCAACTCATGCACATGTTATGTTTCATGAAATGCGAGCCTATGAATCCTTGCATTTTTTACCCATCACCTATCTTTTCAATGAGACTTGTAAGACATAAACCAACTCGAGTCTCATTAGACCATGCATGTTGTTGAGTAGGGAAGATTAAGTCGACTTGTAGGTGTTGTACAATCTAATCGATTCGGCTCCGGGACCCAAACTTTCCTAGGATTGTAAGATATAACCCAACTCAATCCATCACAACAATAATTGCTTGCTTTTAATTTGAGAACATGTTTGTATGATCAATTCCCATGATTCCCCTATAACCCCATGACACCCTAGTGCTTTTTATCAATTGTTTACAACCCTTTTAATTCATCTTGCTTGTTTATTTCCATTGCTATTCTAGTTAGTGACCTTCTACATCAACCCAAATTGTGACACCCCTAAGACACCACTAGTTTCAATAGAAATCTCATCTCAATTCCCGCCCCTTGGGATCCGACCTTTACTTGCCTCTTTACTAATTGTAGAGTTGTTTGTGAAGATATAAATTGTGTTTTGATTCGGACGTGACCCAACGACCACACTTATTCAATTGTGAACACGAAACGGACCGATCAAAAATGGCGCCGTTGCCGGGGACGGTGTTAGCTTGATTTAGATTTTCTTATATTGTTATTAGTTGTGTCTTTCTTTGCCTTGGGGAAGTAAAACTCCTCAAGGTTTGTTCTAATTGTTTTCAAGTTGTTTGATATTTTGCATGTCTAGAAGGTCACAAGGTGATTTGTTACCTTTTGATCGTGAAATTGAAAGAACTTTGACAACCAATAGGAGACTTGCTAGGAGGAATTTGAGAGGTATTAGTGAGGTTGTAGATATTCAACCAACTATTGAGTTCATCAACCCTTTTGCAAGAGAAGGTGAGGAGAACCCATTACAAAATACCCCCCAAAATCAACCTACAATGCCTAAGTTTTCATCACATTCCGTACCCACCGAGGAGAACCTACCCAATGGTACTCCCACACCACAACATCTAACCGGAAATTTTATTGCCAAATCCGCCTTTATCCAATGAGTCGAAAGGAGCCAATTTGGGGGGATGCCTAGTGAAGACCCTCATTCTCATATGGAAACCTTTTGTGACTATTGTGATGCGATTTCTCAAACCGGTGTAACTCAAGACCAAATTGGATGGGTCTTATTTCCTTTTTCTCTAATTGGCACCGCGAAACAATGGTTGAAGGGCCTTGATAAGGCCACTCTCGGAATTGATTCTTGGAAGAAGTTGGCTCTAGCTTTCTACAAAAAATTCTACCCACCGGAAAAGACTAACATGCTAAGAGCTCAAATTACGGGTTTTAAGCAAAGGGATGAAGAATCTTTGTATGAAGCTTGGGAGCGGTTCAAGGGAATTTGTCGATCATGTCCTCACCATGGACTTAGCGAATGGTTCTTGGTACAACAATTTTGGAACGGTTTATATGAAGATTCAAGGAACATTCTCAACATGGGATCAAATGGAATGTTCACCGAAGTTGATGACAATCAAACATGGAACAAAATTGAGGAAATGGCGGTCAATAACTCACAATATAGTAGACCTCGCAAGGCTACTAAAGGAGGAAAGCATGAAGTGGACTCTGTTACTCAATTGGGTGTTCAACTTAGTGCTCACATTGACACAATCAATTTGAAGTTTGAAAAAGCTATGGCTAGACTTGAAGAAGTCTCAAAATCACCAAAGCATCATGTTAATGCCATGACGACATCTTCATCAATCCCAAGTGGGATATGTGAGAATTGTGGAACTTTGGGACATGACCAAAGTGAATGTAGGGGAACAAATGAACAAGTGAATGCTTTCCAAGCATACAAGAGTGGTACCCCTTATTCCAACTATTACAATGAAAACACCAAATTCCATCCAAATCTCTCATACAAAAGCCAAAATGTTCAAAACCCTCAAACAACATACACCCCACCTCCCATGAGAAACCAAAATCAAAGACCTTTTTACAATCAAAACCAAGGTTACCAAAATCAAAATCCATATAATCACCAAAATGACCAAGGTTTTGATGTTCAAAAAGCGGTCCTCCAAATGCAAAAGAATCAACAAGAATTTTTCACTCAAATGCAAAAAGATAGTCAAGCAAAGGAAACTACCATAAACAACATCCTAGCTCACACCAAGATGTTGGAAACCCAATTGACTCAACTAGCATCTTCAAGCTCACAAAGACAAAAGGGGCAATTACCACCTCAAAGTAATCCCCCAAGACATGAAACGGTTAGTGCCATTCACTTGAGAAGTGGTACAAGGTATGAAGCACCGAAGAAGCAAGTTGAGGATGAAGTTGTGGAAGCTAGTGATAAGGAAGAAATTGTGCAAAACTCCAAAGATGGAGAATCATCAAAAGAAGAAAGTACAAAGAAAAATGAAGACAAGGTCAAGGAGAAGGAGCCCATTGTGATTAGACTTCTTTTTCCAAGTCGTCAAGCCAAGCCCAAATTTGATGACCAACTTGGAAAGTTTATGGAAATTGTGAAGAATTTGGAAGTCTCGATTCCTTTCACGGAATTAATCAATCACGTGCCGGCCTATGCGAAATACATGAAAGACATCCTCACAAAGAAGAAGTCGATCCGGAAACTTGAGACTATCGCCTTCACTAAGGTGAGTAGTGCAATACTTCAAGGGAGTTCACCTCCAAAACTAAAGGATCCGGGAAGCTTCTCAATACCGTGTACCATTGGCGACACAACGATCAACAAAGCCTTATGTGATCTATGGGCTAGTGTGAGTGTTATGCCGTACTCGGTGAGTAAAAGGTTGGGGCTGGGAGAGCTTAAATGCACCAATATCACACTCCAAATGGCCGATAGATCGACGAAGACACCATTAGGGATATGGGAAGATGTTCCCGTACGAATTGGGAAGTTTTTCATCCCGGTGGACTTTGTCATTGTTGATATGGAGGAAGATTCCAACATTCCAATCATTCTAGGAAGACCTTTCCTACACACCGCGGGTGCGGTGATTGATGTGAAACATGGTGAGCTCACTCTAGAAGTGGGAGATGAAAGCATAACCTTTAATCTTGACAAGACTATGAGAGCTCCTCGTTTGCATGAACCGTGTTTCATGATTGATCATTATAGCCGGAAGGATGAAAGGAAGAAGTCGGAACTCCAATGGAAGAAGAAAATTGAAGATGCTCCATTCAAAGAGCAAGTGAATTGTGACAAGGAAAGCTTGAAAAGCCCATCAAAATCAAGCAAAGAAGAAGAGGATGGCCTCATTGGCCAAGAGAAGAAATTGGGAGAGTTGTCTCCATCAAATCAAGAGATTTTCAATGATCAACTTAATAAAGTTTGTGGTCTTTGGGACGACGAATTTGAAGGGATTTTTAATCCCTACATTGGTAATGCCATCGATCAAGACCGACAACAAGGGCCAAGGTCTATTGAAGAACTTTATAACGATAATGAACAAGCTTTTGATTATTTCTTCAAGGTGTTGAGCAACATCAACAACACCTTGGACATGCCCCCTTGACATCTCATCAAGAATGAGAGTTTGGTGGAGTCCTCCCTAAACCACCATTTGTAAATATTTCTAACTCCCTAACTCGCATTTCAATTCTTGTATTGCATTTTTGTCATCTTTGGATTTATTTTTATATACTTTGATCAAGATAATTGTCATGTTTGAGAGAAGTGAGGGAGGGACTAATGATTTCAATTGATGTGTAGTGCTTTAGCTTAGTGTGGGGATGGCAATTGCCTAGGCTATCCATGCCTTAGTAGTGCCCTCACAATGAAGAACACAAGATATGAAGAAGAATGGAAGAATGACAAGGGATACGCATTGTACACGGATGAAACTTAATTCGGGTACAAAGGGGTCGAATCCGAGCGGATTCAGGAGAATCCGCCCGTCTTCAGGCAATACGGACGTGTTGGGTAGAAGAAGCACGTCCCTCTGAGCTGAACTTTTGAAATATTTTTGACTGTAAGAGAATCCGGGCGCCCTGATTACAAATCCGCCCGTCTCTGAAAATCCGCCCGTCTTGAAAGGAAGACGCCCGTCTTCTTGGCTGAGGAAAACAAGAAAAATCCTTGTAAAGGAATCCGTCCGTCTTCTGAAGAATCTGCCTGTCCCGTGTCTGCGAATCCGAGCATCTTCACTGAAAGACGCCCGTCTTTAGGTGAGTTTTTCCCAACCCAGAAAGTGCATAATCCGCCCGTCTTGAGCAGAAACCGCACGGATTGCCCCTGCAGTTCGCATTTTTTCGGGCTTTATAAAACCCCTCCCACCTTCATTTCTTCATTCCTTCATTCATAACACTACTCATAAACATCAAAACCCTCATCCTCTCCATCACAAAAACAAAATCCCTCAACTACATTCACCAAAATCAAATCAAAGCATCCTTCTAACAACAAATCAATCACTCCTTTTTCAATAAAAATCAAAACCAAGCACAAAATCTTCAACCTTTGAGTCGATTTTCGAATTCATAAAGGCAAAGCCTTTCACCTTTAAATCGATTTGGGTACACTATAAATTGAAGATTTTTCATTCTTTTCTTGGTTAATTCATCAATGGCAAGGACTAAGGGAGCAACAAAGACAAAAGCACCAAAGACAAAGACACTTTCATCAAGGCAAAAGGCTATTCAAGCAAAGAAAGCATTGGCTATGGTGGTAGCAAGCCCAAACTTGGAAGTGCAACAACAACAACAACCTTCTATGGGAGCAACAACATCTACTACTCCAGAAATTGATCAACTTTTGCACTATCCGGAGGTAACTTTTATTTCCAAAACCCATAGAGATACTTTTGCCAAGTTTGCTAGAAAATCATTTCAATCCACCAAGTTTATTTGTGAAGATACCTTAGATAAGTTGGGTGTCCTTGAGCAAACTAGAGCCTTCTTTAAAGCAATGGGGTTGAAGAAATTGTTTGAATCACAAGAATTGACATACCCCTCCCTTACCTTGGAGTTTTTGAGTTCTTTGAAAGTCAACAAAGTTGAGACTAGGGAGAACCTCGAGTTTCGTCTAGCTAATGTTAGTAGATGCATTTCCTTTAGGGAATTGGGTGAAATTTTGGGTCTTAGTGATGAACCGAGTTATTTTAAGAATTTTGGAAAGTATGACCCCGACCCTCTTTAGGAAGCAATTTCCGGAAGGAAATTTGAGGACTTTCATGCGAGTCGTGCTCTTTTAGTCCACCATCCGGGCATAAGATGTATGGCACAAGGTCATAGGAAACACCATCATTGCAAGGAAATATACCAACCATTTCACCAAACTTGATTTTGTTCTTCTTGAATCGGCTTTGAACATTGGAAGAGTACACACCAAGCCTTTCAACTCTTTAAGGATTTTGGTAGATAGATGGCTCACCATTGATTGTGGGAAGAAACGCACTACCGTTATTGTGAATGGCGGCCTAGTCACTATCCTAGCTAAATACTTTGATCCTAACTTCAACAAAGATAACAAGTATGAGGCAAAAGAAGGTGGTCATCTTGTTGATATGCATACTATGATACACAAGTACAAGTGGGTTGCCCATAACCCTCTTGACACCAAGTATGGATGGCTCACTAGTGAGGCTAGATCGTTTACTTTGCCTTCAAAGATTTGTCGTCTAAGCGTCCACCGGACCAATTATCTACTTCCCCTTTCAAAAGAGGCCGAGTATATTATCCGACAACAAAAGGGTGAACTCGAAATGCCCTCCTCTTTCATTGTCACACCACCCTACCCTTTCGAGTACCAAGAGTTCAAGCCTGATGGCATTGAAGCAAGAAATGATTATTTGACTCTTCTCATGCAAGCAATGCACAAGCAAGCCTTTGAGGATCGGAAAAATGCTTACTTGGCTCAATATCCACCCCTCCTACACTTAGCTAGGCAAGGACTACTTGATCCATCATGTCCTTTGCCTAGTTGGGCGGATACAGAAGTCCTATTTCCGGGTGCATCTAGGGTCGTTCCGGGTGACAATGAGGTTGTCGGTAATGAAGAGGTTGATGATAACATTGATGAGGAAGCAAATGAAGAAGGAGAAGAGGATGGTGAGCAAGATGATGAGCAAGGTGAAGAAGAAAGTGAAGAAGAAAATGAAGAGGGAAGTGGCAATGAGACCACTTCTAATGAGGAAAGTGATGGTAGTGATGATATGATGGAAGATTAGCAAGCTTTGGAGGATCCTACCCTCTCATGGTTTGTCTATTTCTCTTTGTTTTAATTATTTTCTTGATCATTGTTGGAGTAGTCCTAGCACCATAAAGGACTCACACCTCGGTACCATTGAGGTGTTCTCATTTTATTGTTCCCACTTTCAAAATCCAAAATGACAAATTAGTTTCATGCATTGCATAGTGTGTGCATGAACTACACCCATCCTTAAGACATTAGCAATAGTGTCTAACTCGGTTTGGGGAAGTTGATGCATACACAACGGGAGGTAATCTAAATTATCCTCTCCGTCATAAACAAAAACCATGCATCATGTAGTGTAGATTAGTGTAGATTGCATTTAGTATAGAAATCATGCATCATCTTTGCATAATTTCCCATCATTTTGGCCATTGAGGACAATGCCCATATTAGTGTGGGGATGGGAATTCTAACACTTAACTCTTATTCAAAAATCCAAAAAAATTGAAAAATTTCGAAAATCATAAAAATTTGAAAAATTGAAAACCCAAAAACATGTTTATTTCCTTTTGTATATATTGTCTTGTATATATTGTGTTTGTTTTATCCTTGTTCACATTGATCGACTACGCCACATCCGGGACATGAGGATATTGAAGACCGCATGGTATGATCTTTCCAATCTCCTTTTTCCTCTTTATGTTAATGACTATGTGGCTTTATTTTGATTGATGCGGTATAACAATGTGAACTTAGGACTTGCATTTAGTTTATATGTCATATTAGTTGATAGAATCACTTGCATTAGGATGTTTATATTAGTTGCGTCATAGCATGTAGTTGCATTTAGATAAAAGTTTTGAAAAATGCCTAATTAGGAACTTTGACAAGAGCAACTAAGCCATTACAAATACTTTTTCAACTTAAGACTTTGCCTACTAGAATGGTTGTAAAACACCCTAGATAGTGTCATACTAGTGTCTTTTGACCCATGACCCAAAGCCTAGTCAAGGGTTTGCATGTGAGTCACCTATCCAACCCCGTGATGCGATGTAGACTTGGTTAACTTGTCTAGGTGACCTTAATTGACCTTGTGGCAACCTAAAAATACTTTCTATCAATAAGTTTGAAGTGCTCATTTTGAAAGTTTTGTCATGTGGAAGTAATTTAATGCCAAGGAAACCTCAAATGTTATGAATTGTTGAATGTTGAGAAATTTAATTGTTTTGATGGAGGCGTACCACTTCGATGTGCTTTGGAGCAGGATCCATTGAATTGGGCCCCCACACGGTTGTGAATTCGGCCGCCCAGAGAATGAGTGACTATCACCCCGAAAAGCTATTGTCTAGAGGTTAACCGGTTGCCTAATAAGCGATTGGCGAAAGCAAAGGACACTAGCCCGGAAAGGACAAACCCCATCTTAAATTTTTGAAATGTGAAAGTTAAATGAGGTCAATTTTTGAATACTAGTCATATCCACCCGTTGTGTATAAAGATTTGAGCATTTCATTCCCAAAAAGCCTTTTTGTCAAGCCACTTTGTCGAGCTTGGGACGATCCATGACCTTTACTTTTATAGAGAATTCGAGACTTGTCATGTCATATGCTACTAGCATCATAGGGATCATCATTCCACCACCATCCGATCGCCCTTGACGAAAGCATTTGGAAATTGAGGACGAAAGTAGTCTAGTTTAACACCATTTGGAGGTGATTTAGTGCCATCCTCTTAGCCTTAGTAATTTGTTGAACTAGTATTTGTAAAGGATTACATGCTCTTAAATTTGTTCCTCTTTAGTGCCTCCCCCACTTGATGAGGAAGTGGCTATTCCTTTTTGTAGATGCATCCATTATGTGATTTTATGTGCTTAATGTTTGGATGTGACGCCATTTTGGCAAGACCCATCTTGCCTTGCAAGAAGGCATCCTACCTCATGGTTGTCTTGTTGTGAGTTAAAGGGGCGGAGTGAGACCTGCTAATTGTCTCATATCGGCTATGTTATTAGGTTAGTTTAAATAATGGTCCTAGTCTTTGTCACCTCTTTACTCGGGACGAGCAAAGATTCGGTTTGAGGATATTTGATGTGACCATAATTAGTGCATATTTAACCCCCGAATTAGCCTTGTTCCCATGCTTTTTAGTGCATATTTGGGTCATTTATTATCTTTAGTTCTTTGTTTTGCATATTCTTTGAGATTTTGATCCCTTGGTAGGAAAGGAGTAAGAATCTTGCATTTTCATGGCAAAACGAAACTAAATTGATCGAATCCAATGACCAAGCATTAAGGAGAGACAAGATTAGAGGGCCTTTGTACATATTATAGTAGATGAGTAATGTTGAGAAAGGATCCTTGAGTCCCCAAGGAAATCCCCAAGGATTTTATGAAGAAAAGGGAAGAAAAGAAGAAGAAATGTTGCTGAGGAACAATCCGTGCGGATTGTCTACAATCCGGCCGTCTTCCACATGCACAATCCGTGCGGTTTCATCCCAAGACGCTCGGATTTGCAGCCACCACAATCCGTCCGGATTCACCAGAAGCCGCTCGTGTTCCACCGCCAGAATCCGCCCGTCCCGACTCCAAAACGCACGGATTCCTGTACAGCGCAATTTCGTCTTCTCCAAGCTACAAAGAAAGAAGCCCTTCCTTCGAAAAATACCGGCTCCTCCCTGCTCAATCTAAAAAGTGTAATTACTAGTTTAGCCCTTATTTAACCCTAATGCATCCCCCTAATTTCCACTATAAATACCCCATTAGTCTAATTAGAAGAGCATGTTCTTCTTATCAATTCTTAGAGTAGTTAATATCAATCAAATCTCTCTTTAGTTTTGTAATCAACAATTAATCAAGTTTTAATACAAGTTTTATTTCCTTAATATCTCTTTTGTTCATCCTTTATTTTGGGTAATTGAAGATTATTTGGGTTATTATTGGGAGATTGACAACCTCTCAATCAAGCATCAAGTACTTCTTTTATCTTTGCTTTATTATTGGAATCATTAGTAGGTATAATTCTCTTAATCCCTTTTTAATTATTGTTAATTACTTTCATTTGTTCATCATGTTTCATTTTGTTGGTATGATTGACAACCTTGCTAGCATGATCAACATGATAATGAGTGAGTAGTCTCTTAGCTAGGGTTAATGGTTGATTAGGGGAAACCAACATGGGGGATGATTCATGCTTAAATTAATATGCTTTCATGATTTATTTGCTTGCTTGTTTTGATCTCAACTCATGCACATGTTATGTTTGATGAAATGCGAGCCTATGAATCCTTGCATTTTTTACCCATCACCTATCTTTTCAATGAGACTTGTAAGACATAAACCAACACGAGTCTCATTAAACCATGCATGTTGTTGAGTAGGGAAGATTAAGTCGACTTGTAGGTGTTGTACAATCTAATCGATTCGGCTCCGGGACCCAAACTTTCCTAGGATTGTAAAATATAACCCAACTCAATCCATCACAACAATAATTGCTTGCTTATAATTTGAGAACATGTTTGTATGATCAATTCCCATGATTCCCCTATGACCCCATGACACCCTAGTGCTTTTTATCAATTGTTTACAACCCTTTTAATTCATCTTGCTTGTTTATTTTCATTGCTATCTTAGTTTGTGACCTTCTACATCAACCCAAATTGTGACACCCCTAAGACACCACTAGTTTCAATAGAAATCTCATCTCAATTCCCGTCCCTTGGGATCCGAGCTTTACTTGCCTCTTTACTAATTGTAGAGTTGTTTGTGAAGCTATAAATTGTGGTTTGATTCGGACGTGACCCAACGACCACACTTATTCAATTGTGAACACGAAACGGACCTATCAAAAATGGCGCCGTTGTAGAGAATTTCATTCCCAAAAAGCCTTTTTGTCAAGCCACTTTGTCGAGCTTGGGACGATACATGACCTTTACTTTTGTAGAGAATTCGAGACTTGTCATATCATATGCTACTAGCATCATAGGGATCATCATTCCACCACCATCCGATCTCCTTTGACGAAAGCATTTGGAAATTGAGGACGAAAGTAGTCTAGTTTAACACCATTTGGAGGTGATTTAGTGCCATCCTCTTAGCCTTAGTAATTTGTTGAACTAGTATTTGTAAAGGATTACATGCTCTTAAATTTGTTCCTCTTTAGTGCCTCCGCCACTTGATGAGGATGTGGCTATTCCTTTTTGTAGATGCATCCATTATGTGATTTTATGTGCTTCATGTTTGGATGTGTCGCCATTTTGGCAAGACCCACCTTGCCTTGCAAGAAGGCATCTTACCTCATGGTTGTCTTGTTGTGAGTTGAAGGGGCGGAGTGAGACCCGCTAATTGTCTCATATCGGCTATGTTATTAGGTTAGTTTAAATAATGGTCCTAGTCTTTGTCACCTCTTTACTCGGGACGAGCAAAAGTTCGGTTTGGGGATATTTGATGTGACCATAATTAGCGCATAGCCTTGTTCCTATGCTTTTTAGTGCATATTTGGGTCATTTATTATCTTTAGTTCTTTGTTTTGCATATTCTTTGAGATTTTGATCCCTTGGTAGGAAAGGAGTAAGAATCTTGCATTTTCATGGCAAAACGAGACTAAATTGATCGAATCCAATGACCAAGCATCAAGGAGAGACAAGATTAGAAGGCCTTTGTACATATTATAGTAGATGAGCAATCTTGAGAAAGGATCCTTGAGTCCCCAAGGAAATCCCCAAGGATTTTATGAAGAAAAGGGAAGAAAAGAAGAAGAAATGTTGCTGAGGAACAATCCGTGCGGATTGTCTACAATCCGACCGTCCTCCACATGCACAATCCGTGCGGTTTCATCCCAAGACGCTCGGATTTGTAGCCACCACAATCCGTCCGGATTCACCAGAAGTCGCCCGTGTTCCACCGCCAGAATCTGCCCGTCCCGACTCCAAAACGCACGGATTCCTGGACAGCGCAATTTCGTCTTCTCCAAGCTACAAAGAAAGAAGCCCTTCCTTCGAAAAATACCGGCTCCTCCCTGCTCAATCTAAATAGTGTAACTACTAGTTTAGCCCTTAGTTAACCCTAATGCATCCCCCTAATTTCCACTATAAATACCCCCATTAGTCTAATTAGAAGAGCATGTTCTTCTTATCAATTCTTAGAGTAGTTAATACCAATCAAATCTCTCTTTAGTTTTGTAATCAACAATTAATCAAGTTTTAATACAAGTTTTATTTCCTTAATCTCTCTCTCTTGTTCATCCTTTATTTTGGGTAATTGAAGATTATTTAGGTTATTATTGGGAGATTGACAACCTCTCAATCAAGCATCAAGTACTTCTTTTATCTTTGCTTTATTATTGGAATCATTAGTAGGTATATTTCTCTTAATCCCTTTTTAATTATTGTTAATTACTTTCATTTATTCATCATGTTTCGTTTTGTTGGTATGATTGACAACCTTGCTAGCATGATCAACATGATAATGAGTGAGTAGTCTCTTAGCTAGGGTTAATGGGTGATTAGGGGAAACCAACATGGGGAATGATTCATGCTTAAATTAAAATGCTTCCATGGTTTATTTGCTTGCTTGTTTTGATCTCAACTCATGCACATGTTATGTTTGATGAAATGCGAGCCTATGAATCCTTGCATTTTTTACCCATCACCTATCTTTTCAATGAGACTTGTAAGACATAAACCAACTCGAGTCTCATTAGACCATGCATGTTGTTGAGTAGGGAAGATTAAGTCGACTTGTAAGTGTTGTACAATCTAATCGATTCGGCTCCGGGACCCAAACTTTCCTAGGATTGTAAGATATAACCCAACTCAATCCATCACAACAATAATTGCTTGCTTATAATTTGAGAACATGTTTGTATGATCAATTCCCATGATTCCCCTATGACCCCATGACACCCTAGTGCTTTTTATCAATTGTTTACAACCCTTTTAATTCATCTTGCTTGTTTATTTCCATTGCTATTCTAGTTAGTGACCTTCTACATCAACCCAAATTGTGACACCCCTAAGACACCACTAGTTTCAATAGAAATCTCATCTCAATTCCCGTCCCTTGGGATCCGACCTTTACTTGCCTCTTTACTAATTGTAGAGTTGTTTGTGAAGCTATAAATTGTGTTTTGATTCGGACGTGACCCAACGACCACACTTATTCAATTGTGAACACGAAACGGACCGATCACTTTCCTATTATCCAAGCCCAAAAGGATCTCTCCTAAGCATAAACAAGCTGGGCTCCTGCACAGCTCCATTTGCTCAACAAGGCCCAGAATACGGGGATCACCTCTCAAGTCTTCATCAACATGCCCTTGGAAGACATACACATGCAACAAGCAAAAGACAAATGCCCTCCGCCTAGCAACATAAGAAACGGTGGGGTCGGCCCTGTTAATGAATCGGTCAATAAAGTCCAACATTCGCACTCCCTTCGAGGTCACTAGACGGTCCACCTCAAGTCTAGTCAACCCAAGCAAGTCTCTAAATTTGCTCTTGTACCCTTGCGAAGTAGAAGGAATGGCAGGCAAGTGTTCAGGGTCCCACCCACCAATAGCGGCAACTTCTTCAGGAAATGGCCAAATATCGCCTCCAGGAAACGCAAAAACATGGTAATTCGGGTCCCAATAGTCAAGACAAGCATCCAAGAACGGTTTGACAACCTTGATGAGTTTCAAACTCAACTATGACCCAAGATTATAGGAGCCCATATCATATTTCTCCATGTTCAAAAATTCGTTGGTCCATTCCTTCAAGCGAATCTCCAAAATATTCATGATGAAGAGTTTATTTTGAGATTTTTATGTAATAAGACGAAGAGGAGACGGAAGAATTGTGTGAATAAAAGCTCCATCGACGTTTCTATTTATACTAATTTCTGTTTCCAAAAATCGCTGCAACAGAACCACACGGGAACAAAGCGCAAGACATGTTGCGCCTCTTCAAAGGGACGCAGCTCATGCTGCGCCTCTTCCTCAGCTTAACTTCCGTGATTTTCCGCGTTGGATCTTTCCTAATTCCATGACGAATAATTTCCTATTCCTACGGGTTATTATTTTGGTAAATACGTGACAATTACCATACTTCAGGTTTCCTAATTCCACGGGCACGCATTTCGAGAGGACGTCGACATTTTCGTCATTTTACCACACTTGTACATTTTCATTTTGGGAAATAATTCTCATGTTAATATTTTTTCATTTTAGGAAATAATTTTCATTTTTATTAATTCATTTTAGGAAATAATTCTCATTTCGATTTACATTTATTTCATTTATTTTTTTTATCATCTCACTTCTAACTTATAGATTTCTAGTTTTTCTTTTTTTAGGGGGTAACCCTCCCTACCGTCCGGTCATTTTCCGGCAGATTTTTTGCATTTTTTGCATTCTTTTGAGTCACTCATTTTGCGCTAATTAAGGCCATATGTATATACAAATGTATGTTTTGCGTGATTTCTATGTAAATTCCGGCGGCATGACGGCGTAAACCGTCATCTACCAAACCTGTTCAAAGCTAACCTGCAGGTACAAGCAACGCAACCCAGCAGCAAAGGCACTCAGGCCATCTTATATACAACCAAAAAGGGAAATGTACAACAAACTGGGGGCTCGAGCCCCAAACAAAGTCCACAATGTTCAAAATGAAGGTCCAAATGTACAACTGTGCAAAATACAGCCAACAAACAAACAAAAACTGCACGAAACTACTGCTGGTCGCCCTCCAGCTTTGCAACCCTTGCCGCAAGAGCAGCAATCTCGGCGTCTCGAACCTCGAGCTCCCTCAACAAGCGAGCTGTCTCCTCCCGAGACTGGGTCAACTCTCGCTCCAGCTCGCGGTCACCCTGTAAACAACAAAATTGGCTCATGTTAATCATTTCAAGAAAAATTGGAAAATCAAAATTCAAAAATGAAACAGGCACGAGGTTCATACCTGACGGCCTCGACCGCCGATAAGTGCCTCGACGGCAGTAGCTCGCAGTCGGTTGGCCACCCTCCATAACGCCACGAACCGAGACGGCGCGACCTGCATTTTCAAAAAGAAGTTCTCAATAATCGAACAAACTCAATCAAATGTGTTCTTACACAAAAAAAAAGACAGTTATGCAAAATTAGAGGTTTACCCTCCAAATCAGATGCTGCGAGTCGTCCAGGCCAGCATCCGTCACAGCCACGTCAAAGTCACGCAGCTCGGAGATCGTCGTCCTCCCGGTCGCGTCAGTGTACTCGAGGGTCTCGGGGTACTCTGGGGGCTCGATGCCCGCCGCCTCAACCTCCTGCAAAACCAAATGTTTTCGATGATCTTTCATCATAGTTCTCAAAAAAAAAATCAAGTAAAGAGGAAGAGTAAAAGATGCTCACCACTACCGGCCAGTACGCCAACCTCCCGTAGAGGAACGCCGAGTAGTCCTCGCCAGGAAGAAGGAGGGCGTCACCACTAGCGCCAGCCAAGTCCGCCTCCCTCTCTGCCTCAGAAGGCTCCCTGAACATCGTCCTAGGAGGGTCGATGGGAACCGTTAACACGTCCCGAGAGCACTGACGAGCCAAACGCTCGCCCAAGTACCACACAGGACACATCGACGTCCTCAACAGCAGCCGGCTCGAGCTCCTAGGTCGAAGGACCTCGGCCACAAAATGAGGCGTGTCAGCGTACTCCGCCCAAGGCCTGGGCACCCACTGGGACAATATAAACAAAGGAATCATTCTTATGATAAATTTAAAAGCAATATAGAAGCAAATGAATATGAGATGCTTACGATGTCTAGCTGAAGAGCGTTCACGTCCCGCCGGTAGACACCGTGAGAAGAACGCTTGCTCTTTGTCCTGCACATCACCCAATCCCTCACCACGGGATAGGCCTTCTCCAGCGGCTCCGTCCTCTTGGGCGCGAGGCCCGGGAAGTATGAGTACACCCACATCTGCGAAGCAAGATAGTTATTGACGATCTTTCGTAATTTGATAAGGAAAGGAATTAATTTTGATCTAAATGAAGGTTCATACCTCCAGCAGTAGTCCAGGTCCGACAGCGCCAGGAGAAGTCCCCTTCTCCATCAATCCGGACGAACAATGGCCCTCATGAAGCGGATGAGGACCGCAAAACCAGCAATGACCCAGTCCCAACGCCCTAGGGAGCTCAGGTCAGAAAGGAAGGGAAGAAGCTTCGTCGATAGCTTCTCGCCCTTGTCTCCGAGATAAATCGAAGACAGAAACCACCAGAGCCACAAACGGACCCTCTGCTCAGCTGTACAGGGAGGAGGAGCCGTCTCCCTCCCGTCAATCGTCACCAACGTCGGGATCTTTCCCGCAAAGTAGTCTCGAACGTAGGAGCTGGGCACCGAACCCGGCACTGTGACAGCCCTCGGCGACAAGTTCCAGCCGATCAACCTCCTAGCCTCGGCCGAGTCCACCCTCATGGCAGTCTCTGGCCACTCCACAGCCTCAGACCCACACGGCAGAACAAAAATCATGCCGTAGTCCTCTAGAGTGACTCCCACCTCACCAAAAGGCATGTGAAACGTGGAAGTCGTATCCCAGAATCGGTCCAAGAAAGCGAGGACCAGGCTAAGGTTAGCCCGCAGCTTCCTCTTCGCGATATCCCTCCAGGCCTGCACCAAAGCACCGAACGCTCCGCGCTCGATCATGGCACGGTCCTCCGCCGACAGTCGCTCGTAGCACTCCATCGCTGTCATGTAACCCGAGAACGACCTGATGTTCCCGGCCTCCTATTATGATTTGAAACAAAAGCTATCTTTAGTTTCTTTCGAATGAAAATTGAAAGAGATGTGAACAAATGAATGAAAGAAGATTGGTGATGAGTAGTGAATTCCTATTTACCAAGCTCTTCACCGTCCTGCAGGACAGGTGGCCCTCTGCAGCCCACAACAAGTGCCTACTCTCCCAGGTCTCAGCCCACGCAGGAGCTCCTCTCAGCTGACGACCCCCTCGTCCAACGTTGGCCCGTCTCGGGGCCTCCTCCTCCTCAATAGCCTCCTCCTCATGGACCTCGTCCCCAGCAGCCATCATCGCGGCCGTGAAGGCCTGCTCTAATGCCTCCTCGAAAGCAGCGACGTCTATCTCCATGGGAGTTATCCCAGAAGTAGAAGCCTCATCACCTGCAACATTAAAGAAAATTTAGGCCGCGTCACGTGACGACAAGCCTTGGTTAAGGGATTTTCAAGCCTTCGGAAGCCCTGAAACCGCTCTTTTCTCGCCATCTTTGGCCTCATTCTCACCAACCCGATCGCTCATGTGGTAGTTTGGGTCAAGTCAAGCCTAATTTGAAGCCTAGTTTCGGGTTCAAATCGAAATTTCGGCAGCATTTCGCTATAACGGCAATTGTGCCCTAGAAAAGTGTCCTGAAAAAGTTGTCGCAAACCAAAATTCCGAGATGGTAGGAAGTTTACCCATCATCTAAGGATCCCAAATATCGAGTTTCATCGCAAATGGACAGTCCTAAGGCTATTTTCGAAGCAATTTACGGTTTAGCTGTGAAACCGTCTCAAATCTCACTCAAATGCTCAAAACTCAACGAAAATTCGAGACAAATACATGGTTACGTTCCTTATATTACCAGTTATCCGTTTCTAATGTTAATTTCACAAGACAAATGCATTTGAGGGAAAAGCCCCAAATTTTCGATTAATTGGGTCATAAACCCTAATTTTTCGATCCAAAATTGGACATATACCGAAGATTAATGCAAGAATGAGACACATACCTCGATTAGTCATGATTAATGCAAGCTTTTGGATCAAACCTTGGCGGAAATGGTGAAGATTTGAGAGAGAAATATGTAATTTATGTTTCGAAATAATGATTTGCAAAACCTTCTGATTATCGCGTTTTTACGCAGAAAATACACTTTGGGGAATAGACGCAGCAGGCGCTGCGCCTCTTCCAAGAGACGCAGCTCTTGCTGCGCCTCTTCCTTGTGTTCCCTCCATACGAATTTTCAAAAATTCGTTATGAGTTCGTTATTTGTGGGCCCATCTTTGGTGCGCCTCTTCCCCGGTGCTATTTTATCCTTTTGGTCTGTTTGACGATTTTCTTTCGTTCCGGCCCGCATTTTCCAAGCCAAGAAAGCAGATCATCGTTGCATATTATTTATTTCTTCCAAGACCTTTGCTTGTCTCAACGAGCATTTATTCCTTCACAGGTGTTTCGACACGCCTTCATTATAACGAGAGTAAGCGGATATACTTTCCCTCTCACGACATGGAGATTAATTCCCGATCATGTTCCCCAACGAGAGTAAGCGGATATGCTTTCCCTCTCAAGACATGGAGATCAGCATTGTTTCCTCTCGGCCAGCTCCCGCTTTGTGTCCCGCTATTCGCAATTATTTCTCGAAGACTACCTAAGCGATCTTCTCTCGGCGATTCACTTTGTATCCCGCTATTCGCAATTATTTCTCGAAGACTACCCAAGCGTCTTCTCTCGGCGATTCCCTTTGTGTCCTGCTATTCGCAATTATTTCTCGAAGACTACCCAAGCAGTCTTCTCTCAGCAGTTCCCGCCTGTGTCCTGCTACTCACCTTATTTAGCCCCCACGCTTGACCTTAGCCCCTTAGCTCCCATGTACCTTCAGAAGCATCTCGAGGAAGAAGTCTCAGGTATGGTCTCTTCTTATGGCTGGCGAGCCTCCTTACGTAGTCTAATGGACTTTAAATGACCCTCCCCGATAGTTGACAGACTCTAAAATGTTCCCGACAACAGGTCTTTGGCTCAGACCCCTTGAGCCGCCTCGCGTCGCCATAGTCGTCAGGTTGTAATCTTCGATTGACCTGATGGCTATACTTTGACTTTCGCCTTGTCCAAGCCTCAGTCAAAATGGGGGCTCTATAGATACCTCCTTTCTGCACCTCTCGCAAACCACCCGGTGATGATTGGGCCGCATGTTTGCTATACGGAATGATTTGTGACAGTTCATAAGTCTATCATCAAGTGATTGCTCAAACACTAATGTCTACCTCTTAGTTGTCATCTACATGCCGATACGGTCGTTTTGACAGTAATTAGAGTACATTTGGAGTCCGGGCCTAAAACCGTCTTCATTTTCTGATAACCGTTAAATCCCAAGTCAGAATGTTCCGGAGTGTTCCGGATATTTCTATTCCATATTTTATAAATATTTCATAATCTTTATCCTTTGGTAAACAATTTCCCGTAATATTCACATAAAATATTAAGGAAAACCAAATTATTCCGTCCTACCATAACTTAAACACGGAAATCTTTCTTCCGCAGAGGAAACCACTTGGGAAACAGACGCAAAGCAGTGCTGCGCCTCTTCCAAGAGACGCAGTGGCTGCTGCGCCTCTTCCCAGGTCCTTTTCTGCGTATTTTTCGTATCTTTTTCATATCTTTCCGAGATTCACTTCCAAAGAGTCTCCGAAACCCTAAATCTTTCACGTGATTAGTATAAATAGGAGCCTTCGCTCCTCATATTTCTCACGCGAGTGTCCGCCCTTCTCTTCTCCCTTTGCATTCTAGACCTTTGTTCTTACTTTTTGGCGCCTACGTGCTTGAACATTCGACCACGTAAGCTCGGATCCTTCTGAGTACTAGCCTCGTTTGCATGACCGACCAATTTGACCAACTCCACAACAATCAACTTAATTAATCTAATTGTTTTCCTCTTACGAGGGCACTTTCATATTTGCATTATAATTCGCGTCGAGCATCACTAATCGATATCTTAGTCCTTCTCGTTTCGTCAAACATGTAAGTCTGAGGGTGTATAATCTCTCTTTTATTATTGTTATTTACTTTTTGTATCATTAATGTAAGGTTTATGTCGAAAATATCATTAAAACCGATTTCTAAAACCATACTTTAAAACCTCTTTTTATGGATTTCCAGAAGACAAACCGTCGAGAAAGGACGCAGCAACTGCTGCGCCTCTTCGAAGGAGTGCAGTTCCTGCTGCGCCTCTTCGTGAGGCTGCCGCAGTTCCTGCTTCCTTTCTTCTTCCTCCGTCCTCTGTAATTCGTTCGTCTTTTGTTTGTTTTCGTTTGTTCTTTATTTCTTCGATATAATCATCACTAATTTCACATGTATATTATTTATTGTTCATTAACATGCTTAATTTGTCATTAAAATCCGGCTTAAATCCCAAGTAATCTCATATTTGCGGGTTTTCGTCATTAAATTCAATCCGGGTTGTAGAAATTCAATTTGTTCATATTGAGTTTCTGGAATTCATCCTTTGATATATTTTCATCTGTTCATTGTCATATTCGTCATTAATTCGTCATTAACTCATCATGTTTAGTTTATTTCATTCACCCATGTCACTAATTAATCGTTCGTCCATGTAAATAATCCGTCTTTAATCCGTCTCATCCGTGTTTTATTGTTTTATGACCATCAATCACATGTAAATAATCTACTAATCACTTCCATCCGAGTAGATAATTTAATCAATCATTAAATTTACCAACGAATATTAACAACACGCAATTCCGGCTTCACAGCCAGAATTCAGGTCAGGAACAGACGCAGCAACTGCTGCGCCTATTCCAAGGGACGCAGCTCTGCTGCGCCTGTTCCGGGTTGAATTCTGTCCCTGAACTCCGTTTTTGCCTTGACCTAATTTAATTAGATTACGTATTAATGGACTATTAATCGTATTATCGCCTTCTGTTTTGTTCGTTAATTCTCTCATTTATTCGTTTTTCTCAAATTATCCGTTTTAAAGGTATTTTCGACATAAATCGCATGTCCCATTGTAATTATTGTAATTTTTTATTATTGTAATTTCCTTTATTTTAGCTATCATATTTCTTGTATTATTTGTATGTTTTCACATGTAATTGAACATTAAATCCTACTTCGACATTAATTGTATGCTAATTAATTGTTAACCGACTTAGTCTAATTCTCACATGTTAGGATTAAAACTTGGATGTTGCATTGCATGCATATAGTCGACGATATATCAAGTATAAATGATGTCCCTAATCATTAGTAGAGGCCGCTATCGAGGCAGGCGTGTAATACTCCGTATTTATATGTCTTGGGGGTACTCTATCGAGTAGCCCTTACTCTGTCGAGTATGGGCAAGTTGCGAAATAAAATAGTTTCTGACCTGTTGGGTACTCGATCGAGTAGCTGGGGTACTCGATCGAGTAAGGGGGTACTCGATCGAGTACCTTGGGTACTCGATCGAGTGTCCGGTTTTACGGGGGAGTTTTCTCGGGTTTTGTTAATTACGCGATTAAGGTATTTAAACATATTCGTCATTGTTTTAAATCACTTTTTACAAAACCTAAAACCTGTTTAAGAGAGAAAGCAACTAGTTCGTCTTCCTAATCGCGTTCTTGACAATTCCCGTAGTTCAGACGGTCAGTTCGTATCGTAGTTCGTGTCGTTTGATTCCTTGCGTCGAGGGTAAGCTTTTAATATAATTTCTATAATGTTTTGTTAAGATTGGTGAAACCCTAATTTAGGAATTGGGGGTTTTGGTGTGTAGTTTGTGATGTGTAGTCTTTATGTGCTGTATGATATGAGGAGAATTCGTAGAGGAGCCGTTTTGATACAAACAGATACCGTCTGCGTGTTGTGCTTTCCAGGTAGGATTTCCTACTCGGTATTAGTCCCATAATGGGATATTGGTGATGTCTTTGTAGTTAGTTGTTTGATATGATGATTGTGATTGTGATTGTGATTGGTTGTCTATGGCTCTCGAGATGCGTTCTCGGCTGAGTGGGGTCACTTGCGGGAGTGACTTCACGCCCTAGTTTCGCCCTTCGTGGAACCCGCCACGAAAGGGGATGTGCACATTAATGGGACAGGGTTATCGCTCGTACGATGAGCGGGGCTTAGGTGGGAACGGCTGCGGTCCCCCATCGGGCGGGCTGGTCCAAAGGGACGATCAGTATTGAGATGATGGGAGTTAGTGGTGTGTGTGTGTGTGACAGTTCAGCTGTCTGTTTGCCTTATTATTGTTATCTATATTGATTGTGTGATTAGTACTGACCCCGGTGTTGTTTTGTAAACCTGGGGTGATCCATTCGGGGATGGTGAGCAGATATTGAACAGGTATAGAGATGAGTACTGGGATAGCTGGGATGGCCACGACATGACGATAGAGTCTTCCGTTGTAGTTTAGCATTTATTTACATTTCAGTTGATAACAGATAGTTTGGAATAATGTATCGTACTTTGGTTTGGTTTGAGGATTGTATTTATTCATTAAGCTATTTATAATAAATGTTGTTTCTGTTTTGTCTATTTGATTATCATACCTCGGGCGACCGAGATGGTGATGTCTTCATACCTGAGTGGTCCTGGTAAGGCACTTGGAGTATGGGGGTGTTACAAGGCGGGATTAGGTGTTCGATCAAAAGAGCTTCCTAATACGTACCCTCACCCCTTACTCCAGATCTCCGTGAACACCCGTGTTCATTGGCATCCACGAGAGTCATTCTAGACAGAGAATGCTAAGGGTAACGAGTTCTTGGTGTTCATGTCTCTACTTTGTGTCTTGACATGACACGAGGTATTCGAACGGTTCCAATTTCCCATAAAAATTGGTGGCGACTCCAACAAAAATGCAAACGCTTGTTCTCTTCCTCCCAAGCGCCCCCCCCCCCCCCCGCGCTGTCCACAATATTGAAGTAGAAGGAGGTTGATTGGTGCAAGCAGCGTGAATTGATGTAATTTAGTTCAGCTGTTTATATGTTGGTGTATTAGTTGTAATGGTTGTTGCCTGGTCCCTCTATTTCAGATAGGATAGGTGTAACACCCCCATACTCCAAGTGCCTTACTAGGACCACTCAGGTATGAAGATATTACCATCTCGGTTACCCGAGGCAATGATAATCAAAAAAACAATGAAGAAACAACGTTTAAATATAAATACTTAGTGAAGAGTTACAATTCTCAAAACCAAACCAAAAGTGTAATATATGTTCTCAAACTAACTGTTCTAACTGAAATGTAAATAAACTAATAAGCTACAGCGGAAGACTCCTATCATCATGTCGTGGCAATCCCAGCTATCCCAGTACTCATCTCATACCTGCTCAATATCTGCTCACCATCCCCGAATGGATCACCGCAGGTTTACAAAACAACAACCGGGGTTAGTACTAATCACACAACTCAATATATATATCAACAATAAAATAAACAGACAGCTTAACTGTCACACACACACAACCAACCAATTCCAATCATCTCAATCACTGACTGTCCACTGGACCAGCCCTGCCAGTGGGGGACCGCAGCCGTACCCACCAAATCCCCGCTCCACATAGTGAGCGATAACCCTGTCCATTAATGTGCACATCCCTTCTGTGGCGGGTTCCACAGAAGGCGAAACTAGGGCGTGAAGCCACTCCCACAAGTGACCCCACTCAGCCGAGGACACGCCTCGAGAACCACAGACAACAATCACAATCACAATCACAATCACGACCGTCACAATACAATTACTATATCAAACAATCAATCTCAACACATCAACAATCATCCCATTATGGGACTAATACTGAGTAGGAAATCCTACCGAAAAGCACACTGTCGACGGTCTCTCTCTTTGTATCAAAAAGCTTCCTCTATGAACCCTCCTCCTATCATACAACATATAAATGCTACCAAATCACATACTACTCAAAAACCCCCAAATCCCTATATTAGGGTTTAACCAAATTAAAGGAAAGACAATAAAAAGGGTACATAGATCTTACCCTCGACGCAAGGAACTCAACGGTATAACCAACGATGAGAACCGACCTCCCAAACTCCAGGAATTGCTAACAATGCGATTAAGATGGTGAACTTGCTTGCTTTCTCTCTTAAACAGTAAATTAGGTTTTGCAAAAGTGATTTAGAAACAATGACGGAAGGTTATATATCTTAATCGCATAATTAACAAAACCCGAGAAAACTCCCCGTAAAACCGGCTACTCGATCGAGTACCCAAGGTACTCGATCGAGTGCCCCCTTACTCGATCGAGTATCCCAGCTACTCGATCGAGTACCCAACAGGTCAGAAACTTTTCTAAAACGCAACTTACCCTTACTCGACAGAGTAAGGCCTACTCGATAGAGTACCCAAAGACTCATAAATACGGAGTATTACAGTCTTCCCTCCTTAAAAAGAACTTCGTCCCCGAAGTTCAAACCACTATTAAACAAAGGTACTCCCATAACACTCCCGACTCAACAACCAAAACAAAATTCAACATAAAACATGTTACTAACCCAACTCATCCCGACAAACATACCGACGCAACATACAAAATGGGGTATAAAAACTCTTAAAAACTGCTCGCGATCATCTCCTACCCCCTAAAAGAAACAAGGTTATGTCCCCGTAACCATACATACCTGATCAAAAAGGAAAGGGTAACGCTCTTTCATAGCTTCCTCTGGCTCCCATGTAGCTTCCTCGGTCTCGTGGTTAGACCAAAGGATCTTAAGCAAAACTGTCTCACCACTCCTAGTCTTTCTAACCTTTCGGTCAAGAATCTGCTTAGGCACCTCAAGGTATGATAAGGACTCATCTAGCTCTAAGCTCTCTGCCTCTAACACATGTGACGGGTCACTCACATACTTCCGCAGCTGCGATACATGAAACACATTATGCACTCTCTCTAATGCAGCTGGTAAAGCCAGACGATATGCAACTTTCCCAACTCGCTCTAAGATCTCATAAGGCCCTATAAACTTCTGACTTAGCTTTGTTGGGGCTGGTGTCCTTTACAGTTAGTGCAAGGACTTATAAATCTCTAAAAGGATCAAAGGGTATACTTTTGTATCATAATCAGTTGGTCCACGTTTATCAATAACGGTTGGCTTGCTAGATAAGTTTGACGTTATTGTCATACAGATGGCGGTGATCAACTGGTCCCTAAAAGTCACACCTATAGGATACGTTTTGAGTGATGTGACGGTATGAAAATACAGTCATGTAGATGCCAAATTTGACTAACCAGTTAGTCTGAGTTATTTGACTAATAATTAGTCAAAATGTGATGTTGAGATATTATATTTAATACGGATTAAATATCATGTGCTAAAGGCGAACTAACCAGTTAATTCGTAAAATTAAATATAAGCGTTTTATATTTAATTAAATGTATATTGAATATAATTATACAATACTGTTTTGTCGGACATGTATTAATAATTCAACTAACCCGTATTATTAGTTGATGCCTTAATTTCCGATAACCGATAACAGTTTATAATGAAACCGCGTCATATACACTTAGCGAATTATGGACCGGACCACGAGTTTAAGTGAAGAGGAAATGAAAAGCCCATTTCCCTCCTCTCACTCGGTTTGGCCGAGACCTACATAGACAAAAGGAGAGCTTCTCCTCTTGTCTAACCTAATATTCATTTTACTAAAATAATTAGGGTTTTGGGAATTGTGCCTCCCGAATTCCGGATCTCTCATCCAACACAAACTCACAAAACAATCCCCTCGATATTGCAAGGCAATTAGGGGATTATCTCTAGCACAAGGGCATTACTCGGACATCTTGGGTGCAACGATTAGGAGGAGATCTAACTTGATCTCTCATTGCCTTTTTGCACTAGGACCGAAGGTTATTTCTATATCTTTATCGTTTCATTGTGTTTTTCGTTTTATGACTATAATCACATGTAAATTTTGCGTTATAATCCTATAATTAAAGGGTACTATACGGATTTTACCTTACAAGTGGTATCAGAGCGAGGCCACGTAAATTTTTATATGTGTTTTTCATCAAACGATTGTTGAAACGATGAATTTTGTTCAAAAAAATGGCCACGGCTGCCCCTTTTTTGTCTCGGCAATTTTTAAAATAAAAAAAAAAAATTTGCTGCGTTTTTTTTCTTGGGAACCGTGTCCATGTACACGGTTGTTGGTTGATTTTGTCTTGTTTTCGGTTTTGATTTAATCTTTGCATATTATTTGTAATCGATATTCATTATAGTATGTAAAGATCTATCAATTGCAAATCGAAAAACCGTGTGGCTGCTTGTCTCGGCTATTTTTTTTACACGGACTGTTTTTTTTTTTGCATTGGAAACCGTGTCAAGTTTACACGGTTGCATTGTCAATTTTTGGTTTTGTTTACGTGTTGTTCTTTGCGATTTGTTGTTTTAAACGATAATTACAACAATATGTGAAGAACATGTCAATTGTATTTTTGTTTTAATCCGGATTAGAATAAATTGCAATTGTGTTTTATCAAACCGTTTGTTTTGATCTTTTGTTGCTCACGATTTTGAGCCATGAAATTTTTTTTTGCCTTTTGATGCTCTCGGTTAAAGCATTTAAAAAAAAAAAATTTTTTTTTTTCAGGGTTCTGGTACTGTTCACGTACAGCAGTACAGAAAAAAAAAAAAAATTTTCTGTTTTTTTTTTTTTTTTCGGCCTTTTAATGCATAAAACGTTTTTATGCTCTCGCTTGTTAGTGAAACGGTTCACCCACGTAAATTAAAGTTACTTTAAAACGATTTATTGTAACGGATTATCTCGGATTAAAATTAACTTGACTAAAGCGGTTTTGTCATGTAATTTTAATTATCTTTGGTGGTTTGGATACAAATTTAACATAATTACGGAACTATGTCACGAATAAATTTAATTTTTAGTTGATGCATTTTAATTTATCGTTCTTGTTTATATTTTGAATGTTTTGAATGCCTTTTAATTACGTATTTAATTATTTTGCAAACAGTTGTAACTTAGTGTGGCCTTAGTAGAACGTGTTACCGTAATGATGGAACACGGTCTTGGTTGTATTTTGAGATCTCGTATCTCCATTTTATTTCTTTTAATTACAGTTTTTTATTTAGAATGTAAATAGGTTTATATTTGTAAATTTTAAATTGTAATTCTTGAGAAGACTAAAGATGGAGACCGGATGCTCACTCCCGCTACATGGACAAAGATGGAACACCAAGACAAGCTTTTCGGGTCCAACGGTGGATTCCAAAGTTGTATTTTGTTCTTTTTACTAGGATAGGCCACACTAGGAAATTTTTATTTACGTATTGCATTCATTTATTTATTTTATTGTAACGATAGTATGCATCATATTCCGCCTAAACACCAAACCACCTAATAATTGCATGAAAACTGACACATATAGAGGTCACGAGTTAGTTTTCTTTGACATTCGCATGTCACACGTTTTTAAGCCATCACCCAAATTAATTCATTCACGCAAACGCTAGTTATTCGTTCACTTAATATGAATTATAATTTAGTTGATGGGATCTTCCTCGTATAAACAAAAATTGAGACTAGTCTTTATAGGTCAAACTCCAATGAGTCCCTTCTTCGTCGGTAGGCATAATATGACCCCTTCTACGTCGGGTAAGTTGGAACCGATTGACCTATTTTATCTCAACACTATGGTCACTCGTACGATCCTGTGACTATGGTGGACTATAGATAGGATTTACGGAAATCTATCGACCAAGAGTTCTTACGGAAGAATTAGCTAAACAGTTGGCTTATCAATTTACAGAAATTGAGTCTTGGGATCACTTGTATCATTCTTGAGGGAGATCAATTATGCAAGTGCAAGAGTCTACATGTTAAAATGAATTTTAAAATAGACTTAAATCACCTCGATGAGTTGCTTATTTCGTTTTTGTTTTTCTTTCTTTTTCAGTGTAGATCACGTTCACATAAACTGCTAATAACAATATGGCTGGTCACTTGAACGACCCAATGCCAAGTGCCACATTGGACCGTGAGTCCCGGGCCGGATCTTCATGAATCGGATGAATCAGTCAACTCGATCAAGAATGATGGATCAAACTTCGCGGATCGGGAGGCGGCATTACGGAATCTTTTGCCGCTGGCGACGGGAAGCTCGATTCTGCTTGAGCCCATGCCGTCACACCCAGGCCCCACGGCTGGAGTTAACGAGATCGACTAGTATAACGATTTCGCCTTGGAAGCGGGTGCGATTAAAAACGTACTCATTTTTGCAATGGAACCCAATTTGCAGAAACGCTTCATAGCCCAAGGTGCGAACAAGATTTTCACCACGCTCACCAAGGAATTCTCGAAAGCACCGAGAATCGTGACCTATGAGCATACCACTCGCTTCTTTGATGCGAGACTCCAGAAGGGCCAACCAGTTAGCCCACACATTCTCAGCATGATTGAGAATGTCGAGAAGCTGGAGACCTTTGATTGTAAGATCAGCGAGAACATTGTAATCGACCGCATACTTCACTCACTCCACGATGGTTATTCGCAATTTAGAGCGAATTACTATATGAATGATTTGAAGAAAACTCCCCATGAGCTGCACTCCCTTCTCGTACAGACCGAGAAGGACATGAAGCTCCGGTGGGAGCATGAAACAAGATGTTCTCGTTGTGTCAAACAAAGGGAAAGGTAAGGGCAAAGCTCCGGCAAACCTAGCAGTAGGTAAACCGAAGTTTAAGAAGTCGGGTCCGGGTAAGAGTGGGCCTGGTGAGTCGAGCAACTCATCGTGCACGACAAAGAGCAAAACCGAAAATATGGAATGCCATCACCGCCACAAGATCTGGGCATTGGAGGCGGACATGTCCTGTTTATCATGAGGACATAAAAGCGGGTCGCGTTAAACCTGTTGGTATGTCTTCTTCTTCTACTTTTATTCATATGATTGAGATTAACCATGCAAGTTACGGAACTTGGGTACTAGATACTGGTTGTGGTTCTCATCTGTGTAATCATGTGCGGGGCCTCCGAAATCTCGAGCCTCTCGTAAAGGGTGAGGTTGACCTGCGTGTTGGGAATGGAGCAAGAGTGGCTGCCATCTCAAAGGGGACATATGTGATCCAGCTTCCTAGCGGATTTGAGTTGTCATTATATGACTGCTATTATGTTCCTAGTCTTTCGAAAAACATTATTTCGGTTTACGCACTTGACAAACTTGGTTTTTCATTTGTAATAGAAAATAATGCTTGCATTTTCTCTTTACACGATATGATTTATGGCAAGGCAGTCTCCATGAACGGAATTTATGTTTTAGATCAGACGACCGAAATATTACACGTAATGAATAAAAAGTTAAAGGTTGGTGACAAAGATCAAACGTATCTATGGCACTGCCGTATGGGACACATTAATGAGAAACGCGTAAAACAGCTCATTAAAAATGGAGCTATCTCGGCCTTTGATTTTCAATCATTTGGCACGTGTGAATCATGTCTCATCGGTAAGATGACTCGTATTTCCTTCAAAGGTGTTGGAATGCGCGCTGCTGACCTATTAGGTCTTATACACACGGATGTATGTGGTCCTATGTCAATCACCGCACGAGAAGGCTATAGGTATTTCATCACTTTCACGGATGATTTAAGTAGATATGGCTATGTCTACTTAATGAAGCACAAAAGTGAATCTTTTGAGAAATTCAAAGAATACCAAAATAGGGTACAGAACCTACTTGGTAGAAAGATAAAAACACTACGTTCAGATCGTGGTGGCGAGTATCTTTCTCACGAGTTTGATCAACACCTTAAAGACTCGTGGGATCGCCCTACGCTTAACTCCACCTGGAACACCTCAGGTGAATGGTGTGTCCGAACGGAGAAATCGAACACTACTTGATATGGTTCGATCCATGATGAGTCACACGGTTTTACCGATTCATTATGGGGTTATGCTCTTTGTCACCGCTCTAATACTTAACCGAAGTCCGTCTAAATCTGTTGACAAGACTCCATATGAACTATGGAAGGGAACGGTCCCTAACTTGTCCTTTATACGGGTTTGGGGCTGCGAGGCTTATGTCAAGTGGAGACCTGAAGATAAGCTCGGCCCGCGATCGGTCAAGACATACTTTATAGGTTATCCTAAAGGAACACGTGGTCATTACTTCTATTCGCCAACCGAACAACGTGTTTTTGTTGCGGCTAGTGCGACATTCTTAGAGAAGGAATTTCTCGAGAATGCAAAGAGTGATAGAACCTTCGACCTGTCGGAGATTCCGTAACCAAACACCAAGCAACCATTGGAGGAACCAATTCCTTCAATCCCGGCTGCGGTGAATATTCCCGAGGAACCTAGGAGGTCGGGAAGAGTCTCTATTCCTCCGCATGGATACATTGGTCTGGTCGAGGAACATGACATAGATGACATTCTACTCTTAACGAGTAGTGAACCCGCAACCTATAAAGGTGCCATGACTAGTTCTGACTCAAAGCTATGGCTTGAGGCCATGCAATCCGAGATGGACTCTATGTATGAGAACAACGTATGGGATCTTGTTGACTTAACTGCTAAGGTTCGTCCCCTTCAATGCAAATGGCTTTACAAGATAAAGCATTCTGTGGAAGGTCGACAAGATATCTACAAAGCACGACTAGTTGCTAAAGGTTTCACCCAAGTGCCAGGTTTGCACTACGATGAGATTTTTGCACCCGTAGTCATGCTGCGTTCCATTCGAATTATCTTAGCGATTGCCGCTTTTCATGACTATGAAATTTGGCAAATGGACGTGAAAACCGCCTTCTTAAACGGTTTTTGGAGGAAGAGTTGTACATGGTACAACCCGAAGGTTTCATCGATCCAAAACATCCTAAGAAAGTGTGCAAGCTTAAGCGTTCCATTTATGGACTTAAGCAAACATCAAGGAGTTGGAATCATCGCTTCGACCAAGTGATAAAAGAAAATGGATTTACTCGATCGGTCGAGGAACCATGTCTATATATCAAGTCGAGTGGGAGCAAGATTGTCTTCCTAATATTGTATGTTGACGACATACTCCCGATTGGGAATGACATACCTCTCTTAACTTCGGTGAAAGTATGGTTGAAAAACCATTTCCAGATGAAAGATCCGGGAGAGGCACAAAGAATTCTAGGCATCCGTATCTATCGAGATAGATCACGACGGATGCTATCTCTCGATCAGAGTCTTACATAGACAAAGTCCTAGAGAGAATCAGCATGACTAACTCCAAGAAGGGGTTCCTTCCTATGTCTCCGGGGTGCATTTGAGCAAATCTCGGGCACCGAGACACCGGAAGCAAAAGAGCGCATGGCACGGATACCTTATGCCTCGGCAATAGGATCCATCATGTATGCCATGATATGCACACGTCCGGACGTGGCATATGCATTGAGTATGACAAGTCGATTCCAACAAAGATCCAGGTGAACCACATTGGTTGTCTGTCAAGAACATTCTTAAGTACCTACGGAGGACTAAAGATTGGGCATTGACTTATGGAGGCGAACAAAAGCTATGCGCAACCTAAGTTCGCAGATGCTAGCTTCCAAACGGATCGTGATGACTCGAAATCTCGATCTGGATTCGTTTTTACTCTTAATGGCGCCGATCACTGGAAGAGTTCGAAACAAATGTTACAAAGAGATTCTACGACGAGTCCGAGTACTATGCCGCGTCTGAAGCTACAAAGGAAGCGATATGGATGCGTCAATTCTTACATGGGCTATCTGTAGTGCCTAGTTCGAATGACCCGATCACCATCTATTGCGATAATAGTGGTGCCATCTTCCAAGCTAAGGAGCCAAAGTCTAGCAACAAGTCTAGACATGTACAACGGAAAGCTCATCTAATCCGAGATTACGTGGAGCAAAAGGAAGTAGTGATAGACAAGATTTCCACTGATGATAACATCGCAGATCCTCTCACTAAAGCATTACGACAAGATAAGCATGAAGGGCATGTTAATTCCATGGGAATTAAACGTGTTCCTAAGTTGTAGTACTCTTTTATGGATTAGATTCATTCCCTTTTGTACTCTATACGACATCATCGTTTTGATATTTTATATATATATTTTGTTTTTCATGTGGATTTGTACGACAAATTTTGAACACCACAAAGTGAACTGAACGAACATTATATTTTTCAGTCCTTAATTGCCCACATGAGCTGATAACTCGGCAATTATTTTGTGACGTTGGTTGATGGTGGGTTCAACGAGCCATAAGTCAACCAGTTGACGACCAATCACAGAGGCGATTTATACGGATATTTCGTAGGACACAATTGTGACAACGACGTGGAGTCCTAAATGTTTCATAACATTCGGTGCCCGGTCGTGGATAGGACCTCCATGGTGATCCTAAGAGTCGATTCTTTTGACTATCGACTGTCTCTTGAGACTAAGGCAGATTTTGGGTGACTTTGGTTTCTTTCTCACGGTCATCCGTAACAGGGGGCCAAGTAGATTGTTTCTGGGTCATTTCATGCTGTGCTTAGATCGGAAGGAGTTCGAGTTGAAGGAAATATTCAGCCTTTATCGGTACTCGATATTTCTCGGGGCCACTCGAGGAGTCAGAATCGAAATGCATGGCCATGCTCGGATACGGATTCGTTTTATCGGTTAAGTTACTCTCTAGTCGGGGAAACCACTCTAGATACGGATCGATTGTAAAATACGACCTTTGTGGATCCAGATCTGCAAATTGTTTTACATTGAGTGGGAGAAATTTTAAATGAATATGAGAATCGGTTATCGCACATACACTTGTACGGACAAGTGGGAGTTTGTTGAGCCGTGTCCTCCGAGTTAGTGCGGATAACGTCATTGCACATACACTTGTACGGACAAGTGGGAGCTTGTTAGGGCTGTGTCCTTTACGATTAGTGCAAGGACTTATAAATCTCTAAAAGGATCAAAGGGTATACTTTTGTATTATAATCGGTTGGTCCACGTTTATCAATAACGGTTGGCTTGCTAGATAAGTTTGACGTTATTGTCATACGGATGGCGGTGATCAACTGGTCCCTAAAAGTCACACCTATAGGATACGTTTTGAGTGATGTGACGGTATGAAAATACAATCATGTAGATGCCAAATTTGACTAACCAAATAGTCCGAGTTATTTGACTAATAATTTGTCAAAATGTGATGTTGAGATATTATATTTAATACGGATTAAATATCATGTGCTAAAGGCGAACTAACCAGTTAATTCGTAAAATTAAATATAAGCGTTTTATATTTAATTAAATGTATATTGAATATAATTATACAATACTTTGTTTGTCGGACATGTATTAATAATTCAACTAACCCGTATTATTAGTTGATGCCTTAATTTCCGATAACCGATAACAGTTTATAATGAAACCGCGTCATATACACTTAGCGAATTATGGACCGGACCACGAGTTTAAGTGAAGAGGAAATGAAAAGCCCATTTCCCTCCTCTCACTCGGTTTGGCCGAGACCTACATAGACAAAAGGAGAGCTTCTCCTCTTGTCTAACCTAATATTCATTTTACTAAAATAATTAGGGTTTTGGGAATTGTGCCTCCCGAATTCCGGATCTCTCATCCAACACAAACTCACAAAACAATCCCCTCGATATTGCAAGGCAATTAGGGGATTATCTCTAGCACAAGGGCATTACTCGGACATCTTGGGTGCAACGATTAGGAGGAGATCTAACTTGATCTCTCATTGCCTTTTTGCACTAGGACCGAAGGTTATTTCTATATCTTTATCGTTTCATTGTGTTTTTCGTTTTATGACTATAATCACATGTAAATTTTGCGTTATAATCCTATAATTAAAGGGTACTATACGGATTTTACCTTACAAGCTTGCCTTTCTTCCCAAACCTCATAACCCCACGCATCGGAGACACTTTCAGAAGAACCTTGTCCCCAACCTGAAACTCTATGTCCCGACGATGTAGATCTGCATAACTCTTCTGTCGATCCTGGGCTGCTCTCATCCATTCCCTGATCATCTTAATCTGTTCCACCATCTCATGCACCATCTCTGGTCCTAAAACCACTGCCTCAGCACTATCGTCCCAACAGATTGGACTCCTGCATCTCCTCCCATACAAAGCCTCAAACGGTGCCATACCTATACTGGTGTGATAGCTGTTGTTGTAAGAAAACTCTATCAAGTCCAACCTCTGCTCCCAGCTACCACCAAAATCCATCACACAAGCTCGCAACATATCCTCAAGAGTCTTGATTGTTCTCTCGGTCTGTCCGTCTGTCGCAGGATGAAAAGCTGTACTCATCTTCAGATTTGTCCCCAACGATTCCTGCAACTCCTTCCAAAACCTCGATATAAACCTCGCATCTCTGTCAGACACTATGTCCTTAGGGACTCCATGTAACTTAAGCACGTTCTTTCGATAGGCCATAGCCAATTGTGCCTTAGTCCATGTATCTTTCATTGGAACAAAGTGAGCTGACTTGGTCAGACGATCCACTATCACCCAAATCATGTTGTTACCTTGTTGACTCTTAGGCAGACCCACTATGAAATCCATGGAAATGGATTCCCACTTCCACTCAGGTACCTCTAAAGACTGAATCTTACCTTGTGGTCATCGCTGTTCCCCTTTCACACTCTGGCATGTCAAACAACGGGACACAAACTCAGCTGTCTCTTTCTTCATCCCAGGCCACCAAAACGTTTTCTTCAAATCCTTGTATAGCTTGTCACCACCCGGATGTACTGAGTATGGTGTACAATGCGCCTCTGTCATGATTGTCTTTTTCAACTCCTCATCATTAGGAACACACCACCTACCATCAAACCTCAAACTACCATCTGTATGAATAGAAAATCGGGACACTGTCCCTTTCTCTACTCCAGCTCTCCACTCCACTATCTTAGGGTCCAACGCCTGCTTACCTCGAATGTCATCATAAAACTCAAGCTGTACTGTCATATCACCCATGGCATCTCCTTTCTGCATCATATATATCCCAAACCTCTCTACCTCATCTCTCAGCCTCATCAAGGATAGAGCTGTACACAGAGAATGTACACTCTTCCTACTCAAAGCATCAGCAACAACATTGGCCTTCCCTTCATGGTAGATAATTCCCATGTCATAATCGCCAATCAGCTCCATCAACCTCCTCTGTCTCATGTTCAACTCCTTTTGAGTGAAGATGTACTTGAGACTCTTGTGATCAGAAAATACCTTAAAGATTGCTCCATAAAGGTAATGTCTCCAAATCTTGAGAGCAAACACCACCGCACCCAACTCCAGATCATGAGTAGGGTAGTTCTCCTCATAAGGCCTCAATTGCCTAGAAGCATAGGCAATCACTTTACCATTCTGCATCAACACACATCCCAACCCATTCTTCGAGGCATCTGTATAACCTCAAAGTTCTCGCTCCCTTCAGGCAATGCTAAGACAGGAGCTGTGGTCAAACGCTCCTTTAATGTTTAGAACGCCGTCTCACAACTCTCATCCCAACAAAACCGGTTCTCTTTTCTCATCAACGCTGTCATAGGTCTAGCTACCTTGGAGAAATATTTCACGAACCGTCTGTAGTATCCAGCTAAACCCAGAAAACTCCTGATTTCAGCAACATTCTTTGGTGCTTCTCACTTTGTCACTGCCTCAATCTTCGCCGGATCCACAGCCACTCCCTTCTTAGAGATCACATGCCCCAGAAAAGCAACTTTCTCTAACAAGAACTCACACTTGGACAGCTTAGCATACAACTCATGCTCCCTCAACGTTTGCAACACGATCCTCAGATGCTCCTCATGCTCCTCTTTAGTCTTAGAATAGAATAAGATATCATCTATAAATACCACCACAAACTGATCCAAGAACTGTCTGAATATTCTGTTCATCAAATCGATAAACACTGCCGGTGCATTAGATAACCCAAACGGCATCACCACATACTCATAATGGCCATACCTCGACGTGAAAGCTGTCTTTGGTATGCCCACCTCTCTAATCTTCACCTGATGGTACCCCGACCTCAAATCAATCTTAGAAAAGACTGATGCACCACTCAACTGATCAAATAGGTCATCTATCCTTGGCAAAGGATACTTGTTCTTCACCGTCACTCGGTTCAGCTCCCTGTAATCTATGCACAACCTCAAACTCCCATCTTTCTTCTTCACGAAAAGAACTGATGCTCCCCACGGCGATACACTTGGTCTAATGTATCCCTTCTCTATCGATCATCTAATCTGTTTCCCCGAGCTCCTCCATCTCTTTAGGACCCATACGGTACGGTGCCTTAGAGATTGGCCCCGTCCCTGGCTTCAACTCAACGGTGAAATCTATCTCCCTCTTTGGTGGCAACCCCGGAATCTCATCAGGAAAAACGTCGTCAAACTCTCCCACTACTGGTATCTCATCAACTGTCGGACTCTCTATCCGGTCATCTCTCACATGGCACAAGATCAAAGGACATCCCTTCCTCAGATAAGACTTCAAGGTGACAACTGCAATCAACTTAACTTTGGGTTTGACTAGAAACCCACGATAGGACACACTAACACCCTTAGGACCTCTTAAAGACACATTCTTTTGATGACAGTCTATCTTAGCTTTATACTTTCCTAACCAATCCATCTCGACTATCATCTCAAAATTGTCAAAAGGAAACTCTAGCAAGTCTACAGGTAGATCAACTTGCCCAACCATCATAGATACATCTCTAAACAACCTCCCACATGATACAAACTCACCCGAAGGTATAAAAACTTGCTCACTAATAGACTCATATACCCTCAAACCCAACCGCTTAACATGACTTGAAGACACAAATGACTGAGAAGCCCCCAAATCAAACAAAACAAAGGTAGGAATACCATTACCAAGGAAAGTACCGGTGATAACGTGTGCATCCTCCTCAGCTGATTTATTCTCCATCATGAATAACTTTCCACTGGTCTTCTGTCCACCTCCCTGGACAATACTGGCTGAAGTGGTCGACTTAGCACCCGACCCTTGATTGTTGTTGTTGTTGTTGTTCGTTGGTGGTTTCTGATAAGAATTACCGCCGTTGCGGTTGCCTCCACTCTGGTAACTCTGACTTCCCGGTTTGGCCATGACCCGGCCCGGTCATTGCTCGCATAGCTCTGCGCTGGTCTCTGGAAAGATCCTGGTGCACTTGTGCACTCATGTCTCTTGTGGCCTACACCACCACAGCTATAGCAGGTCACTCCCCAACTACCACTAACACTTCCACGGCCGCGCCCAAAGGAAGCCCCAGCACTGAACCCTGACCTAGAAGAAAACCCTTTAGACTGATTGTGGTTGCCTTTCTTGTGATTAGATTGGCCACCACCCTCGCTCTCAGACTTCCTCTTCTCACCACCTGACCTCTCCTGAGCCATCTCCACCAACCTCTCGGCTCTCCCGGCCCTCTCATAAGCGTCCTTAACATCGCAAGGATTCCCACGGGTAACTTATCCATAATCTTAGGGGTCAACCCCTCTCAAACCTCAACGCCGATTCTCCTCACTCAAACCCATATCCTCGATACCTAGACTTCTCATTGAACTTCCCGTAGTACTCGGCCACGGACATCTCACCGGTCATTTTAAAACACAAACTCTTCCCTCAACTTACTCCTCACATGCTCCGGTACGAACTCCTTTCTCACAAATTTCCTACGAAACTCCTCCCAAGGTATAGCAGGTAAACCTTGGTTTGTATATATCTCCTTAGCACTCACCTTCACCGTATCCCACCACTTGCCACCGCCTCCCTCGGATAGAACGCAGCTTGTTCCACTCTCATCTCATCGGACAAGAACCAAATCTAATATGTTCTCCATCTCTCTCGACCAACTATCAAGAAGGTTAGGCTCCCCAACTCCCTTATACTCTTTCGGGTTAAACCTCGCTATATAGAGGCTGATTTTAGAATGATCAACCTCCTTCTCCTTATCCTTATCCTTATCCTTCCCCACGGTCTTTAAAGCCTCAGTAAGAGCATCCTGATGCTCCAACATCTTAACGATGTCATCCATAGTCATAAGCTCAGCTCTCGCATACAAAGCATTCTTCTTGGGCGGCATCTTGAAACTATATATAAGAAAGGGCAGACATAAACACACGTACTAAACCTCAAAACATGAAAACACGCTGCCCAGAACCCACTCGATCGAGTGCCCAAACATACTCGATCGAGTAACGGGCTACTCGATCGAGTGCCCTCCACACTCGATCGAGTGTCCTAACATCAGACCCCAAACAGACCTTCTGATCTCTAACATACTCGACCGAGTAGCTAGGCTACTCGATCGAGTGACCCCCTACTCGATCGAGTGCCCCAGGTACTCAATCGAGTGCCCAAAAACACGATTCTGGACTCGAAATCATCAAAAACCCACCCGATCAAGTCAGTCCCACTCGATCGAGTCATGCTAACTCAGAAACGCTACCCGCATGCTATATCATATGTTAACATGATAAAAACTTCATAAAACCACATATTATATCATAACTAAACGTGTAATGCTACGCATCTTTTCATACGATCTACGAGATCATTATATCATGTTATTAAACGCCACCTTGTAAACATCCAACATGTTATCATTCCAACAACAAGTTTCCATATATCATCAACCTTTCTTTCACATTCTCAAATTTCTACTTCAAACATCCAACAATTACACACACTTCATCACATTCACACACAAGTTAACCCAACAACACATACGACTTGACAAACACTCCCCCATGTGACCGGTTCAAAACTGTAGGGCAAGTTCGCGACTTTAGGACGTCTCCCAATCCTTTGCATTAGCTCCTACAACTTTTACCCCGGGTTCATTTTAATTGACTCCCTATGTTCATTAGGTTCATTGGTTACAGGTTTCAGGATCGTCGCTCTGATACCATTTGTAACACCCCCATACTCCAAGTGCCTTACCAGGACCACTCAGGTATGAAGATATTACCATCTCGGTTACCCGAGGCAATGATAATCAAATAAACAATGAAGAAACAACGTTTAAATATAAATACTTAGTGAAGAGTTACAATTCTCAAAACCAAACCAAAAGTGTAATACATGTTCTCAAACTGACTGTTCTAACTGAAATGTAAATAAACTATTAAGCTACAGGGGAAGACTCCTATCATCATGTCGTGGCAATCTCAGCTATCCCAGTACTCATCTCATACCTGCTCAATATCTGCTCACCATCCCCGAATGGATCACCGCAGGTTTACAAAACAACAACCGGGTCGACTAATCACACAACTCAATATATATATATCAACAATAAAATAAATGCAGACGACTTTAATCGTCACACACACACAACCAACCAATTCCAATCATCTCAATCACCGATCGTCCACTGGACCAGCCACGCCATGGGGGACCGCAGCCGTACCCACCAAATCCCCGCTCCACATAGTGAGCGATAACCCTGTCCATTAATGTGAACATCCCTTCTGTGGCGGGTTCCACAGAAGGCGAAACAAGGGCGTGAAGCCACTCCCGCAAGTGACCCCACTCAGCCGAGGACACGCCTCGAGAACCACAGACAACAATCACAATCACAATCACAATCACAATCACGACCGTCACAATACAATTACTATATCAAACAATCAATCTCAACACATCAACAATCATCCCATTATGGGACTAATACTGAGTAGGAAATCCTACCCGGAAAGCACACTTTGTCATACGGTCTCTCTGCTTTGTATCAAAAGCTTCCTCTATGAACCCTCCTCCTATCATACAACATATAAATGCTACGAAATCACATACTACTCAAAAACCCCCAAATCCCTATATTAGGGTTTAACCAAATTAAAGGAAAGACAATAAAAAGGGTACATAGATCTTACCCTCGACGCAAGGAACTCAACGGTATAACTAACGATGAGAACCGACCTCCCAAACTCCAGGACTTGCTAACAATGCGATTAAGATGGTGGACTTGCTTGCTTTCTCTCTTAAATAGTAAATTAGGTTTTGCAAAAGTGATTTAGAAACAATGACGGAAGGTTATATATATTAATTGCATAATTAACAAAACCCGAGAAAACTCCCCGTAAAACCGGCTACTCGATCGAGTACCCAAGGTACTCGATCGAGTGCCCCCTTACTCGATCGAGTATCCCAGCTACTCGATCGAGTACCCAACAGGTCAGAAACTTTTCTAAAACGCAACTTACCCTTACTCGACAGAGTAAGGCCTACTCGATAGAGTACCCAAAGACTCATAAATACGGAGTATTACAATAGGTCTAAAATCGTGAGAGTGGTTTGTAATGGTGACTTGATGCCTCTTTTGTAGGCTTGGTTCTGATATTAATATTACTTACAGTTCCACCAAAAAAAAGAAGTAGAAGGAGGACTCTCTCATAGGTTGACTAATTGTTTTAAATTGATAAGTGTACTTGGTGATTGACATTCCTTTAAGAGAGTTCATCAACTCAATATCACTTTATAATTCATCATATACAAGCCTTATAATGAATCCCATCATTATAGTTGCCTATTCGATCACCTTAAGTGAATGATCATATGTTTCTTTGAGCAAGCGGATAAAGACAAATTTTAGAACAAGGATAAAATACGATAGAACGGGTGACTTGGGTTGCAAACCAAGCCACCATTATCCAAAATACAACCAATATCCAAAATACATTTCCATGTCAAACACGGAAATCAAAAGGTTCTAAAATCCGAAACATAAATTAAAATAAGACAATAAAAAGACAAGCTTTCATGGAAGCTACTCCTAGCTTCTCGATGGTTTCTCAAGCTTGCTTTTCTTTTCCCTTGTCATTGCTTGGTGGAGGCCCTATTTACAATGAAAAGGGGATACATTATCATAACTTTGTATCACAATACCATAGTTGAATTAGAAACATAAAAGAAAGGATAGTCATTTACCTACTGGAGTGATCTTTCCAGCTTTGATGTCACCAAGATATTTGGAACAATTTCTTTTCCAATGACCAACACCATTACAATAATGGCATTTATCAAGAGGACCCTTCTTGATCTTGGAGGTGCTAGCTTCATAAGTCTAAGCTTTGGTGAAAGTGGGAGCTTGCTTCTTACCCTTCTTCCCATTCTTCTTGAACTTCCCCTTGCTCTTGGTGCTTATGTTAAGCACATCCTTAGGTGGGTTGACATTTAACCCCATGTCTCTTTCGGCTTGCACAAGTAACTTGTGCAATTCTTCAAGAGACACGTCCTTGTCTTGCATGTTAAAATTCACCCGGAATTGAACATATGCCTTGACTTTGGATAAGGAGTGTAGAATCTTATCTACAATGAGTTCTTTGGGGATTTCAACCTTTTGAATCTTCAAAGTCTCGACTAGCTCCATTAATTTGAGCACGTGAGGGCTAACCTTTTGGCCCTCTTTTAAGTCGAGATCAAAGAATGCCGCGGCCGCCTAATATTGGACGATCCGCGGAGTTTGTGAAAACATTGTCACAAGCTTGGAATAGATTTCATTATCGGTGCCCATCTTAAAGGTTCGCCTTTGGAGATCCGCCTCCATCGCAAAAATCAATACATTTTTCATTGCGGCGGACTCCTTGTGGTAAGCCTCATATGCTTCCCTAGTAGCGGCACTCGACCTAGCATTAGGTTTGGGTGGAGAGGCCTCGGTGAGGTAACGAAGCTTGTCGTCACCTTGGGCGGCTAATTTGAGTTGGGCATCCCAATCGGAGAAATTTAACCCATTATTTTCAAGTTTACAATGATCCATGAAGGATCGGAGCCATGAGGTATTAGTGAGAGGTGTGTAGTTTGGGTTTGGAGTAGCCATTGGTTATGAGAAATGAAAACGGTCTACAAAACAAAATAGAAGGAATAAAACATATGTCGTTTTCAAAATAATAATACTCGTAAAAGAAATAATCTAAACAAGTTTTATTGCATTTATCTAGTGACCTCTACCCAACTTGATAAATGATTCCAAGACCCAAATTCATATTAACTTAGGGCACGGTGTGCCGAAATACCCTTTATTAACATAACTCGGTGGATTAACCTTTTAATCGATTCTACTTTTAGAACTCTTGGTTGATAAAATTTACATTAATATTTATCTCTAGCCCGAAACACATCCGGAAATTGTCGTGAATATTTTCGTTGAGTTCAACCCAAATTTCGAATAAATGTGTCCATAATCCAAACTCATATCAACTTAGGGCACGGTGTGCCGAAATACCTGATGTGTGTCATTTATATGATGTTTTACACCTCATTTTACACGCATTTCAGAGCTCAATTGTGTAGTTTTATGCTACTATTTGCCCCATTTCGTCTACTTTCGTATTTTTATGTAATATTGCAGATTTATGCGGAAATGAGTAGAAATTGAGCTAAATCCGTCCCCGAGTATCTTGCATTGCATTTGACGTGAAGTATTTACTCAAGGAACGAGCTTGGTGCGCATTTCGAGGCCCGAAAGACAAATCCACGAGAAGTTAGAAGTCAAGTATCAGCTACATCAGTCGATCGACCGCTGCCCTTAGTCGATCGACCAACCCACGAGTTCCAGTAGCTACTGTTCAACGAAGAGCAGTCGATCGACTGCCTTGCATGGTCGATCGACCAAGCCGCTAATTCTGACGTGAATTAAAGGATCGAGAATTAAGAAGCCCAATGTATTCTTAAGTTTTGGAATAAGTCGACGTTATATTCCTATATAACGTAGCTTTAGGTCTGAGAATAATCATCCAGTTTTTTTACCTAGTTTTTATCAGTTATTAGATCACAAAACTTATTAGGGTTCTTTAGTTGATAATTATTTCCATCAATAAAGTTACTTTGGCATTCGGTCTTTGGATCCTTTCTCTGCAATTCCATTCGGTATTCTTCTGCTCTTATTTCAGTTTACTCTATTTCGTTCGTAGTATAGGAATTGCTAGATTAGTTTCCCGAAGCCAATTATTGTTTATTGTTATTTGCTTATTTAATTATTTCAAGTATGAATCCAGTAGTTTTATTCGTTAATCTTGTTGTTGTTTTTTCCAATATCATGAGTAGCTAGATTATTCGTGCTAGGATGTAGGGAATCTGTAGAATTAGGCGGCAGTAGAATAGTACAACCTGAATCGTGCCACGGTCGATCGACCGCACACTCTGGTCGATCGACTGGCCACGTTAGGTTTTACTTCGTTTTAATTGATTTAAATTCTATATTTGACGAATCGAGTGCACGCGACTAGTTGAATGCTCAAGAAATGACCGACCCATTAGATCGAAAGATAGGGAAAGTTGTTAGACTACCAATTAAAACGACTAAACTATGCTAAGATCGAAAGATAGGTAAAGTTTAGGTTATTAATCACTTTTCAGGACGAGAGTCAGTACTAGTGATATTAGGGACCCGTAGCGAGATCGAAAGACGCTACTTGTTAAGAGTGGACCGAGAGGACCTCTTGTTTTCCCGCCTCATGTGTTTATTTCGGACCTACTTAGTATCTTTGCTTTGCCCGAAACTACGTGAACCGACCATCTTAGTACCCCTTTTATATTTGATTTTACACATTTCTTTAGTTTATTGCTCATTAATTATAGACCAATTCAAAACAACCCCACACACTTTGTTACCTTAAGACTAAAATCGATAATGACTAATTATTACATTCGCCTCTCTGTGGTTCGACCCTGCTACCGCTATCTATAGTTGTAGTTAGGAATTATAAATATTATTTTTGGTGCACACAACGACAGGCATCAAATTTTGGCGCCGTTGCCGGGGAGGCAATTGTTCTAATTTTTAGTTGTTCTATTTTAGTCTGTTTCTTAGTTTAAGGGACATTCGTTCCTTAAACTATTCTCATATTCTTTTTGTAGTTTCTTCTTATGCGCAGGTCACAGGGTGGTGAATTACTACCGTTCAATCCTGAGATTGAGAAGACTTTGCGCGAGTTGAGACGATCATCTAGGATATTGCCGACAGAGGAAGAGCTGAGTACTCTGTCTAGTTACTACGAGAACGAGTTGTTTGAGGAGGATCCACATTCATCTCCTATTTCTACTTCATCAGCTGAGACCGTCACTTCTCCAGATTTTCTAGAGATGGCTGAAGAAGCAACTATAGCCAGTCACTCGGAGCCGACAGCTGCGAATCTATATAAGGGATTCGAATTACCGGGGGCAGATAGAAAATTCGAACCGAAGCCTTCTTATATCAATTTGGTTGAGAGGAACCAATTCGGGGGAGCTGCAAATGAAGATGCAGCCAAGCATATGGAGATATTTATTGACTATTGCTGCTCTATACCCCCACCTACGGGTGTGACCCAAGACCAGGTGAAGGAGACAATGTTTATATTCTCTCTTCGTGATGCTGCTAGGGAGTGGTACGAGAGACCGGATCGAGCCGCTAATGGGATCACCGACCGGAATTCTCCGGCCTTAGCATTCTATAAGAAGTATTTCTCTGCCTCAAAGACTAATGCCATTAGAGCTCAGATCACGAGTTTTAAACAGGGTCCTGACGAGAACTTTCATGAGGCGTGGGTCCGTTTCAAAAAGCTGGTGTGAACCATTCCGCATCATGGGTTTGAGAGGTGGAGCCTATGCAATCAGTTTTATAATGGGCTCTACGACGATCAGAGGGCTATCCTGGATGCGGCAGCTAGTGGCAGATTCCAGGAGAATATGGGAGAGACTAAGGGGTGGAAAATTATTGATGATTTGGCCACCCACAAAGCTGAGTATGGAAATTCCAGGGGAAATCAAAGAAGAGTCGCTGAATCCCCTTCTGTAGCTGCATTAGAGGCTCTTACGGCAAGGTTTGATAAGTACGAGTTGGGAGGAGCTTCAAAAGGAGGGATCTATCATGTGAATGTCGTTTCAGACGGTCCTTTCGTCTGCAAAAGATGTGGAGCTGAGACGATCATCTAGGATATTGCCGACAGAGGAAGAGCTGAGTACTCTGTCTAGTTACTACGAGAACGAGTTGTTTGAGGAGGATCCACATTCATCTCCTATTTCTACTTCATCAGCTGAGACCGTCACTTCTCCAGATTTTCTAGAGATGGCTGAAGAAGCAACTATAGCCAGTCACTCGGAGCCGACAGCTGCGAATCTATATAAGGGATTCGAATTACTGGGGGCAGATAGAAAATTCGAACCGAAGCCTTCTTATATCAATTTGGTTGAGAGGAACCAATTCGGGGGAGCTGCAAATGAAGATGCAGCCAAGCATATGGAGATATTTATTGACTATTGCTGCTCTATACCCCCACCTACCGGTGTGACCCAAGACCAGGTGAAGGAGACAATGTTTATATTCTCTCTTCGTGATGCTGCTAGGGAGTGGTACAGAGACCTGGATCGAGCTGCTAATGGGATCACTGACTGGAATTCTCTGGCCTTAGCATTCTATAAGAAGTATTTCTCTGCCTCAAAGACTAATGCCATTAGAGCTCAGATCACGAGTTTTAAACAGGGTCCTGACGAGAACTTTCATGAGGCGTGGGTCCGTTTCAAAAAGCTGGTGTGAACCATTCCGCATCATGGGTTTGAGAGGTGGAGCCTATGCAATCAGTTTTATAATGGGCTCTACGACGATCAGAGGGTTATCCTGGATGCGGCAGCTATTGGCAGATTCCAGGAGAATATGGGAGAGACTAAGGGGTGGAAAATTATTGATGATTTGGCCACCCACAAAGCTGAGTATGGAAATTCCAGGGGAAATCAAAGAAGAGCTGCTGAATCCCCTTCTGTAGCTGCATTAGAGGCTCTTACGGCAAGGTTTGATAAGTACGAGTTGGGAGGAGCTTCAAAATGAGGGATCTATCATGTGAATGTCGTTTCAGACGCTCCTTTCGTCTGCAAAAGATGTGGAGCTGAGGGACATATTTCAGACAATTGTCCTAATCCCTTTGAGTCTTGTGCTGCCTTTCAACATTATAGGCAGACAAACACTTATTACGAGCCGAATGTCCATCCGAACTTGAGGTGGAGCAGCCAAAATGTCTTGAATCCGACTCAACCTCCACAGCAGCAGCAGCAGTAGCAGAATTATGTGCCCCCTCATAAGCAACAACAGTTCCAAAAGCCTCCATATGTTCCTCAGCAGCAACAGCAATCCCAAGGTTCCGAATTTACCGAATTGAAAAATTTGTTGCTGAAGGAGTCTCAAGCTAGAGAGGCCGGGATGAAGATGTTGGAGAGCCAAATTGCCCAATTGGCTAGCAAGAATACAACTCGAGCTCCTGGACATTTACCGACTCAGACGGATCAAAAGGAGACCCTTAATGCCATTACTTTGAGGAGTGGGTCTACCCTTGATGGGCCCGCTATGGTTGAGGACATTGCTGAAAAAGATGAGGCGGAACCGAGTCAAAAGAAAGGTGGAACGAGCAAAGGAAAGAAAAAGATGATCAGCAGGTATGTCAGTCGATCGACTGACATACCCAGTCGATCGACCAGTCCGCGCAAAGAAACAGCTACTGTTCCTGTAGAAGTCAGTCGATCGACTGACATTCATGGTCGATCGACTGACAGCGCTGCTGAAAGTGATTCTTTTCGTCCTCCGATGCCCGATAACTTGAGGGATCACTTGTTTCGGGGTACTACTACTCCGAAAATATTGGGGCAAGACCCGAATGCTGATGGGTCAGTCCCAGTTCCGAAATATGACCCGACAACGATTAATGGTTCATTTTTGAGACGGTCTGAAGAGGGTTCAAGCTTCAACAAGGAGAAGGTAGTGGATTTTCAGCCTAAGTCCACTAACGCCGGCATGAGAGATTTAGAGGAGAGGGCTAAGTTACTTCTTACAGCCCCTTATCCAGAAAGATTGGTGCCGACGAAGAAACATGTATCGTTTAATAAATTTGAAAATGTTATTCGGAGCTTAAACGTACAAGTTCCTTTTCTTGAGTTAGTTAATCAAGTGCCTGCTTACATGAAATTTATGAAGCAACTGTTGTTTAAGAAGAAGTCACTTGAAACTGTGCATATTGTCGCACTAACAGAAGAGTCATGCTCTTATTTGACCCACACTACACCTCACAAACTAGAAGACCCAGGTAGTTTTTCCGTCCCATGTAGTATTGGCACCTTTACTATTGAGAAGGCCTTATGTGACCTAGGAGCCAGTATTAGTGTAATGCCCTTGAGTCTTGCTAGGAAGCTGAAATTGACTAGGTTTGCAGTCACCAACATGACGGTACAGATGGCTGATCGAACTGCGGTCCAGCCCATAGGAGTCTTAGAGGACATTCCTGTGCAAATAGGAAAGTTCTTTTTCCCTGTTGACTTCATTGTACTAGATATGCCCGAGGATGCCCACATTCCTATCATATTGGGTAAACCATTTCTGCACACTGCTGATGCAGTTATAGATGTCGGTTCAGGGACTTTGACCTTCAAAGTAGGGAAACACTCCATTGTCTTTGCCCAGACAGCTAAGAAGAAAGACCTCATGTGGCCAATAACTTGTAATACGGTTTCTGAAAAGAAATCCTATTTTGTGCTTTCTGACATGCCTGCCTCTATTCCTATTCCTGTTGTAACCCCTCCGCCCCAGATTGGGAGCAAATTGGAGGAAGATTCGTCTATTTCTGATATTGCAGGAGCTGGTTTGGGGAAGGAAGAGCCGCATGTTGCTCCAGCTGTGACAGAGCCAGTCGTTTCAAGAGGCGGTCTAGGTTGTCTTAGCTATGGCATAGATGAGGAGCTTGAGGATGAGCCAGTCAAAGTAAGGGAGTCTGACTTGGACTTTGATGAGCCAGAAGAGGTCATTGATTGGGGAGATGTTGAAGCTGCAGATCCGTTGAGTTCCGCGAATGTTGGAGTTGAGAAGGGTGCAACTGAGAAGATGAGCACTGTTGAGGCTACTTCTTGTAGCTAGAAGCCGACTAAGTGGGCCGTTCCATGGCCGTTCTTGATCAACTATTAGTTGATCACATGCTCTACAAACATTTTATTGCTTTTTAAGACTATTTACCGTTTTTCGTGTGCGCGAGACTTCGCATTTTATAAGTTTGCTTAGGATTTTAAACACTTTAGTCTATTGCTTTGGGTTTTGCGAAAATTTGGGCGCGTTATTGTGTGTAATTGCAGGTTTATAGACCTTGATAGCTCAATTTATTGAGCCAATTCGAAGAAATCAAAAAGTTACAGCAGCTATTCCGGTCGATCGACTGGTCTGTTTGGTCGATCGACTGGCTGCACAGTTCCAGGAGCTTCTGTTCCTGACATCCTGGTCGATCGACTGGGTGAGGTGGTTGATCGACCGTTGCCCGTTGTTTACCAATTTTCGATCATTCCCCTGCTGCGTTTAGTCCATTTGCGGAGTTGAGGGAGTTTTCTCTTCACTTTGTTCTCCGACATATTTCTGATTTCTTCCATTTTCTTAACTTTACACATAATTACCGTCCCAATTTTGTTTTCTCGTTTTACGCGCGGCATTTTGTTTCTTTTCAGGTACCTATGGTAGCACTGCTGGCTACTGAAACCTCCTAGCTCACGCTGGTTTGGGGAGGTTTCCTTTTGCTGCGATTAAAGTCTTGTGAGTTTCCGAGTTCTTACTTCATGTCATATTTAGTTATTTACGCAAATTCCCGTTTTCCTTCTCATTCACTACATGATTTTGCACAATGGGGACATTGTGCGATTTGGTTTGGGGAAGGGTTTTGTGTTGCATTTCATTTGCTTGCATTCACGTTTACATTTTGTCTTGCATTGTTATTTAATTTCTCTATATATACAGAAAATTCAAAAAAATTGAAAATTTGAAAATTTTCAAAAAATGCACGTTTATTTTAGCATTTAGGTCGAGTCGTAACAGTAGTATTTCAATGATGACATTGCACTTGCATCTGTTTATGCCTAAGCCTTGTTAATTGACATGTTATTAGTAGAATCACATATGAATAATCTACGAGTTTTCGTTAAATTTCTTGCTGGACTTAAGACTTGACTTTGATTTTTGGCAAGCTACATCATTTTCTGAGATTTAGAGCCTATAACTGGTGACATTCATGACCAGTTCATCTAGGATTGTGAGTAGTTACTCCTTATGAGACATGTTACATAAATGTGCATAAATATGAACTTAATCTGCTTAATACCTGTATGCATTCGGTTTGTGATTTGTTGACACATGTAGTAGAGGTTTCCTTTATTCATTTTGCCCATAAGCTCCACACTGCCAAAAATAGCCTTTTTGTCCCGTTAACTACATCCTACATTTAGCCTGCCCTTGTCAAGCTAGTAGTTTATGTTCCTGGGATTGTTACTTCATTTTTGGTGGCATATGCTCTTTTGAGATGTTGATGGGAAGATGAAAAATGAATGAAGGAGAGAAAAGAAATAGAATTGAAAAAAAAAGAGAGAGAAATAATTCGAAAAGAAAAGAAAAAAAATTGTGCGCTGTACTGGAGAGTGCGGTCGATCGACCGGCCTCATTGGTCGATCGACTGCAGCCCGAGAAGGAGTATAAAGAGAAAAAATCAATCGTATAATTCAAAGTCTTTATTATATGGCGATTTTTGCTCCCATGTTGCAACTATATCTTATGGGGAGTTGATTGATTACACTTATATCGGAGATTGTGAGATTTGTGCTTGATAATTAGCACCGTGTTTTATCGTTTATTTTTGAGCAAGAAGTTGGATGTCATCATATGGTTTTGTTAAGTACTAGCTTGATCACCTGTACCTCCACACTCCCATAATTATCTTTGCCTCTTCTTACCCATTACCTCACATATCCATATTTACCTCGGCATGTGTCATGGTCATTTGTTTGGTTGGAATGCATATGTACGGTTGTAGAGATCATTTTCATATTAGACTGCAGACATGTTCTTATGGGTCGTAGTTAGGTGAGAGTCACTAACAAGATGAATTCTTTCTATCTTTTACATATTTCCACCTGCGCCTATTTGTGTGATATGAGCGACCCGTGAGAGTCCAATTTGATAAGTCTCTATAGTTGACGGTTCAACAGTTTTTTGACGACTTCATAACTCGTTTGCATGATTCATATTGCTAGTTGATTGTTAGTTATTGCATTAAATTGGTTTAGGCTAATCGGTTTGCATTTCGCTCTGAGATTGAACTCGTTCCACTAGGTTTTAGGATCGAGTCTAGTTCTTACTTGGGGACAAGCAAGGGTTTGGTTTGGGGAAGTTTGATGCGTGTCATTTATATGATGTTTTACACCTCATTTTACACGCATTTCAAAGCTCAATTGTGTAGTTTTATGCTACTATTTGCCCCATTTCGTCTACTTTCGTATTTTTATGTAAAATTGCAAATTTATGCGGAAATGAGTAGAAATTGAGCTAAATCCATCCCAGAGTATCTTTCATTGCATTTGACGTGAAGTATTTACTCAAGGAACGAGCTTGGTGCGCATTTCGAGGCCCGAAAGACAAATCCACGAGAAGTTAGAAGTCAAGTATCAGCTACATCAGTCGATCGACCGCTGCCCTTAGTCGATCGACCAACCCACGAGTTCCAGTAGCTACTGTTCAGCGAAGAGCAGTCGATCGATTGCCTTGCATGGTCGATCGACCAAGCCGCTAATTCTGACGTGAATTAAAGGATCGATAATTAAGAAGCCCAATGTATTCTTAGGTTTTGGAATAAGTCGACGTTATATTCCTATATAACGTAGCTTTAGGTCTGAGAATAATCATCCAGTTTTTTTACCTAGTTTTTATCAGTTATTAGATCACAAAACTTATTAGGGTTCTTTAGTTGATAATTATTTCCATCAATAAAGTTACTTTGGCATTCGGTCTTTGGATCCTTTCTCTGCAATTCCATTCGGTGTTCTTCTGCTCTTATTCAGTTTACTCTATTTCGTTCGTAGTATAGGAATTGCTAGATTAGTTTCCCAAAGCCAATTATCGTTTATTGTTATTTGCTTATTTAATTATTTCAAGTATGAATCCAGTAGTTTTATTCGTTAATCTTGTTGTTGTTTTTTCCAATATCATGAGTAGCTAGATTATTCGTGCTAGGATGTAGGGAATCTGTAGAATTAGGCGGCAGTAGAATAGTACAACCTGAATCGTGCCACGGTCGATCGACCGCACACTCTGGTCGATCGACTGGCCACGTGAGGTTTTGCTTCGTTTTAATTGATTTAAATTCTATATTTGACGAATCGAGTGCACGCGACTAGTTGAATGCTCAAGAAATGACCGACCCATTAGATCGAAAGATAGGGAAAGTTGTTAGACTACCAATTAAAACGACTAAACTATGCTAAGATCGAAAGATAGGTAAAGTTTAGGTTATTAATCACTTTTCAGGACGAGAGTCAGTACTAGTGATATTAGGGACCCGTGGCGAGATCGAAAGACGCTACTTGTTAAGAGTGGACCGAGAGGACCTCTTGTTTTCCCGCCTCATGTGTTTATTTCAGACCTACTTAGTATGCTGCTACCGAAACTACAGTGAACCGACCATCTTAGTACCCCTTTTATATTTGATTTTACACATTTCTTTAGTTTATTGCTCATTAGTTATAGACCAATTCAAAACAACCCCCACACACTGTTACCTTAAGACTAAAATCAGACAGCTAATTATTACATTCGCCTCTCCGTGGTTCGACCCTGCTACCGCTATCTATAGTTGTAGTTAGGAATTATAAATATTATTTTTGGTGCACACAACGACGGGCATCAATACCCCTCATTAATATAAATTCGGTGGATAGACATTTATCAACCACTTCTCCTACGTAACAAGGTTTGTACCCCGGTGTGGCCGAGTGCACTCCCTCGCGAAATAGGTTTTCATGGTTTCTACTATTTGGTAAGGCTATGTCTCAATTGATTATTTTAGCGAGAGGTCATGTCAATTTATTATCTATCACGTTTTAAGTGAACTAAAGCGGTGAACTACGATAATTGTAATTGACACGGTCAATAAACTCGATAAAAATGACAATGCATGTTTTAGTTATGGCGATTTAGCGATGCATGCGACATATAAATAAAATGCAAAACATAAAATAAATCCTAGTATGGCCTTCCTAAAATAGAAAATCTAATTAACTATTACATATTCGGAAACCAACTCCATTGGTCCCTTGAACTTCGGTTTAGGCACGCATCTCGAGGTAACACCGTCTTTATGTATCGCCTTCTTGAATGACACCATCATCAAGGAACTCCGGAATAAATAAATTACATAACAAATTACATAATTTCCTATTATACATTTGTAATTAAAATAAAATAAATGTATTAAATTACAAAACGGTGATACGAGATCACAATAAATTATAACCGAATCGATATTCCCATACATTTCGGGTAATACCAATTAAAAACTAAGGCCATACTAAGTAAAATTACATAATTCAAAAATTACATAAAATAAAATTATGACAATCATAAATAAAATGCAGCATTATAATATGTATGAACATGCCTAATTTTATGCTAAATCGCCTTTAAGGAGCCTATGTCGTATATTTAACGGTTTTTACGGATTTGCGTGATTCAACCTTTTAAAATCACAATAAATTGAATAAAATCATATTTATGCACAAGTTAATTACCCTAACCAACTTAGGACTCAAAATTAGTCTCCACTAACTATTTGACTATAATTAACTTATATTTCTTAAAATTGTTCATTAATGGACTCAAAATTACAATAAAATGCTATAAACTTCAAATAAATCACAAAAATTTCAAATAAATTCAAAATTTGAAATTTAAACTTATGAACATTCTGGAAAAGTACCATGACACTCATAATGTTCAAAAACTTAGGTTAAAATTTCGAAATTTTATCGGGAAAAAACAATGTTGCGGTTTATCGGATTTATCAATTATAATCATAAAAACATGAGGAAAAATTATATTCATCAACTTTTCAATTTTAGATCTGAAAAAGATAATAAAATGCAACATGTGACGTTTTTCCTTAGTCATGAAGTATGTTTTAGCAATTATTCACTAATTAAGTCACTATTTATGCTATTTTTCATCAAAAATTCATAAATCATGCATAAAGACATCATTATAGCCTATAATTTTACACACATCTTGTAAAATTGCATGTGACAACATACTAAATTTCTATGACTAGATTCGAAATTTATCTCATATTAACCTATTTTTCATTTAAAATCGATTTTTATCATAAAAAATCTATATTTCGAGCATAAGAACTCTAAAAATTATGAAAATTTACAGGTCATCTAAAAATAATATATGTGAAAAAATATCCAAAAACCACTGTAAAATTCGAAGTTTAGCTAATTTTAGTCCGAAAATGACATTTTAATCATAAAATCACATTTTTAATGCCATTATTATATAAAATGAACAATAAAAATCCATAAATTAACCAAAATATCCTAAATACATTTTAGGATCAGAAACTTCAACATGCATAATTTATTTCGTTATATATCATAATAACACAAATTTACAAGTTTTATATGTTAATCGTATAACTCGGAAAAACTATAACCGATTTGCATGCAAACAACCAAGGCTCATGATACCGCTTGTTAGAAAACTATATCTCATTACTTGACATATTCATATATGTGTTGTTTTAATTTAGTCATAAAATTAAAAGTTGATCTTATGCATGCAAACAATAATAAAATTAAAGAAGAAATCATCATCTTACATTGAAGATTTCGGATTTTATGGGCACAAGTGAGTTCTCCTACTCACTTGTTCTTGAGCTTACTTAAGTGGATGAACAAGGATTCAAGTAGAGAATCCCTCCCAAGGATTAATACCCTAAGTAACAACTTAATAAAATTAATATTATTATTACTAGAACAATATTAATTTTGTATAAAATTGACCAAAAATATTATTTGGTCTCTTAGTATTTCGGCTAAGAGAAGGGAGAAAAAAGAAGGTTTTTTTTTTATCTCTCTAAAACCTCTTATTTTAGATGTATGAATGAATAATAATACACTAGTTTTTCATGTAGTGTATAAGGTAAATTATAGAGCAAAAGACCCTTGGCCTTGCTCTTGAAAAACCGGGTAAGGGGAGGAAGAAGGGCCAATGCATGCACAAGGTTGTCTTCACAAGAACAAGTAGGATTGCATGGCTAGGTTTAGGAAGAAATGATTATGTTTACCACTAACATAATCAACATAATATATTCCTAATACCACCCCTAATTTCGGTCATTATAGATAAAATGGACTCCATTTTATTTTTGTCAATTTGTCACATGTCACATGTCACATAAAATTGTTATGTATTTTTAATATATTAAAAATCAACGTATTAATAAAAATACGTCATATACAAAATCGACTTAGTAATTCATAATTACTTGTACCAAAATATTTTACCAATTATAAATCACAACATCTTGTATTTATAATAATTTATTCATTCAAATGCAATTGTTTCCTTAAACAATAATTTCATCTAAGTAATAAAATAATTCGATTACTTAGACCTTATCTTATTTAATCAAATTACAATGAGACACGTAAATATTACTACCAAAATCGTCCGTCAATTTTAAGTAATTTAATTGACCCGTATCGTCATACGATCAATTAAATGATCAATTAAGAGTGTTACCCTTTAGGTATGACCTAAGGGGATCAACTGGTCACCACCGTCTCATGACAGTAATGTCAAACTCTAGTCAGCCAATGATTACCGATATGTGTGGACCAGTTGGCAGTAAAATATTACTTCCCAATTGTATTCTTTAAAATGAGATTTAAACATGTGATCATCATGATCAACAGTTGTGATCGCATTATTGTCGGAGGACGCATATTCCAACACGAACGAGTGATTTGCTTAATTATTCGGGATTTTTATTCCGTGTTATGTTTATTGTTTTGTTAATAATCTCTTCTTTATATAAGAAAGACGTCATTAGGTTAACAAACACACATTACACTACGCTTAATTACTCTTTTTCTCTTAATCACTGCTGGAACTTTCTCTCTTGCTTGCTTTGCCTCTTGACTCCGGATCTGAACTTTGTAATTCTTCTTTACTCTTTAATCTTAATTTCATTCTTTTGTTAGCTCTTAATCCTTTTCTCTCTCATCTTTGTTTTATTATTCTCATTAGTAATTTATTCTTAATCTTTGTTATTCATTTATTATGTCTTTCTTTAGTATAATCAATGTTATTGTTGTTAATTACACCAATAGCATGAGTAGCTAATTTCTCTTATGTTAGGATTAGGGGAGCCATGGTAGTGAGTTGACGATGTTGTGAATAGATCAGATAATTAATCGTGAGAACTATTTTATAACAATATAACTGTAATTGTTTAGTTGAGTCCACGCTTCTAAACCCATTAATTTGGTTAAATTCAATCCTAGATCGGAAGATTGGAATGAACAGACTTGTTATGAACAATAGGTTACCCTAACGAGGACCGAAGTTAAGTTAGTTGTTTTCAAGGGTGGATAGCGGACCGGAAGGACCTTTCCCTTGCCCTTCTCACAGTAGATCGTCTGAACCATTTATAATTGAGTTAGTAAACTGTCATGGTGAACCGAATTTCTAACATATTTCTCTCTATTTGATTACATATTTCGCTTGCCTCTGTCTTTACTGCTCTTTTCCCTTATTTCTCTTACCTTAAATCTTTATTAGTTTAGAAATCATTTAAAACCCCCATGTGTTATCAGACAAACTTAGATTAGCAGATAGATATAATAGCCTCCCTGTGGAGATCGACCCTACTCCCGCTAATTTCTGTTATTAGTTATAGCTAATTATTTTTGGTACTAAACGACGGTATCATGAGGCCCCAAATTGGATCTTTTGAGAAAATTGGAGTCATGCAAGGGCGCTTGTATCACTGAATAATGTAATTTCCAAATTTTAGTCAAATTTCTAAGTGTATTTTATGACATTACTGGTCTAACCTCCATTAAAAATTTCCGACATAAAAAATTAGTAAATTCTAATTTTGTCCTTGATTGATTAACCATGTATCAAATTTCAAATAAGGACCTACATATAGTTATTGTATAAACGAGATACATTCAAAATATACCGTGATTTTTTCGTGATGCAAAAATACATTGCATTTCAATTAATTTTATTAGTAAAATTAAATTTAAAATCTTTAATTAAACAAGTAAAAATGACCCAGTAAATTGCACGGTGGGGATGAATAAATACACCGTAACTAGTATTTCCGAGAAAATGGCATAATAAAACACAATATACAATACGTTAAGTACAATGGGCCCCACTTACATACTAATGTAAAAAGGAAACCAAAAAGGCATGCGCAGTAGTGAGATTTGATCGCTCGTGGATTTTGAGGAACAATTGAACAATTAGATCATTGCCGTTGCGCCATTAACATCTCAGATATACTTATGTACATTGAAAATATAAATTTTGGACCCTTTGTCTTTTGGGCCTCGGTTCTAAGAACCGGTTGAGCACCCTATTGGACGGGCCTGTTTTTCAGCCTCCATTTTTTCCTTTATTTTCCTTTAATTATGGAGACATATAAGAATAATTAAAGAAAAATAAGAGAAAAAAATGGAGGGTGAAAAATATTCGAGTTATTAATGAAAGAAAGATGGAGGGAAGTATGGATTATATAATAGGAAGTATGGAGGGAAACCAATGAAAAAACGGGGAAAAGTTTAGATGAAATATAAGAGAAAAGTAAAAAGCCATGTTGGCAACCCACTCATGACATGTTGGCACTTAAAACCTCTATTTGACGGTTTTGAGTAGTTTAGACACGGTTGGGAACAACTAACTAAGCTTAGGTGTGCAATTAGTATTATATCATACGCAGGGGTACATCTAGGAAAAGTGAAAAATTTAGGTGCACAGATGAGAATAACCTAATTTTGTTTCTTGTAGTTTTTATAATTATTTAACGTATCAATCTCATATTACTTGCCCTTTGTTCTTCTTTTATCCAGCTACTGTGAATTTATCCGAGGCTTCGTTTAAAATTCGGTAATTGCATAGCCGGTACCCGTCATCTCTGACTTTGCCACTTGTATGCTTGTTTGTTGTATTTCGTGCAGGCTTGTAGTCACTTCAAATCAGGCTTATCAACCTATGTGGATTCACTCCGGTCGAATCATTTTGACTCTCTTCGGAGTTGTCATGTAATGTACCCAATTCGTCGATCGCGTGATGATTTAGAGTTATTCTGATTGGATCATTTCAACTCTCATTGGAGCTGTCACGCAACGTACCCAATCCGTCAACCGCATGAAGATATAAAGGTTACTCCGGTCGGATCATTTCGATTCTCCTTTTGGAGTTATCATGCAATGTACCCGATCCGTCGACAGCATGAAGATATGGAGGCTACTTCAGATCATGCAATATACCGACTCGTCGACATGAAGAGACTACGAGCTAATCCGATATGGGTTCGTTTGGTTTCTCTTTGGAGTTACCCTGCAATGAACCTAGCTCGTCGACTGCGGGAGGTGTAAGAGACAAGAGACTACGAGCTACTCCGAGTCCTGAAATTTACCGACTTGTCAATGGGAAGAACAAGACGGCGAGCGACTCTCTTAGGAGTTGTCATGTAATGCACCAGACTTGTCGACTTCAAGAGCAAGAGACCGCAAGCTACCCCGAGTCAAATTATTTTGACTCTCTTAGGAGATGTCATGTAATATACCTGACTCGTCGACTTCAAGAGGCTACGCAATGCATCGAGTTAATACACCAAGCAATTTGTTAACGACATTAGGAAGATGACATACTTCCTAAATTATTGCAACACATATTTGAGAAGTCTCTACGAACAATGGCGTACATTTCTCTAAAGCACAGAATTGCACTTCACAAGATCAAGCCAACTTAGTTCAAAGAGGGATGATGTTTGTTTGGAAGTGTGGCTGCACTTAAGCTACATGTTTACCCAAGCTGACTATGTACTTGTAAAGCACGAAGTACTTTAGAAGTTCAAGCCGATGTAGTTCATAAAAGAGAAGGATTTTTTTTAGATTATTAATTTTTTTTGGGGTATGCAGTTTAATCTCTTGCTTAGGAGCTTTGTGTGCAGTTTAAGCTCTTACTTAGGAGCCTTGGTGGCAGTTTATGCTCTTGCTTAGGAGCCTTTATTGTTGAGCCTCAAGAGTAGTAGCGCTTCAAGAATTTTCCATTGATTGGACCGACACGAACACCATCTTCATCAACAATCTTATAAGCACCATTTGTGTAGACTTCTTGTACCACGTATGGGTCATCCCACTTAGAGGTGAATTTACCAACTGGTTTGTGAGAAGTGATGATTAGCCTTCGTACCGCAAGGACCAGGTCTCCGACTTGGAAAGAACGAGGGCACACCTTTTTGCTGAATGCGCGTGACAACCTTGCTTGATAACACTAGAGCTTTTGTTGAGCCTCTAATATTTTTTCATCAAGAGCCTTCAATTCTGTTAATCGCAATTTGTCATTTTTGTCATCTGTGAGTCCTTCTTTGATAGCGATGCGTAAAGATGGGATCTGCAACTCTAATGGCAACACGGCCTCAACTCCGTACACTAATGCATACGGGGTCACTAGAGTAGGCGTTTTGTATGTGGTACGATACGCCCATAATGCCTCACCAATTCTTTCATGCCAGTCTCGCTTTGACTTTGCTACTACTTTCTTCAACAAGTTGCAAAGGGTCTTATTGAAGGCTTTAGCCAAACCATTTGTAGAAGCGTAGTACATTGATGACTTGTATTGTTTGAACTTGAACTTGTCTCCTAAACTTGTCATCAGATGGTTGAAGAATTGTTTCCCATTGTCGGTTGTGATACGTTGAGGTACACCATATCTGTAGATGATCTGGGTTCGAATGAAGTCCACAACATTTTCTTTTTGACTTTCTATAGCGTCATGGCTTCTGCCCATTGTGAGAAGTAGTCAGTGCCGGCGAGAATATACTCATGTCCATTTGAGGTTTTGGATTAAGAGGTCCCACAACATCAAGTCCCCAAGCTTCAAAGGGCCATGAAGAAACAGTAGGGTGTAACGGCTCTGGCGGTTGGTGTATGAAGTTTGTGTAGAACTCATAAGGTTCACACTTTTTCGCGAAGTTCATACAATCTTGCACCATGGTTGGCTAGGTATTAATACCCCATTGTTTTGACACAATTGTGAAGTTCAGGCCCAGATTAATGAGCGCCACAAATACCAGAGTGAGCTTCATGCATTAATTTATCAGCTTCGTCCTTGCTTAGACACCTCAACCATTATCCCGAGAAAGAACGTCTGTATAGCGTCCCTTTTATAGTGAATAAACATCGGAGCACATCAACGTATCTCTACCTTGTGTCTAGGATCATTAGGTAATTTTTGGTGGTCCGAGAAATCAAAGGCAGGTTGACGCCAGTCTTCTTCATCTGCTGTGTAGACGCAAATTATGTTGGTCGTATCTACATTTTCTTCTCCTTCAAGAATGATACCGCTCAACGATTACAGACTAAGACTTGTATAGACTCTTATGCCCCCAGTGACAAAGTGGCTTCAAGGTTAGAAAGCGCGCCAACCAACTTATTGGCAGTCCTTGGTACATGACCAATTTTGATGGAGTCAAGTTGATTGAGCAGTTACAATGCTCGTTGATGATAGGGAATCAAGTCTTCCTTTTTCACTTCGTATTCATCGAGGACTTGGTTGATCACCAGCTTCAAGTCACCGTAGATATCCATATCTCTAACGCCTATTTCGATCGCTATTTGAAGGCCAAGTATGAGAGCTTGATATTCTGCCATATTATTTGTGCACAACTGATTAAGCGTAAAGGCATATGGCATGAGATGATTTTGTGGAGTTATAAATACAACTCCAGCTCCGTCTTGTCTTGAAGCACCGTCAAAGTACATCTGCCATGGAGGTAGAATGTCTACGTAGAAGATTTCTTCTCCTGGAAGGTCATCTGTAAGTTCCCACTCTCCTGGTACTGGATGATGGGCAAAGAAATCGGCGATAGCTTGACCTTTTATAGCCTTTTGAGGAACAAATACCAAGTCGTACTTCTTAAGTAACTGATGCGTGTCTTAAATATGATGTTTTACACCTCATTTTACACGCATTTCAGAGCTCATTTATGTAGTTTATGCTACTATTCCCCCTATTTCCGTCTACTTTCGTGTTTTTGTACATTATTGCAGAAATGTGAAGAATCCAGCGGAAATCAAGCTAAATCCGTCCCCGAGTACCTTGCATTGCGTTTGACGTGAAGTATTTACTCACGGAACGAGCTTGGTGCGCATTTCGAGGCCTGAAAGATAATTTTATGAAGAACTAAAAGCAGACTATCAGCTAAAGCAGTCGATCGACTGACCTCTATGGTCGATCGACCAGAGCACGAGTTCCAGAGGGTACTGTTCAGTGCAGACCAGTCGATCGACCAGTTACAGTGGTCGATCGACCAAGCCGCTAATCTGACGCAAATAAAAAGATCGAGAATTAAGAAGCCCATTGTATATTAGGTTAAGGAATAAGTGCTACGTATATTTTCTATATAACGTAACCTAGGTTATTGAGTTTTATCATCTAGTTTTTATCAAGCTTTACTTCAGTTTTATCATCAAGTTCTAAACATTCGTTAGTTAGATTAATTTCCGTCACTAAAGTTTACTCTTTGCATTCGGTTTTGATCTTTCCTTCCTGTTTTACACGATATTCCTCTGTTCTATATTCAGTTTGTTTGCTTTCATTCGTAGTATAGAATTGCTAGGTTAGATCTCCCGAAACCAATTTATTGTTTTATGTTAACTGTTCGTTTAATTAATTTAATCATGAATTTGAATGTCTTAATTGTTAAGTTTATTGTTGTTATTATTTCCAGTATGAGTAGCTAAACCCCTTGTGCTAGGATGTAGGGAATCTGTAGGAGTAGGCGGAATTAGAATAGTAGACCTAGATCGCGCCACGGTCGATCGACCGCACACCCTGGTCGATCGACTGTCCACGTGAGTATTAGTTTCGTTTTAGTTAATTTAATTGTCATGTTTGACGAATCGAGTGCACGCGACTAGTTGAATGTTTAGGAGTTGACCGACCCAATAAAGATCGAAAGATAGGGAAGGGAAATAGCCTACCTAATTAAGACGACTAGATTAATGAGATCGAAAGATGAGTTAATTTAGCCTTTTTAGTCACTTTTCAGGACGAAAGTTAGCATTAGTGATATTAGGGACCTGTAGCGAGATCGAAAGATGCTACCTGTAAGAATGGACCGAGAGGACTTCTTATTTTCCCGTCTCACGTGTTTGTTTTTAGACCTACCTAGTATACTGCCGCCGAAACTATAGTGAACCGACCATCTTAACACCCTTTTAATTCTTGATTTCATCCGTTTTATTAGTTTACTGACTTTCATTGCCTTTAGCTATAGACCAAATCAAATCAAACCCCCACACTTGTTACCTTAAAGACTAAAATCGAACAACTATTAATTGCATCGCCTCCCTGTGGTTCGACCCAGACTGCCACTAGCTATAGTAGTAGTTTGGACTATAAATTTATCTTTGGTGCACACAACGACGGGCATCAAATTTTGGCGCCGTTGCCGGGGAGGCAATTGTTTAAAATTTTTAGTTGTTTTTATTTTAGTCTTTCTCTTAGTTTAAGGGACATCTGTTCCTTAAAATTTTCTCATATTCTTCTTGTAGTTTCTTCTTATGCGCAGGTCACAGGGCGGTGAATTACTACCATTCGATCCTGAGATTGAGAGAACTTTGCGCGTGAAGAGGAGATTGTTTCAAGAACAACAGTCAGAGGAAGAGCCTGGTTCTCATTCTAGTTTTTGCGAGAACGAGATGTTCGAGGAGGATCCACCTTCATCTCCTATTTCCACTTCTTCATTCGAGACCGTCACCTCTCCAGATTTTACAGTCATGGCTGAAGAAGCGAGTATAGCCAGTCACTCTCAGCCGACAGCTGCGAATCTTTATAAAGGATTCGCATTACCCGGGGAGGACAGAAAATTCGAGCCGAAGCCTTCTTATATTAACTTGGTTGAGAGAAACCAATTCGGGGAGCTGCAAATGAAGATGCAGCCAAGCACATGGAGACATTCATTGATTATTGATGTTCCATACCCCCACCACTCGGTGTGACCCAGGACCAGGTGAAGGAAACTATGTTTATATTCTCTCTTCGTGATGCTGCAAGGGAGTGGTACAGAGACCTGGATCGAGCTGCTAATGGGATCACTGACTGGAATTCTTTGGCCCTAGCATTCTACAAAAAGTATTTCTCTGCCTCGAAGACGAATGCCATTAGAGCTCAAATCACGAGCTTTAAACAGGGTCCTGATGAGAATTTTCATGAGGCATGGGTCCGTTTCAAGAAGCTGGTGCGAACTATTCTGCACCATGGGTTTGAGAAATGGAGCCTATGCAATCAATTTTATAATGGGCTTTATGACAATCAGAGAGCTATCCTAGATGCGGCAGCTAGTGGCAGATTCCAGGAGAATGTGGGAGAGACTAAGAGGTGGAAAATTATTGATGATTTGGCCACCCACAAAGCTGAGTATGGAAATTCCAGGGGAAATCAAAGGAGAAGTGCTGAATCCCCTTCTGTAGCTGCATTAGAAGCTCTCACGGCGAGGTTTGATAAGTATGAGTTGGGAGGAGCTTCAAAAGGAGGGATCTATCATGTAAATGCTGTTTCAGACGGTCCTTTAACAGATGTGGAGCTGAGGGACATGTTTCAGACAATTGTCCTAGTCCCTATGAGTCTTGTGCTGCCTTTCAACATTATAGGCAGACAAACACTTACTATGAGCCGAATGTCCATCCAAACTTGAGGTGGAGTAGCCAAAATATCCTAAATCCAACTCCACCTCCACATCAGCAGCAGCAGCAGAACTATGTGCCCCCTCATAAGCAACAACAGTTTTAAAAACCTCCCTATGTGCCGCAGCAGCAACAATCCCAAGGTTCTGATTTTGCCGAATTGAAAAACTTGTTGCTGAAAGAGTCTCAAGCTAGAGAGGCCGGGATGAAGATGTTGGAGAGCCAAATTGCTCAATTGGCTAGCAAGAATACAACTCGAGCTCCGGGACATTTACCGACGCAAACTGATCAAAAGGAGACCTTAAATGTAATTACCTTGAGGAGTTGGTCTACCCTTGATGGGCCCGCCATGGTCGAAGATGTCACTGAAAAAGACGAAGCGGAACCGAGTCAGAAGAAAGCTGGAACGAACAGTGGAAAGAAAAAGGCGATTACCAGTATATCGGTCGATCGACTGATATGCCCAGTCGATCGGCCGGTCCGCGACATACAGTAGCTTCTGGTCCTATAGAAGTCGTTCGATCGACTGACCAACCTGGTCGATCGACTGACAACGCTGCTGATGGTGAGTCTTTTCGTCCTCCAATGCAAAATAACTTGAGGGACCACTTGTTTCGGGGTACGACTACTCCGAAAATATTGGGGCAAGACCCGAATGCTGATGGGTCAGTCCCAGTTCCGAAATATGACCCGACGACGGTTAATGGTTCATTTTTGAGACGGTCTGAAGAGGGTTCAAGCTTCAACAAAGATAAGGTAGTGGATTTTCAGCCTAAATCCACTGATGCCGGCATGAGAGATTTAGAGGAGAGGGCTAAGTTACTTCTTACAGCCCCTTATCCAGAGAGATTGGTGCCAACGAAGGAACAGGTATCGTTTAATAAATTTGAAAATGTTATTCGTAGCTTAAACGTACAAGTTCCTTTTCTTGAATTAGTTAATCAAGTGCCTGCTTACATGAAATTTATGAAGCAACTTTTGTCCAAAAAGAAGTCATTTGAAACTGTGCACACTGTCGCACTAACTGAGGAGTCATGCTCTTATTTGACCAACACTGCACCTCATAAGCTAGAAGACCCAGGTAGCTTTTCAGTTCCTTGTAGTATTGGCACCTTTTTTTATTGAGAAGGCCTTATGTGACCTAGGAGCCAGTATTAGTGTAATGCCTTTGAGTCTTGCTAGGAAATTAAAATTGACTAGGTTTGCAGTTACCGACATGACAGTACAGATGGCTGATCGAACTGCGGTCCAGCCAATAGGAGTCTTAGAGGACATTCCTGTGCAAATAGGAAAGTTTTTTTTCCCTGTTGACTTCGTTGTACTAGATATGCCCGAGGATGCCCACATTCCTATCATATTGGGTAGACCATTTCTGCACACTGCTGGTGCAGTTATAGATGTTGGTTCAGGGACTTTGACCTTCAAAGTAGGGAAACATTCCATTGTCTTTGCCCAGACAGCTAAGAAGAAAGACCCCATGTGGCCAGTCACTTGTAATACGGTTTCTGAAAAGAAATCCTATTTTGTGCTTCCTGATATGCCTGTCTCTACACCTATTCCTGTTATAACACCTCCGCCCCAGATTGGGAGCAAATTGGAGGAAGATTTTTCTGTTTTGGATATTGCAGGAGCTGGTTTGGGGAAGGAAGAGCCGCATGTTGCTCCAGCTGTGAAGGAGCCAATCGTTCAAAGAGGCGGTCTAGGATGTCTTAGCTATGGCACAGATGAGGAGCCTGATGAGGAGCCAGTCAAAGTGAGAGAGTCCGACTTGGACTTTGATGAGCCGGACGAGGTCATTGAATGGGGAGATGCTGAAGCCGTTGATCCGTTGAGTTCCGCGGATGTTGGAGTTGAGAAGAGTGCAGCTGAGAAGATGAGCACTGTTGAGGCTACTTCTTGTAGTCAGGAACCGAGCAAGTGGGCTATTCCGTGGTCGTTCTTGATCAACTACTAGTTGATCGAATGCTTTATAAACCATTCATTTTATTTCTTTTTAAGACTATTTACCGTTTTTCGTGTGCGCGAGACTTCACATTTTAATAAGTTTGTTTAGGATTTTATACACTTTAGACTATTGCTTTGGGTTTTGCGCAATTTTGGGCGCGTTATTGTGTGTATTTGCAGGTTTATAGACCATGTTGGCTCAATTTATTGAGCTAATTCGAAGAAATCAGAAACTTACAGCAGGTTTTCCTGTCGATCGACTGGCCTATGTGGTCGATCGACTGAGCTGCGCATTTCAGGAGCTTCTGTTCCTGTTCACTTTGGTCGATCGACCGCCATACGCTGTTGTACCTGTTTTCGATCATTCCCCTGCTGTGTTTGGTCGATTTGCGGAATCAAGGGAGTCTTTTCTCCTCTTTATTCTCCGACATATTTCTGTTTTCGTCCGTTTTTAAATTTTGCACACAGTTACCGTTTCAATAATTGTTTTCTTGGTTTTATGCGCGGTATTTTCTGTCTTTTCAGGTACCTATAGTAGCACTGCTGGCTACTAAAACCTCCTAGCTCACGCTGGTTTGGGGAGGTTTCCTTTTGCTGCGCTTAAAGTCTTGTGAGTTTCCGAGTCCTTATTTCATGTCTTATTTAGTTAATTTTCGCAAATTCCCGTTTTCCTTTTATTTCATTACATGATTTTGCACAATGGGGACATTGTGCGATTTGGTTTGGGGAAGGGTTTTGCGTTGCATTTCATTTGCTTGCATTCACATTTACATTTTGTCTTGCATTGTTGTTTATTTTCCCTTATATATACAGAAAATCCAAAAAAATTGAAAATTTTCAAAAAAAATTCAAAAAATGCACGTTTATTTTAGCATGTAGGTCGAGTCGGAACGGTAGTATTTCAATGATATTGCATTTGCAGCTGTTTAATGCCTAAGCCTTGCTAACTGATATGTTATTAGTAGAATCATATATGCATAATCTACGAGTTTTCGTTACAGTTCTTGCTGAACTTGAGACTTGACTTAGATTTTTGGCAAACTACTTATATTTTCTGAGTTTTAGAGCCTATAACTGGTGTCATCTATGACCAGTTTATCTAGGATTGTGAGTAGTACTCCTTATGAGACATGTTACATCAATATGCATAAGTATGAACTTAATCTGCTTAATACCTGTATGCATTCGGTTTGTGGTTTGTTGACACATGTGGAAGAGGTTCCCCCTTTATTCATTTTGCCCATAAGCTCCACACTGCCAAAAATAGCCTTTTTGTCCCGTTACTACATCCTACACTTAGCCTGCCCTTGTCAAGCTAGTAGTTTATGTTCTTGGGATTGTTACTTTGTTTTTGGTAGCTAATGCTCATTTTGAGATGATGTTGGGAAGATGAAAAAAAGGAAGGAAAGAAGGAAAAAAAATAGAATTGAAAAAGAAAAAAAAGAGAAGAAGATCGAAAAAAGAAAAAAAAAAAGAAACGCATGCTGTAGAGGGCGGTCGATCGACTGCCCATCTTGGTCGATCGACTGCAGCCCGGGAAGGAAAGAAGAAAAAAATCAATTCGCATGATTTAAAGTCTTTATTTTATGGCGATTTTTGCTCCCATGTTGCAATTATATCTTACGGGGAGTTGATTGATTATTATGGAGAATGCGAGATTTGTGCTTGATAATTAGCACCGTTCGATTGAATCCTTGAGCAAGAAGTTGGATGTTGTTATAATTTGGTTCCCTTAGTTACTAGCTTGGCTTTTAACTCTGTTTTCATCCAAATTTATCTTAGCCTCTTCTTACCCATACCTCACATATCCATTTTTACCTCGGCATGTGTCATGGTCATTTGTTTGGGTTGAATGCATATGTACGGTTGTAGAGATTATTTTCATATTAGATTGCAGGCATGTTCTTATAGGTCGTAGTTAGGTGAGTGTCACTACAAAATGAATTCTTTCTATCTTTACATATATTCACCTTGTGCTTATTTGAGTGATTTGAGCGACCCGTGAGAGTCCAATTTGACAAGTCTCTAAAGTTGACGGTTCAACTATTTTTAACGACTACATAACTCGTTTGCATGGTTCATATTGCTAATTGATTGTTAGTTGTTGCATTAAATTGGTTTAGGCTATTCAGTTTGCATTTCGCTCTGAGATTGAACTCGTTCCAATTAGGTTTTTAGGATCGAGTCTAGTTCTTGCTTGGGGACAAGCAAGGGTTTGGTTTGGGGAAGTTTGATGCGTGTCTTAAATATGATGTTTTACACCTCATTTTACATGCATTTCAGAGCTCATTTATGTAGTTTATGCTACTATTCCCCCTATTTCCGTCTACTTTCGTGTTTTTGTACATTATTGCAGAAATGTGAAGAATCCAGCGGAAATCAAGCTAAATCCGTCCCCGAGTACCTTGCATTGCGTTTGACGTGAAGTATTTACTCACGGAACGAGCTTGGTGCGCATTTCGAGGCCTGAAAGATAATTTTATGAAGAACTAAAAGCAGACTATCAGCTAAAGCAGTCGATCGACTGACCTCTATGGTCGATCGACCAGAGCACGAGTTCCAGAAGGTACTTTTCAGTGCAGACCAGTCGATTGACCGGTTACAGTGGTCGATCGACCAAGCCGCTAATCTGACGCAAATAAAAAGATCGAGAATTAAGAAGCCCATTGTATATTAGGTTAAGGAATAAGTGCTACGTATATTTTCTATATAACGTAACCTAGGTTATTGAGTTTTATCATCTAGTTTTTATCAAGCTTTACTTCAGTTTTATCATCAAGTTCTAAACATTCGTTAGTTAGATTAATTTCCGTCAATAAAGTTTACTCTTTGCATTCGGTTTTGATCTTTCCTTCCTGTTTTACACGGTATTCCTCTGTTCTATATTCAGTTTGTTTGCTTTCATTCGTAGTATAGAATTGCTAGGTTAGATCTCCCAAAACCAATTTATTGTCTTATGTTAACTGTTCGTTTAATTAATTTAATCATGAATTCGAATGTTTTAATTGTTAAGTTTATTGTTGTTATTATTTCCAGTATGAGTAGCTAAACCCCTTGTGCTAGGATGTAGGGAATCTGTAGGAGTAGGCGGCATTAGAATAGTAGACCTAGATCGCGCCACGGTCGATCGACCGCACACCCTGGTCGATCGACTGTCCACGTGAGTATTAGTTTTGTTTTAGTTAATTTAATTGCCATGTTTGACGAATCGAGTGCACGCGACTAGTTGAATGTTTAGGAGTTGACCGACCTAATAAAGATCGAAAGATAGGGAAGGGAAATAGCCTACCTAATTAAGACGACTAGTTTAATGAGATCGAAAGATGAGTTAATTTAGCCTTTTTAGTCACTTTTCAGGTCGAAAGTTAGGATTAGTGATATTAGGGACCTGTAGCGAGATCGAAAGATGCTACCTGTAAGAATGGACCGAGAGGACTTCTTATTTTCCCGTCTCACGTGTTTTTTTTAGACCTACCTAGTATACTGCCGCCGAAACTATAGTGTAATACTCCGTATTTATGGTCTTGGGGGTACTCTATCGAGTAGCCCTTACTCTGTCGAGTAAGGTTATGTTGCAGAATAAAATAGTTTCTGACCTGTTGGGCACTCGATCGAGTAGCTGGGGCACTCGATCGAGTAGGGGGGTACTCGATCGAGTACCTTGGGTACTCGATCGAGTGTCCGGTTTTACGGGGGTTTTTCTCGGGTTTTGTTAATTACGCGATTAAGGTATTTAAACTTATTCGGCATTGTTCTAAATCACTTTTTACAAAACCTAAAACCTGTTTAAGAGAGAAAGCAACTTGTTCTTCTTCCTAATCGCGTTCTTGACAATTCCCGGAGTTCAGACGGTCGGTTTGCATCGTAGTTTGTGTCGTTGGATTCCTTGCGTCGAGGGTAAGCTTTTAATGTAATTTATATAATGTTTTGTTAAGATTAGTGAAACCCTAATTTAGGAATTGGGGGTTTTTATGAATAGTAATTGAATAGTAGTATCTATGTGTTGTATGGTAGGAGGAGAGTTCATTGAAGAGGCGTTTTGAGACAAATTTTTGTAGATACCGTCTGCGTGTTGTGCTTTCCAGGTAGGATTTCCTACTCGGTATTAGTCCCATAATGGGATATTGGTGATGTCTTTGTAGTTAGTTGATTGATATGATGATTGTAATTGTGATTGTGATTGTGGTTGTGTTTGTTGATGGTTCTCGAGATCGTTCTCGGAGTGGGGTCACTTGCGGGAGTGATCTCACGCCCTAGTTTCGCCCTTCGTGGAACCCGCCACGAAAGGGGATGTGCACATTAATGGACGGGGTTATCGCTCGTACGATGAGCGGGGCTTAGGTGGGAACGGCTGCGGTCCCCATCGCGGGTAGGTCCAAAGTGGACGGTCGGTGTTGAGATGATGGGAGTTGGTGGTGTATGTGTGTGTGTGTGATTTCAAATTGTCTGTTTGTCTTATTGTTGTTATATATATTGATTGTGTGATTAGTACTGACCCCGGTGTTGTTTTGTAAAACTGCGGTGATCCATTCGGGGATGGTGAGCGAGATATTGAACAGTATAGAGATGATACTGGGATAGCTGGGATGGCCACGACATGACGATAGAGTCTTCCGCCGTAGTTTAGCATTTATTTACATTTCATTGAGAGAACAGTTAGTTTGGAATAATGTATTATACTTTCGGTTTGGTTTCGAGGATTGTACTCATTCATTAAACTACTTATAATAAATGTTGTTTCTGTTTTGTCTATTTGATTATCATGCCTCGGGCAACCGAGATGGTGATGTCTTCATACCCGAGTGGTCCTGGTAAGGCACTCGGAGTATGGGGTGTTACAAATGGTATCAGAGCGACGATCCTGAAACCCGTAACCAATGAACTTAATGAACATAGGGAGTCAATTAAAATGAACCCGGGGTAAAAGTTGTAGGAGCTAGTGCAAAGGCTTGGGAGACGTCCTAAAGTCGCGGGGGTCGCCCTACAACTTTGAACCGGTCACATGGGAACGTGTTTGTTGAGTCGTCTGTGTGATTGTTTAACTTGTGCAACAAAGTGATGAAGTGTGTTGATTGTTTGGTGTTGAAGTAGGAGGTTGAGCATGTGAAAGAGAATGATTATATGTTGAACATGTTAATGAGTGATAACAAGTTGAATGATTTACGATGTGGCTTTTAATAGCGTAATGAAATGATTTCGTAGTTAGTAGAAGGATGCGTAACATGTTTACGATGATATAATATGATTTATAAATTTAGCATGTTAGTATGTGACGTAATATGCGGGTAGCTCTTACGTATTAGTGGTACTTGATCGAGTGAGGCTGACTCGATCGGGTAGGTTTTTGGCGATTTTGAGTCCAGAATCGAGTTTTGGGGCACTCGATCGAGTAACTAGGGGTACTCGATCGAGTAGGGGGTCACTCGATCGAGTAGCCTAGATACTCGATCGAGTGGGTTAGAGATCAGAAGGTCTATTTGGTTCTGGAGTTTGGGTACTCGATCGAGTACATGGGGGCACTCGATCGAGTAGCCCGTTACTCGATCGAGTGGGTTTGGATACTCGATCGAGTAGGTTCTGGGCAGCGCGTTTTCGTGTTTTGAGGTTTAGTACGCGTGTTTATGTTTATCCCTTTCTTATATAGCTTCAAGATGCCGCCCAAGAGAAATGCTTTGTACGCGAGAGCTGAGGTTATGACTACGGATGACATCGTTAAGATGTTGGAACACCAGGACGCTCTTACTGAGACCCTGAAGAGAGTGAATGAGGACAAGGATAAGAGTAAGGAGAAGGAGGTTGACCATGCTAAAGTCAGCCTCTATATTGCGAGGTTTAACCCGAAGGAGTACAAGGGGGTTGAGGAGCCTAACCATCTTGATAGTTGGCTGAGGGAGATGGAGAACATACTAGATTTAGTTCGCTTTCCCGATGAGATGAGAGTGGATCAGCCGCATTCTATCCGAGGGAGGCAAAACTGGCAAATGGTGGGATTCAGTGAAAGTGAGTGCCAAGGAGATATATACCAACCAGGGGTTACCTGCTATACCTTGGGAGGAGTTTCGTAGGGCTGTGAGGAAGGAGTTCGTACCAGAACATGTGAGGAGTAAGTTGAGAGAGGAGTTCGACAAGTTTAAGATGACGGCTGAGATGTCTGTGGCTGAGTACTACAGGCAGTTCAATGAGAAATCCAGATATGCTTTGAGGACATGGTTTGAGTGAGGAGAATCTGGCTTTGAGGTTTGAGAGAGGGCTAACCACGAAGATTATGGATAAGTTACCCGTGGGAGTCCTTACTGATGTGAAGGAAGCATATGAGAGGGCTGGGAGAGCTGAGAGGCTAGTGGAGATGGCTCAGGAGAGGTCGGGTGGAGAGAAGAGGAAGTCTGAGAGCGAGGGTGGTGGCCAATCTAATTTCAAGAAAGGCAACCACAATCAATCTAAGGGATTTTCTTCCGGGTCCGGGTTTAGTCTTTGGAATTTCCTTTGGGCGAGGTCGTGGAAGTGTGAGCAACAACGGGAGTGACTCGCTTTGGTTGTGGTGGCGTAGGCCACAAGAGACATGAGTGCACGAGCGCACCGGATCTTTTTCGAGAGACCTGCACAGAGCTTTGCGAGCAACATGCACCAGTGGATCATGGCCAAACCGGGAGGTCGAGCTATCGAGTGGAGGCAACCGCAACGGCGGTAATTCTTATGCGAAGACACCGATGAACAACAACAACAATCAAGGGTCGGGTGCTAAGCCGACCGCATCGCCTAGTACTTGTCCGGGAGGTGGGCGAGAAGACCGATGTGGCAAGTTGTTCATGATGGACAAGAAGGCAGCTGAGGAGGATGCGCACGTTATCACCGGTACATTCCTTGTTAATGGTATTCCTACGTTTGTTTTGTTTGATTCGGGGGCTTCTCAGTCGTTTGTGTCTTCGAGTCATGTAAAACAGTTGGGGTTGAGAGTATATGAGTCCGTTAGGGAGCAAGTTTTCATACCTTCGGTGAGTCTCGTATCGTGTGGGAGGTTGTTTAGAGATGTATCTTTGATAGTTGGGCAAGTCGATTTCCCCGTAGACTTGCTAGAGTTTCCTTTTAATGGTTTTGAGATGATAGTTGGGATGGATTGGTTAGGAAAGTATAAGGCTAAGATAGACTGTCATCAAAAGAAAGTGTCCCTTAGAGGTCCTAAGGGTGTAAGTGTGTCTTACCGTGGGTTTCTAGTCAAACCCAAAGTTAAGTTGATTGCAAATTTGTCACTTTGAAGTCGTATCTGAGGAAGGGATGTCCTCTGATTTTGTGCCATGTGAGAGATGACCGGATAGAGAGCCCTAGCATTGATGAGATACCAGTGGTGGGAGAGTTTGCGATGTCTTTTTCGAGAGGAGATTCCGGGTTGCCACCGAAGAGGGAGATAGATTTCACCGTTGAGTTGAAGCCCGGGGACGGGCCAATCTCTAAGGCACCGTACCGTATGGGTCCTAAGGAGATGGAGGAGCTTAGGAAGCAGTTGGATGATTTGATAGAGAAGGGATACATTAGACCAAGTGTATCGCCTTGGGGAGCACCAGTTCTTTTCGTGAAGAAGAAGGATGGAACTTTGAGGTTATGCATAGACTACCGGGAGCTGAACCGTGTGACGATAAAGAACAAGTATCCTTTGCCAAGGATAGATGACCTGTTTGATCAGTTGAGCGGTGCAACAGTCTTTTCTAAGATTGATTTGAGGTCGGGGTACCATCAGGTGAAGATTAGAGATGTGGACATACCGAAGACAGCTTTCACGTCGAGGTATGGCCATTATGAGTATGTGGTGATGCCATTTGGGTTGTCTAATGCACCGGCAGTGTTTATGGATTTGATGAATAGGATCTTCAGACAGTTCTTGGACCAGTTTGTGGTGGTGTTTATCGATGACATCTTAGTCTACTCTAAGACTAAGGAGGAGCATGAGGAGCATCTGAGGATCGTGTTGCAGACTTTGAGGGATCATGAGTTGTATGCTAAGCTGTCCAAGTGTGAGTTCTGGTTAGAGAAAGTTGCTTTTCTGGGGCATGTAATCTCTAAAGATGGGGTAGCTGTGGATCCGGCGAAGATTGAGGCAGTGACAAAGTGGGAAGCACCGAAGAATGTTGCTGAGGTTAGGAGTTTCTTGGGTTTAGCTGGATACTACAGACGGTTCGTGAAGGATTTCTCCAAGATAGCTAGACCGATGATAGCGTTGATGAGGAAAGAGAACAGGTTTCGTTGGGATGAGAGTTGTGAGACGGCGTTCCAAACCTTAAAGGAGCGTTTGACCACAGCTCCTGTCTTGGAATTACCTGAAGGGAGCGAGAATTTCGAGGTCTATACAGATGCCTCGAAGAATGGGTTGGGATGTGTGTTGATGCAGAATGGTAAAGTAATTGCCTATGCTTCTAGGCGATTGAAGCCTTATGAGGAGAACTACCCTACTCATGACCTGGAGTTGGGTGCAGTGGTGTTTGCTCTCAAGATTTGGAGGCACTACCTTTATGGAGCAATCTTTAAGGTATTTTCTGATCACAAGAGTCTCAAGTACATCTTCACGCAGAAGGAGTTGAACATGAGACAGAGGAGGTGGATGGAGCTGATTGGTGATTATGACATGGAAATCATCTACCATGAAGGAAAGGCCAATGTTCTTGCTGATGCTTTGAGTAGAAAGAGTGTACATTCCTTGTGTACAGCTCTATCTTTGATGAGGCTGAGGGATGAGGTAGCGAGCTTTGGGATTCATATGATGCAGAAAGGAGATGCTATGGGTGATATGACAGTACACATGGAGTTTTATGACGATATTCGAGGTAAACAGGCTTTGGATCCTAAAATAGTGGAGTGGAGAGTCGGAGTAGAGAAAGGGACAAAGTGTCCCTGTTTTCCATTCATACCGATGGTAGCTTGAGGTTTGATGGTAGGTGGTGTGTTCCTAATGACGAGGAGTTGAAAAAGACAATCATGACAGAAGCGCATTGCACACCATATTCAGTTCATCCGGGTGGAGACAAGCTTTACAAAGATTTGAAGAAAACGTTTTGGTGGCCTGGGATGAAGAAAGAGACCGCTGAGTTTGTGTCCCGTTGTTTGACATGCCAGAGAGTTAAAGGGGAACAGAGAAGACCACAAGGTAAGGTTCAGTCTTTGGAGGTGCCTGAGTGGAAGTGGGAATCCATTTCCATGGATTTTATTGTGGGTTTGCCGAAGAGCCAGCAAGGTAACAATATGATTTGGGTAATAGTGGATCGTTTGACCAAGTCAGCTCACTTTGTTCCAATGAAAGATACATGGACTAAGGCACAACTGGCTATAGCCTATCGAAAGAACGTGCTTAGGTTACATGGAGTCCCTAAGGACATAGTGTCTGACAGAGATGCGAGGTTTATATCAAGGTTTTGGAAGGAGTTGCAGGAATCATTGGGAACAGCTTTGAAGATGAGTACAGCATTTCATCCTGCGACAGATGGGCAGACTGAGAGAACAATCAAGACTCTTGAGGATATGTTGCGAGCTTGTGTGATGGATTTTGGTGGTAGCTGGGAGCAGAGGTTGGATTTGATAGAGTTTTCTTACAACAACAGCTATCACACAAGTATTGGTATGGCACCGTTTGAGGCTTTGTATGGGAGGAGATGTAGGAGTCCGATCTGTTGGGACGATAGTCTTTGAGGCAAAGTGGTTTTAGGACCAGAGATGGTACATGAGATGGTGGAACAGATCAAGATGATCGAGAACGTATAAGAGCGACCCAGGATCGACGTAAGAGTTATGCGGATCTACATCGTCGGGACATAGAGTTTCAGGTTGGGGACAAGGTTCTTCTGAAAGTGTCTCCTATGCGTGGGGTTATGAGGTTTGGGAAGAAAGGCAAGCTAAGCCAGAAGTTTATAGGGCCTTATGAGATCTTAGAGCGAGTTGGGGAAGTGGCTTATCGTTTGGCTTTACCGGCTGCTTTGGAGAGAGTGCATAATGTGTTTCATGTATCGCAGCTGCGGAAGTATGTGAGTGACCCGTCACATGTGTTGGAGGCAGAGAGCTTAGAGCTGGATGAGTCTTTATCATACCTTGAGATGCCTAAGCAGATCCTAGACCGAAAAGTTAGAAAGACCAGGAGTGGTGAGACAGTCTTGCTTAAGATCCTTTGGTCTAACCATGAGACTGAGGAAGCTACATGGGAGGCGGAGTATATCATGAAAGAGCGTTACCCTTTCCTTTTTGATCAGGTATGTATGGTTACGGGGACGTAACCTTGTTTCTTTTAGGGGGGTAGGAGATGATCGCGAGAGTTTTTAAGAGTTTTTACACCCCTTTTATATGTTGTGTCGGTATGTTTGTCGGGATAAGTTGGGTTAGTAACATGTTTTACGTTGTGTTTGTTTTGACCTTCGAGTCGGGAAGCTTATGGGAGTACCTTTGTTTAGTAGTGGTTTGAACTTCGGGGACGAAGTTCCTTTTAAGGAGGGAAGACTGTAATACTCCGTATTTATGGTCTTGGGGGTACTCTATCGAGTAGCCCTTACTCGTCGAGTAAGGTTATGTTGCGAGAATAAAATAGTTTCTGCCTGTTGGGCACTCGATCGAGTAGTGGGGCACTCGATCGAGTAGGGGTACTCGATCGAGTACCTTGGGTACTCGATCGAGTGTCCTGGTTTTTGGGGTTTTTCTCGGGTTTTGTTAATTACGCGATTAAGGTATTTAAACTTATTCGGCATTGTTCTAAATCACTTTTTACAAAACCTAAAACCTGTTTAAGAGAGAAAGCAACTTGTTCTTCTTCCTAATCGCGTTCTTGACAATTCCGGAGTTCGACGGTCGGTTTGCATCGTAGTTTGTGTCGTTGGATTCCTTGCGTCGAGGGTAAGCTTTTAATGTAATTTATATAATGTTTTGTTAAGATTAGTGAAACCCTAATTTAGGAATTGGGGGTTTTTATGAATAGTAATTGAATAGTAGTATCTATGTGTTGTATGGTAGAAGGAGAGTTCATAGAAGAGGCGTTTTGAGACAAATTTGTAGATACCGTCTGCGTGTTGTGCTTTCCGGGTAGGATTTCCTACTCGCATTAGTCCCATAATGGGATATTGGTGATGTGCTGTAGTTAGTTGATTGATATGATGATTGTAATTGTGATTGTGATTGTGGTTGTGTTTGTTGATGGTTCTCGAGATGCGTTCTCGGCTGAGTGGGGTCACTTGCGGGAGTGATCTCACGCCCTAGTTTCGCCCTTCGTGGAACCCGCCACGAAAGGGGATGTGCACATTAATGGACAGGGTTATCGCTCGTACGATGAGCGGGGCTTAGGTGGGAACGGCTGCGGTCCCCCATCGGCGGGTGGTCCAAAGGGACGTCGATGTGTTGAGATGATGGGAGTTGGTGGTGTATGTGTGTGTGTGATTTCAATTGTGTCTGTTTGTCTTATTGTTGTTATCTATATTGATTGTGTGATTAGTACTGACCCCGGTGTTGTTTTGTAAAACCTGCGGTGATCCATTCGGGGATGGTGAGCAGATATTGAACAGGTATAGAGATGATACTGGGATAGCTGGGATGGCCACGACATGACGATAGAGTCTTCCGCTGTAGTTTAGCATTTATTTACATTTCAGTTGAGAACAGTTAGTTTAGAATAATGTATTGTACTTTCAGTTTGGTTTCGAGGATTGTACTCATTCATTAAACTACTTATAATAAATGTTGTTTCTGTTTTGTCTATTTGATTATCATGCCTCGGGCAACCGAGATGGTGATGTCTTCATACCTGAGTGGTCCTGGTAAGGCACTCGGAGTATGGGGGTGTTACATATAGTGAACTGACCATCTTAGCACCCTTTTAATTCTTGATTTCATCCGTTTAATTAGTTTACTGACTTTCATTGCCTTTAGCTATAGACCAAATCAAATCAAACCCCCACACTTGTTACCTTAAAGACTAAAATCGGACAACTATTAATTGCATCGCCTCCATATGGTTCGACCCTGACTGCCACTAGCTATAGTAGTAGTTTGGAGTATAAATTTATCTTTGGTGCACACAACGACGGGCATCAGTAACACTACTCATTTCGCAAGTCTTCCAGATAAGACAAGTCTTGAGAGTATGTACTTGATTGGGTCAGCTTTTGAGACCACATGTATAGTATGCACCTGCATGTAGTGCCTCAAATTTTGGATGGCAAACGCCAATGCAAAACATATCTTCTGTATAGAGGAGTAATTTAACTCAGCTCCAACCAAGGTATGACTCAAGTAGTAGAGTGCTCTCTCCTTGTGGTCTTCAATCTCTTGAATACGCATTGCTCCCAGCGAGCGTTCTTGTGCTGCAATGTAAAGGACAAGTGGCTTTTCTGGAATTGGTTCCCCTAGCACTGGTGCACTCGCCAAGTACTTATTTATGCTATCGAATGCATTTTTGTATTTTTCATCCTATTGGAACGGAGTATCCTTTTTCATAAGATGGTTGAACGGTTGGCAATGTCCTTCTAGGTTAAAAATGAACCTTCGAATGTATGCCAATCGTCCTTGCAATCCGCGTAGCTCCTTCAGCGTCTTTGGTTCTAGAATTTTGCTGATGGCTTTGATTTTTGTTTGGTTAATTTCAATACCTCTATGCCTGACTACGAACCCCAAAAACTTCCCAAATGTGACGTCAAATGCACACTTCAACGGGTTCATCTTGAGTTCACATTTTCTAAGTCTCTCAAATACGGTTCGAAGGTCTTTGATATGGTCTTCTATTTTCTTTGATTTGACAACCACGTTGACACGTCTGTCGCGTACCTGTCAAAAATAAAACCTAACGGTCTCAACTAAAAATGTAGCAGAGGCAGTCGAGTATCGAATCCACAGGGAGGTAATGCAACACAGCTATCTAATTATAATCCTATGGTAACAATTGGTGTTGAATTGAATTTTGGTTTCTAAACTACGGAGTTGAAGGGAAAGAGAAATAAAGCAGAGGGCAGTAAAGCAGGAAAGTGAATTAAAACTATCAATAAGAGGGGAACATGTCGGGAATTCGGTTCACTACGGTAGTTCAACAACTTAGCAGTAAATGACTCAGACGAACTAATGGGAGACGGATATTAGAAGGTCCTTTCGGTCCACTTCCCACCCTAAAATACCACTAACTTAACTTTCGTCCTCATTAGGGTAGTCTACTGTTTATAGCAGGCCTATTTAGTCCAATCTTTCGATCCAGGATTAATTGTAGCCAGTTTAATGGGTGACATAGAAGCGTGCACTCAACTAGGTCGGGAATTACAGTTAAATTGCTATAGTGACAGAGCCTCTTAATCAATTCGTCCAGGTCATTCGCTACGTCGTCATTTCCCTACCGCAGATCCCCTAATCCCAACATGAAAGGGTTTAGCTACTCATATTCTTAATAAAACTAACAGCAAACAATTTCCCAGCAGATGACATAATGGAATAATAATAGAATTCAATAACGGAAATTAGGGCAAGAGAGATAAATAACACAAACAAGAATTAAAAACAACAAGAAGGTTAATTATTATTAAGAGAAGAGAGGAGATTACAATCTAAGCGATTCCGGCGTAAAGAACAACCGAGTCCGAGTGAAATAATCCCAAAGTAAAAGTAACAGTTGAAGGAGCAAGAGTAACGTAGCAAAAATTCTACTGTGGAAACTTAGAGAGTAAAAAGTGAATAATAGATAATAAGGTGTCTATTAACCTAATTTACTTAGGTTGAAATAGAAGGTAAAACTGAAAACTTGCGAAATAAAACATCCACGGACTAATTAAAAGCCCACGCCTGTGAAAACCTCTCGATCGAGTAGATTAGACCACTCGATCGACCATCATCTCAGCAGAAGTCCCTCGATCGACCAGCAGGTTACTCGATCGAGGACTTGGTCATGTGCAGCTTACTCGATCGAGTAAGGAATAGCTCGATCGAGCCTCAGGGAGCCTAGGAACCACTCGATCGACCACCAAACAGCTCGATCAAGCACTTGTATCTTCAATTCAGCTCACGTCTCCACCCAAACGCCTCGTAATGCGTGCAACGACACTTCCAAGTGCAATGTCTTACTCTGGGACAATCCCGTCTCCTCTAAATGCATGCAAAAAGGACGAAAAGGAGTATGGTTCCGCTACTTCCGCGATCATTCCTACAAAAAGGACCAAATACACCAAAGTAGCCAATTCGGGGCAAAATACTATAAAAACAGTATAGAAATGCATAGAAATACGTCTTTGAAATAGGCCAAAAGACTATACATTAGGCACGTATCAAATCTCCCCAAACCAAACCTTTACTCGCCCTCGAGTAAACTCAAAACTAAACTAATGGAACGGAAATGATAACTCAGAGCTAGCTTAACTTGTCTACTTGAACCAATTTAATGCAACAAAAATCAACAGTTAAAGCTAAGCAGTCAACACGCAAACGAATTATAAGCTGTTCAGAAATAAAGCTGACCTATCGACCTTGCAAGACCAACAAAACTGGACTCTCACGTGGTCACTCTTCTCTCATGAAGCAAAGGGTAAATGTTATATGTAAAAGAGAGAAGAAAAGGCAGTCACTCACCTAACTGCGACCTACATAGCATGCATGCAACAAAAATGAAAGACAATTCAAGTACTAATGCACACACTCTAACCAATAATGTCCGTCACAGACGAGGATTTGCAAATAATATGGGAATAGTGAGGTTCAGGTGAGAAAAGGCAAAACAAGTTATGGAAATGTGGAGGTAAAAGCGTCAAGCTAGTTCCTAACAGGACCACAATAAACCATCCGGATCTCAACTGACTGAAAGACTAAACACAGGTGCCCTTCACTTGGCACAAAACTCACTATACTCAAAGCACAATCTCCTCAAAAAATGTGGGATAGAACGGAGGAGTCAGACGGTCACAAACTTCCCTTTTAGAGACATCGTCTGAAGCAACTAACTGAAACAACCAACCCTCTTGTCGATTGTACATCTTCGAACATCTTCTCAACTCTGACAAGAGGGCACAACTTTTTACACAATTTCTCTTTCTTTCCTTTTCGTATTAGCTCTTTTTTTTTCTGTTTTTCTCATGTAAATTTTTCCTTTTTTTTTTTCTATCGTCTTTCACGTTCTCTTTTTTTTTTCTTTTTTCAATACTTTTTTTTTCTTTCCTCCTTCCTTAATCCATACACCAACTCCAACAAGAATTACGGACCAAACTGCAATGGAAGACATACCACAAAAGACACACTAACTAGCTTGACTAGGCAGGCTTAGTTTGGAAAGTAGCTAATGGGTCAAAAAGGCAAGTTTTGGCTAAAGTGGAGCTAAATGGGTGAAGATATAAAGAAAGGGGAATTTGCAAGACCCTCCCTGCATGTCACACCAACCACAAACCCGAATATGTGCATTTGACGAGAAATTGAATGTCATAAATGTGCAAATGAGACAAACATGCTATGCAAGGAGTACTACTCTCAAAATTCCTAATGAACTGGTCATGAATGTCACCATTATGGCTCTAAAACTCGAATTTTTAAGTAGTTTGCCGTTTATAGGTCAAGTCTAGACAAATCACTATTATTTGAACAGAAATTCGTAGATTATGCGTATGACAAAGCTAAAAACTATCAATAAGGTGCAAGGCTCAAGTAAATTGACAAGTTAAAGTGCAATTTCATCACGGGAATCTACCGTTCCGACTCAACCTAAATGCAAAAATAAACGTGAAATTTTTTGAATTTTGACATTTTCTAATTTTTTGGATTTTTGATTTTTATGAAAATAAACAACAAATGCAAACTGAAAAATTAAACGTGAATGCAAAACAAATGCAGATGCAGACTCAAAAGGATGCAATACCCTCCCCAAACCAAAACGGACAACGCCCTCGTTGTCCTCCAAAGATACACCAAAGAAAAAAATGGGGGATGGGAGTATACAACCAATAAAAGGAAAATAAAGGAGACGAAATAAAAAGAGTAAGAGAACATACAAAACACGAACTTCCCCAAACCAGCCAGAAATCGGGAAGTGAGTAGACCAAGAGGCTACTCGTCGTCGGCACCGCCGTCTCTCCGCACTCGACTCAACAAAACGGTCTCCCCAAACCAGCAACAAACAAGTGGGAGACTCAGTCGTCATCTCCAGGCTGATCCTCCGGACCGGGTACGAACGGAGGGTCACTCGCCTCCTCTCTGGCAGCTGACCGTGCCGCCTGCTCAGCCCGTAACCGCACCTCTCGTGCTACCGGTGCCTCCTCCGCCTCCTCCTCTGAGTCAGAAGGTAGTGGAGGGATGTGGCCACCCCTATGGAATCGGTCGCCGGGCTCGGATATGGAACTCGTAGAGCGGGAATACAGCCAAAGCCATATCCCATCTCATCTCAGTAATGTACCTGCACATATCCGAAAGCACGGCATCACGACGCCCTTGGTCCATGACCTCGGGCGCCTCTAAGACAGGAGGGCGGACAAAATTGGCCGGAAAGGCCGGGATCGAAGGAGGTGGAGTGAGTGAAGGTGGAGGTGTGGGAGTCGTGTGGGTCCGATCCCGAGTCGAGGCGAGATGGGTCCGGGCCGGAGTCTGAGAGCTAGACGATGCTCCGGCCTCCCGCTTCCTCTTCCTAGAAGAAGAAGGAGGGGTAAGTGTAAGGTGGTAGGTGGGTGTAGGTGGCCTCGCTCCCTCGCGGCGGTAGGGAGCGGTAAAAGTGGCGGAAGGGTAGAGCACGGCAAGGTAACAGACGTGGAACCACAGATCTTCCACGTCCTCGCGCTCCCCTTCGCCTTTGGGAACCGACGAAGTCGGTCATGGCTCCCAGTCAAGGTAAGCCTCCTATCGGGTGCAATAAGTGAAGGGTCGATGTGGGGTAAAGGTGGCGGGCAATCCTAGTCACTAGCCCGCCACAGACAACAGCGGTCTTGACCCGAGTCCCAATTCCGTTCCAATCTTTGAGCTACCGGATAGGCAATGTTTAGAACAAACGGGGTACCGGAGTCAATGTTGAGGTACCCCGCGAGAATCGCTAGCTCAGTGTTGGTCACGTTATTGGGCTCAGGTCGCCCAAAGATGGTCTCTCCTATCAGACGCAAGTAGTAACGGGGGGCGGGTAAGTGAACGTGAGCTCCCTTCCGTGAAGGGAAGGGGGTGTGAGAAAGTGCAGCCCAAAGCGGCTGAAGGAGGTCTCGAGGTGGGTCGGTGGGACCGTCACTAACTAGGCCTAAAACCTGCCCAAACTTGGCCAAAGTCCAGTGGTGTGACTCGTTGCGGAGTCGAAAGTGAATGCAAGAGCTGGAGTGATCAGCATCATAAGAGTCGGTGTCAAAGGAATAGGAGCTAAAGAACTCGTACGTAAGGGTACGAATAGTAGCTTCCTGCATGGTGATCAGACCCGACATACCCGTCCCGTTCAACAAACTACAGACCTCCTCATAAATTCCTAAGGTCTCTAGGTCGGTCCGTGCAAGGAAACGGGTGGAGGAGAGGGGGCAACGAAGTAAAGCGGCTAACCGAGTCCGGTGAGCCGCGGAAGTAAAACGTACCGTGGGCATCCGCTGTAAAGGTGTGACGTCGCCCTCTCCTGTAGCTGTAGCTGTAGCTGTAGCCGCTGATGGGCTGGAGGTGATGGCTAACTGGCTAGCCTGCTGATGCGGCCTGGGTGGCGCCATGCCAGGAGACGGAAAACGAGGGATGAATCCTCGTTCCAGCATGGACAAAGGTCTGGTAGGCGGAGACAAGAATGGAACTATGGTGGTAACCAGGCGAAGTAGTGGTGACAAAGAGGGGACCACCGACTCGCTCGCGGACGGGCGGAGGACGTACTAGTAGAAGGCAAAGAACTAGCATCCATCCTGCAAATGTAAAAGGGCATGATAAGAGAAGATGCTGCTAACCGTGGTTAAAACAACCGTTAACCAGCATGTGACAGTAAATAATGGCCCTATCAGTCGAAACAAATCGACTTACAGCAAGCAAAACCCAATAATTCCTCAAAAAAAACGACAAGCAGCATGTGAGTGGTGATAAAATGATAAAATAATGACTGCTAAAGGGACTAACACAGCATGAAAACCACATATGGGAGCGTGTAGGACTCCTAACAGTCGAATAAGTCGACTCACAGAACAAGAATTCCAGCAGTTTATAGCATGTAAAAACGACGGGGGGACGGGAAACGGTTAACAACGGTAGCAAGGAAGCATGGACTGAAGTTAAGCACAAAGAAGGCAACATAAGACCGTCTGACAGTCGACAAATTTCGACTTACAGGAACCCTAATCGCGGAAATCTTGTGCGCATTCGAATTAAACATGTAGAAACAGTGAGGAATAGGGATAAGATCATCAACAAGCTAATTAAGGGCATATAAACACAATTAAATCGAAACAAAATCGACTAGACATGGATTTTCGAACCCTAATTCAAATTCACCTCATGAAATTCGAAATAAATGAAGAGAAATTGCAAAGAGTGTGAAAGAAAACTTACTTGATGATGATTATCCTACAATAAGCAATTAAACTTCAAATAACAAGCAACAAAGGCGGATTTTGATCGAAAAACCGCAAACCCTAATTCCCTTTAAAAAACCGCGAAAACGAGCACAAAAGAGGGGAAAAATAAGGGGCTATTGAAGATTAATTAGCTATGAAGAGATTGTAGGTGACGGATTTGGTAAAATGGGCAAGAAAATTGGGGATTTGGGGAGAAATCAATCGCACATTAAGGGGGAGTTAGACGGAAATTAGAAGTGAAATGAAATAGAATTAGGAAAATAAGAGTTTTAAGAAAGAAAACTCCCGTCCACTGTTCATTTCACTCGATCGAGTGGTTTTAATCACTCGATCGAGGACTTTTGCTGTCCCCTTTGCTCGATCGAGTAAGAACCCTCTCGATCGACCTGTTCCACTTTGGCCTTTCTCGATCGAGTAACCAGACAGCTCGATCGACCCCATTTCTACTCGATCGAGTACAAAAAGTACTCGATCGAGGACTTCCTCTTGTAGACTCTTTGGATTTCGTCCGTTCTTCCTCGAATTGCGTGAATCTTCCCCAAACCTGCGTAAAACATATCCAAACACATCCCAAAATACCAAATACGCAGAAAACACAGTCTATAGTCTCAGTCTAAGCTAAAGGATTGTCTAAACTAATTGTCCTAATTAAAAACGTAATAAAGAAATTCAAAAGAAATTCAAACAAATATCTATTACAATTTGTTACACGGGGCATTTCCCCGTTTAATTCCCATCAGCTTTCAGTAGCCCTTTGGCGGGCTTCTGACTGGAGGACGTCACTTCAGCGATGCTGACCATCCTCTTTGATTTCCATGAGCTTGAATTACTGTTTGCAAGAGGAGGAGGAACATAGTTCCAATCTATGTAGGTTCGAACTGTCTTCGTTCTCGCCCCTCTGTCATCTTCTTTGGCATCCTTGGCTCTAGTTTGATTGATAATGGTTGCACCCTGTCCCTTGAAAACTCCTTTCTTGCTTTCATCTGTACCTGCAGTAAGGAAAACAGACGAATTTTCCTCCTTTTTGCTCTCAGTATGAGGCGGAGGGTTAGCAATAACAGCAATATTCTCCAAATTTTCATCTGGAGTGTCAATAATAGGGTCAACAGAAGAGAGGGCATTTCAAGGCTGAGCTTGCATGAGAGCCCTCCGGAACTTGGACTGATGGAAAGTCAGCTCCTCGTCCCCTACCTGAAAGGTCAAAGTCTTCCCCCCGACGTCTATCACTGCACGGGCAGTGGACAAAAATGGTCTCCCTAAAATGATAGGGGTGTGCACATCCTCGGGGATATCTAAGACGACAAAATCAACGGGAATAAAGAACTTCCCGATCTGAACAGGTACGTCTTCTGCTACACCTAGTGGCCGTGATAAACTACGGTCGGCCATCTGGACAGTCATGTTGGTGCAACTCAGCTTTGTCACACCAAATCTCTTAGCTAGAGACAAGGGTAAAACACTTACGCTAGCGTCTAAATCGCATAGCGCATTATCAATCAATTGCATACCGATGTGACAAGGGATCGAAAAACTACCCGGGTCTGATTGCTTAGGAGGTAGCTTATTTTGAGATAGGGCTGACCCCACCTCCGTCAAAGCTACGGTCTCATTATCATTAATAGTCCTCTTACGTGCTAAAATTTCTTTCATAAATTTTAAATAAGAGGGTACCTTGGTCAAGAATTCGATGAACGGCACGGAAACTTCCAAACTCTTCAAAAGTTCAACAAATTTGCCAAACTGTTGATTAACTTTGGTATTCTGCAGCCGCCTCGGGAAGGGAACCGTAATTGGTATTTCGAGCCCCTTGTTTCTCGCTTCCAAAGTGTCTTCCGGAGCAAGTTCGGTATCCTTTGGACGCTTCTTACCTCTCGAACGAGGCCTTTCTGGTAATTCCTCGCTTAAACGAGCACTAGCAGGCTCTCGAATAAGCTTCCCATCAGCAATATCACTCGATCGAGCAATGTGCTCGCTCGATCGAGCAGTTTCTGCATCAGCGTCAGTCGATCGAGCAAACTTACCTCTCGATCGACCAACCTCATCTTCTGCTTCACTCGATCGAGCAGGAACTCTACTCGATCGACCAGATTCTTCACCATTTCCACTCGATCGAGCATCAGACTTCAGTCGATCGAGTAACTCATTTGTCGTGAGTCCTTTTCTCTTAACAGAACACTGTTCATCATCAGCGACAGCTTCCCTCGGGTCTGATTTCTGTACTTCCGGTCCCTCATAAGAAAGACCGCTTCTCAACTCTATCAGATTTACCGTCTCATTTGGGTTCTTCTCGTTTTGAGTCGGTAAATGACCCGGCTTCCTCGAAGATTGATTTGCAGCAAGTTGGGCAACTTGAGTCTCAAGTGCCTTGAATGCCGTGTCCTTCTGTTGTAATTGCTTTGCAATGGACTGCATCATGGACTTTAACTCACCCATCTCACTCACCCCACTAGATGACGAAGCACCTTGGTTAGGAGGGTTGAAAGACGGAGGCTTCTGATAGCCTTGTTGCTTCTGGTGTGGAGGAATGTATGGCTGTTGCGGCTGATTTGGAGAGGCGGTGGGATTGAGTACGTTCTGGTTACTCCACCTCAAATTGGGGTGGATATTCGGCTCGTAATGAGTGTTGTTTTGCCTGTAATGTTGGAAGGCAGCACATTGCTCATAAGGACTAGGACAATAATCAGCGACATGTCCATCTACCCCACACCTTGTACAGACGAAAGGACCGTCTGTCATAGCATTAACCTGGTACATCCCTCCCTTGAGAGCTCCCCCTAATTCATACTTGTCAAACCTCGCGGTAAGGGCTTCTAATGCGGCTACTGAAGAGGATTCAGCGGCTCTCCTTTGGTTTCCTCTTGAATTCCCATATTCAGCCCTATGAGTGGCTAAATCATCTATGATTTTCCATCCCTTGGTTGCCCCCAAGTTGTCAGCAAATCGACCATTGGCTGCAGCATCTAAAATGGCCCTCTGATCATCATATAAACCATTGTAAAAATGGTTGCACAAACTCCATTTTTCGAAACCATGATGTGGTATGGTCCGCACTAGTTTCTTAAAACGAAGCCATGCCTCGTGGAAGTTCTCGTCAGGCCCTTGTTTGAAACTTGTTATCTGAGCTCTAATGGCGATGGTTCTCGAAGCAGAGAAGTACTTCTTATAAAACGCCAATGCTAGCGAATTCCAATCTGTTATGCCGTGATCAGCTCGGTCTAAATCCTGTACCACTCCCTTGCGATCGCGGAGTGAGAAGATGAACATGGTTTCTTTTATCGATCACCGTCACGCCGGCGGGAGGAGGTATGGAGCAGCGATAATCAATGAAGGTCTCTATATCTTTGCCGCATCTTGATTGCGACTCCCCGAACTGATTTTTCTCGACCATATTGATGTATGCAGGCTTTGGCTCGAACTTCCTAGCATCTCCCGGTAATTCGAACCCTTTATAGAGATTGTCAGCCGTGGGCTCGGAGTGACTAGCAATGGTTGCTTCCTCAGCCATTTCGGGAAAATCTGGGAAAGTAATAGATTCAACTGATGAATTGGAAACTGGAGAAGACGGTGGATTGTCTTCGAAAAGCTTGTTCTCGTAAAAGCTACCACGAGAACTAGGCTCTTCCTCTGCCTGTTGTTCTTGAAATAGTCTCCTTTTTACGTGCAGAGATCTCTCAATCTCGGGATCAAAAGGTAGTAGTGTACCACCTTGCGACCTGCGCATAAGAAGAAACTACAGACAAGATATAAGAATAGTCTAAGGAACGATGTTCCTTAAACTAAAAGAAAAATTAAAAATAAAACAGCTAGTAAATTGAACAATTGCCTCCCGGCAACGAACGCGCGCAAAATTTGACACGTCGTCGCGCACTGTCAAAAATAAAACCTAACGGTCTCAACTAAAAATGTAGCGAGGCAAATGAGTATCGAATCCACAGGGAGGTAATGCAACACAGCTATCTAATTCTAATCCTATGGTAACAATTGGTGTTGAATTGAATTTTGGTTTCTAAACTACGGAGTTGAAGGGAAAGAGAAATAAAGCAGAGGGCAGTAAAGCAGGAAAGTGAATTAAAACTATCAATAAGAGGGGAACATGTCGGGAATTCGGTTCACTACGGTAGTTCAACAACTTAGCAGTAAATTACTCAGACGAACTAATGCGAGACGGATATTAGAAGGTCCTTTCGGTCCACTTCCCACCCTAAAATACCACTAACTTAACTTTCGTCCTCATTAGGGTAGTCTACTGTTTATAGCAGGCCTATTTAGTCCAATCTTTCGATCCAGGATTAATTGTAGCCAGTTTAATGGGTGACATAGAAGCGTGCACTCAACTAGGCCGGGAATTACAGTTAAATTGCTATAGTGACAGAGCCTCTTAATCAATTCGTCCAGGTCATTCGCTACGTCGTCATTTCCCTACCGCAGATCCCCTAATCCCAACATGAAAGGGTTTAGCTACTCATATTCTTAATAAAACTAACAGCAAACAATTTCCCAGCAGATGACATAATGGAATAATAATAGAATTCAATAACGGAAATTAGGGCAAGAGAGAACGATAACACAAACAAGAATTAAAAACAACAAGAAGGTTAATTATTATTAAGAGAAGAGAGGAGATTACAATCTAAGCGATTCCGGCGTAAAGAACAACCGAGTCCGAGTGAAATAATCCCAAAGTAAAAGTAACAGTTGAAGGAGCAAGAGTAACGTAGCAAAAATTCTACTGTGGAAACTTAGAGAGTAAAAAGTGAATAATAGATAATAAGGTGTCTATTAACCTAATTTACTTAGGTTTAAATAGAAGGTAAAACTGAAAACTTGCGAAATAAAACATCCACGGACTAATTAAAAGCCCACGCCTGTGAAAACCTCTCGATCGAGTAGATTAGACCACTCGATCGACCATCATCTCAGCAGAAGTCCCTCGATCGACCAGCAGGTTACTCGATCGAGGACTTGGTCATGTGCAGCTTACTCGATCGAGTAAGGAATAGCTCGATCGAGCCTCAGGGAGCCTAGGAACCACTCGATCGACCACCAAACAGCTCGATCAAGCACTTGTATCTTCAATTCAGCTCACGTCTCCACCCAAACGCCTCGTAATGCGTGCAACGACACTTCCAAGTGCAATGTCTTACTCTGGGACAATCCCGTCTCCTCTAAATGCATGCAAAAAGGACGAAAAGGAGTATGGTTCCGCTACTTCCGCGATCATTCCTACAAAAAGGACCAAATACACCAAAGTAGCCAATTCGGGGCAAAATACTATAAAAACAGTATAGAAATGCATAGAAATACGTGCTGAAATAGGCCAAAAACACTATACATTAGGCTCGTATCACACGTCATCAACATAACACTTTATTGTTTTATGCAACATGTCATCAAAGATCTTTTACATTGTGCATTGGTACATAGCGCCATAATTCTTCAATCCAAACGGCATGACCGTGTAGCAGAAGATCCCTTTTGGGGTTCAAAAACCTGTTGCTTCTTGATCTTCAGGTGCATATATATTTAATTGTAACCAGCAGTACAATCCATGAATGAGAGTGCTTCGTGGCCAGCGGTTGCATCAATCATCAACTCTGTAACTGGCAAAGGGAAGTCATCCTTCGGGCATGCATCATTAAAATCTCTGAAGTCGACGCATATGCGCAATTGTCCATTCTTCTTTCTGACTGGGACAATGTTTGCTATCCATGTAGGATATTTGACTTCTCGAATGAAACCTGCCTCTATGAGTTTGTTGACTTCCTTTTCAATTCTAAGTACAAGCTCCGGCTTGAAACGATGTTGAGACTGCTTTTTGGGACTGATGTCTTTCTTGATTGCTAGACGATGAACTGCAACTTTTGGGCTGAGTCTAGGCATCTCTTTATAGCTCCAAGCAAAGACATCTTTTTACTCGACCAACAACTTGTAGTACTCATCTTCTTCTTTCTTAGTCAGCAGAGCACTAACATAAATGGGGCGAGGATCTTCATTAGTTCCCAAGTTGAGTTCCTTGAGTTCATCCACAGTCGATTGCCCCTCGTCTTCAAGTGTTTCAGGGGCCTCGTCAGCCTCAACTTCTTCGTTCTCGTCGGGTATCTCTTCTACTGTGATGTGATATGACGACGTTGTAATTTCTAAGTCTCTTGGCTTCTTTGCACCAGAGAGACATGAAGATAAAGGAACATGCTTTTCAACATTTTTTTACTGGCCCGTGAAAACCAGTACGTGCCTCCTTGCTTTGAGTGGCTAATGCTGGATGATATACACGACCCTCACCATTATTCTTCTTTGGAGCCCCTATTCGACTAAAGACTGTTTTTGATGGACCGCCTAAGCGATCATGTATTTTACCCTTCTAGTTTGTGCGCAACGAAGGCGTTGATGTTTTGACTTCACTTTCAGCTTGATTGGCAAGCCTAGCAAAGACAAAAGTGTGTTTGGTTGAAGCACTTGGTCTTCCCAACCTTGTAAATACAAAAGGACGAGACTTTTCTGCAGGTTGACTAATTCGATCGAAGACCGAAGATGAATGCATATTTTCTTCTTCTTTTTCATTTTCTTCGACCTCTTTCAGTGTGATATGCTGAGAAGATGTAGTAGCCCCTTTTCAACGAGCACCAATCTTCACAGGTGCAGGAGACTAATATCCAAGACCAGCCTTGGTTACAATGAATGTAACACCCCCATACACCAAGGTGCCTTACCAAGACCACCTAATGCATGGAAGTGTTACCATCTCGGTTACCCGAGGCAACGTATATCAAATTGACCATAAAAGAACATACATAAAATAAATGAGGTTAACTAATTACATAACAAAATCCCAAAACTGTAAAGTGTAATACAACCGTTCCAAAATGTCAAACCAACTAAAGAGAAATATAAGTTCAATGACACAGCGGAAGACTCTAGTGACACGTGGTGACTCCATCCCAGCTATCCCTCGCGTAATCCATATCATACCTGCTCAATAACTGCTCACCATCCTCGAATGGATCATCACAGATTTTAAAACAATTAACGGGGTCAGTTATTGATTACACAATACAAGATAAGCAAGATAACAATATATACGATCACTCAACTCCGTCACATCTCTAAACACCTGACTACACACTAAAGTGTGTAGCCTTGTGATAGGTTTATCGCGTACCTATGCAAAGATAAATTCCCTAGACACAAATAAAAGTAGTAATAGGGGCCGAACACAAGGAAACGAGAATTACGTCGTGAATTGCTATGGGTGGATTTTTATCAAGGTCGATTACGTTTTGGGTTTGATTTGTTTGGTTTGATGATTAATGAAAATTGCAATGTAAATAATATGATAAAAGATAGTCTAAAGGGTTCGGGTCACTCATGCAAAGGTAAACATATGAACATGATAAACTTGATACTCATAATCTTGTCAATTACTTAGGCTTAAAGATACCCACCTTACGGCATTAGTATCAACCATAGACCGGGTCCTAGAGAAACTCTCGTCCATGACTAGGTCGTCCTACCACACATGCTTAGTCTAATTCAATTCCGTGCCTCTCGACTTTAGAACGAATAAACAAGTTTTAATCTACGACTACGACCGATAATCAAAGATTAAGCATAACAAAGCAAGCATGTGATGGAAGCAATTGATCAATATTATTATGAACTTTATTTAATCATATTATATGTTTGATTTTGCATGGCTCCCCTAGCCTTTAGACTAGAGAATTTAGCTACTCATACTTAAGTGTAAAATGCAAACTAAATTATAAGAAATATTAAACATGGTTATATGAATTATACTAATTAGGTGATATAACATACAAAAAGAACAAAGCTAAGTAGATATGAAATATTTGACTATAATAACTATGTGATAACTAAAGTAATGATGAAAATTGTAAACTTGTAATAAGAAATACCTTATAAAGGAAGACTTGCATGGAAGAACAAACAACTAATAACCAAAAGATTGAAAATCAAATGCTTGAGAATCTCTTGAAATACAAAGTGTTGAAAGATTAACTAAGGAATGCTTAAACAACTTAAACTTGAAATGAAAACTAATGAGAGAAAACTTATAATGCTTGAGGGTTAATGTAGTAAACTTGGTCGTAAAAATGGAATGCCTAAAACCTAGGAATACCTCTCCTATTTATAGGAGAGGGGGAGAAAAACGTATGCATCAATGGTCATGCAACCCCGATCGGGGTCAGGCGGCCCCGATCGGGGTCATGTAATCCTCGGTATTTTGCCTTAACTCTCCTCTTAATTGCTAAGGTATCCAATGTTGGTGATTAAATGTGCGATTAATCACCCGGTTAATGTTCTAAATTCCTAGCATCCTAAGCTCTATTGGCATCCAATGCTTGCAACCTTGATATGGACCTTCATTTTGGGCTTGACTTTGCATTTGGCTTCATTTGTAATTCCTTACTTCAATCCACTAATCTTCATGCAAAACCCAAGAAATATTCACACACTTAGTCCAATATTTGGCCTTGTTTAGCTTAGTGAACTTGGTGTACAAAATCATAGGAAAAAGCCTCTAAATTCTTAGATTCCTACAAAACCATAACAAACACAACAATACACCTAGAACACAAAATTAGCTCAAAAATATACTAATTAAAGTATGATAATCAATAGAAACCGAGCTAAAATTAGGGGTAAAAGTATATAAAAAATGAACATATCAAACTCCCCCAAGCTAAACCCTTGCTTGTCCCCAAGCAAGAAACCAAATCCCATCAATTGCTATATCCTAAACAAGCTAAGCATAACGATTTAAAAACCTGAAACAACATGGGCAAGGAATAAAGCAAGACATGGATGAGATTTGCACGACGGCGTAGCATAGAAAACTTTGAATGAACCTTTAAGCTCTTGCATGATCTTTCGACTTATGGACTCTCACGGGACACTCAAACTCTTTTATATGTGAAAGGACAATTTTTGTGAATGAACACTCAACTATCCTCAACTTACAACAATGTGCCCGCAATCTAATATGGTAAACATGTCAAAACTAGCAAGCAAAGACAATCAAGTGCAAGCATGATAAAGAAGCCAAATGGGTAGGAAGAAGGCAAATAAACATGGGTGAGAAGGGGGAACAAAAGAATTATGGTAATGTGGAGCTAAGTCAAGCTAGCAACTACCAAAATGCAAGGATGCTCAATCCCAATTCTAACCCAATTTTTTCAATTCAAACCATAAGAAATTTCTCCAAAATATGATGAATAATGCTTGAGAATTTCTCATATCTTTTCTTCTTCTCTTTTTTCCTTTTCTTTCTTTTTCAATGCATACTTCTTTTTTTTTTCATGCTTTTTTTTCTCATTCATTTGTTTTTTTCTTTCTTCATTTTTTCATTTTCTTTCATTTTCCAATTTTTCAATTCTTTTCTTTTTCTCCTTTTTTTTCTCTTTTTTTTTCTGAGCATTAAGACCAAGCTCACATGACTTCAAACAACCAAATGTATCCCAATGAGCACCCAAACACTATCCAACTAAGCTACTAGCTCAACAAGGGTAGGCAATTTCAATGATGTAGCTAAGGATAAATTTTGTGAAGGGGTCAAAAAGGCTAAAATATCATGTGAATGGCTCCAAAATGCTAAAACAAATGAATGCATGCTTACCAAGAAATGACATGATCATACTTGTGCGTTTTGATGTAACACACATTATAAGGAGATACCTACACTCACCTAAGTGAGACCAAATAAAGATGAAATGGCCTTAAAGGAGGTTCTACCTTACCATTTTGTAGCTTGCCACAAGTCAAGATCAAGCCTATTCGGTTCATTCTCCATCTCCCACCTACTATGTCAAGACATCCCCATGTAGCTAATATCCCATCATTAAAGAATAGATCATTAGCAACAAGCTATTGTTAGGATAAGCAAAGAGGAAAGTAGGTTACAAGCTAGCACAAAGCAAAAATTTCTCTCAAAAATTTTCAAATTTCCTACACTACATGCAAACTACACTATATGCAAATGCAATCCCCCCCCCCCCCCCCCCCCAAGCTAAACATCACATTGTCCTCAATGTGCCAACTATCCAAATCACCCAATCAAATCATAAAAATGGCTCAAAGCACAAAACAGGAAGGACTAGAGATAATGTTTAATGGGTTGCAAGATCTAAACTAATATGCAAAGCAATTAAAAACTTACTCAACTTGCTAGCCCCCCCCCCCCCCCCCCCCCCCCCCAAGCTAGCATGAATTCGGGGGATTTCTTCATCAATCAACTAAGAAAAGGGCCAAAAATTGAACCCCTTCCTCCCTTTCTTCTTCTTCATTCCACTACCACTTGATTCTCCTTGTTGGCCACTTCCACTTGAGTCATCCCCTTGAAGAGGAGTGACATACTCACCAATATCTTGGCCACTACCAAGACCATCACCATAACTACTAATCCCACCATAGCCACCATATCCACCATATCCTCCATAGCCTCCATAGGCTCTTTGCAATGCCTCAACCCCATAATCCGAACCACAAAAGTCCGGGTCGGGCTCATATTGAGCAAATGTACCTGCATCAGTGTTAGGAGGGGGAGGGGGAATAGGAGATGGAGGAGGAAATCCACCCGGAGGATAAGTATAAAATGAAGGGTGTGGCCCCTCGGGTTGGATAACTCCTTGCCTAGCAAAATGATCATAAATAGGATGTAATGCAAGTCGTTGGTCATCACTAATTTGATTAACACCTAAGTTCATTTCTCGCATCATGTTCATCATTTCTATGCTAGATGGTGACTCAATGCTAGAGGTGGAATGACGTGCTTGGGAGGATTGACCTCCCACACGTCTCTCAACGGTGGTAGTTGACTCACCTCTAAGGGCTAAATGGTAGGTCGGTCTAACAAAGGGGTCACTTCCACTACGAGGCCTAGTATGAATCAAAGGCTTTAATACTTTCTTTTCCTCGGGTAGACGAATGGAGTCTTGCCTACCTATCTTCCAAATCATGTTGGGATGAGCATCTTTAAACCAATTACAAGAAAGAAAGTATTCATAATCAAGACCAACTCCCCTAGACCTAGACTCAAGCAATGGTCTCAAACCGGTGGTCTCTTGGTTGAACCTACACAAATGGTGAGCAATTTTTGTGACCAAACCACCTAAGACAATGCAACTATTCTTGGTGTTAGTTTGTTTGGTCAAGTGGACCGCAAAGTGGTAGGGGATATTGATTCCCCACTTCTCATCACCATTAACATTCAAGAAAGCACCCAAGATTTCTAACTCAATCTTCCTCACCGAGTGAGGTTCATTTCTACCAAAAAAGGTCCATCCCATAAACCTTTGCCAAATCCTTATGTCGGGGTAATGAATAAATTGATGTGGTGTATGATCAAAACCCGGAAAAGGCAAGTGAGAAATGGCATCCCAAGTTAAAATGGGGTTATAATCATCGGGTGACTCGGTTGGCAACTTGTGAGGCAAATTAAAGATAGCGGCGAAATCCGCTAAGTCCATCTTATGATCTTCATTAAATAAACGAAAGGTAACAAAGAGAATGAAACCGGGTCTCTTAGACCTATGGAACTCGAAAGAGCTCAAGAACTCAAGGGTGAGTTCGGGGAAGGTCTTATAATTCATGGTATAACAAGATTTCATGCCAAGATTTTTAAACAAAGCTTTAACATTTTTCTCTATTCCAATATTGTTTAAAGATGCTTGGTTAATGAATTTGGTTGGTTCCATACCTTTGTTTCTCAACATAACCCAATTGTTGTATTGAGCTAATGAATTGAAGATCACATTTGGATATTCCGGGTCATGCCATTGTGGAACATCCTCCATTTGGACATCCGCTGCTGCATTTGAAGGCTCCGCCTCACCTCTCCTTCTCTTAGAAGCACCTTGTGAAGGAGCTTTTCTTGGTGCCATATTTCTGAAATTTTAAGACAAAATTCATCTTAAGGCAAACCAAAATCCATCCTAATAGGCATAATAGTATGAATTAGTGAACTAATTCACGCTACAAACATGTAATAACCATTCTACAACCAATTTCTAGTACTAAAAAGCACAAAATCGAATTCCCCCAAATTGATTTAGGGTTTGCATAATCCAATTAATTGATTGTAATAGATGAATTTAAAGATAAAAGAGAAGAGATCTTACCAATTTGATGTTAATGGTTGAACAAAGCTTGCAAATCAATGAAAAAAATGAAGTTTCCTTGTGATTTTAGGTAGAAAAGTGAAGAAAAATGGTGAAGATAGAGAAGATGAGTGCCGTCGGGTTAGATAAGAATGATAGAAAAATTTCTTTTATTTTTACTTACCCGTCAATAATGCAAAAGAGCTACAACACCACGACCCCGATCGGGGTTAGGCGGCCCCGATCGGAGTTGACTACGCATCCGCTTTTTGACTTCCTCGTATAAGGGAGTGTCTTGTTTTTCTTTTTTTCGAAAACCACGTCCCCGAACGGGGTTTTTGCATGGGGTTGCGTGTCAAATGCACTCCATTTTCTCCTTCCTTCATTTTCACCTAAAAATCATAAAAGAAAAATCGTTAAGTTGAGTATTTTATTACTAATCTACGAAAAACGATTAAATTGCAGAAAATTAAAAACAAAAATAAATAAAGGCAATAAAAAGCTTGGGTTGCCTCCCAAGAAGCGCTGGTTTAACGTCCCGCACGACGAAAAAGCTTGAGTCGGTTTAAGCTTTCTTTGGTAGAGGTTGAACGGTCATTTCCTCTATCACACCAACGATCACATTCTCATGGTAGAGCTTCAAACGATGACCGTTTGCTTTGAATTTTTCGCCCTTGGTGGTCATCACTTCAACGGAACCGAACTTGTTGACATTTGTGACGGTATATGGACCGGACCACCGTGATCGTAATTTTCCCGGAAATAGCTTGTATCGGGAATTGAATAGCAAGACCTTATCACCAATTTGAAACTCCTTGTTCAAGATCTTCTTATCATGCCATCTCTTTGTTCTCTCCTTGTAGAGACGGGAGCTCTCATAAGCTTGCAAACGGAATTCATCGAGCTCATTGAGTTGCAACAACCGCTTCTCTCCACTCAATTTCGAATCCATGTTAAGCTCCTTAATTGCCCAAAAAGCCTTTTGTTCCATCTCAACGGGAAGATGGCACGCCTTTCCATAGACCAACCTATATGGTGAGGTGCCAATAGGTGTCTTAAACGCGGTACGATAGGCTCATAAGGTATCATCGAGCTTCATACTCCAATCCTTTCGTGATTTGGCAACAACTTTCTCAAGTATGGACTTGATCTCACGGTTGGAAACCTCTACTTGGCCACAAGTTTGTCGATGATAAGCCAAGCCTCTTCTATGATAGACTCCATATTTTTCCAACAAAGCATCAAGTTGTTTCTCACCGAAGTGAGTACCACGATCACTAATGATTGCTCTTGGAACACCGAACCTTGGGAATATGATCTTCTTGAACAAGTTTATCACGTTGCGAGCATCATTGGTAGGAGTAGCAATTGCCTCTACCCATTTAGAGACATAATAAACGGCAACCAAAATATACCGATTCCCCTTTGAGGAAGGAAACGGTCCTTGATAATCTATGCCCCAAACATCGAACACCTCAACTTCCAAGATTCCATTAAGAGGCATCTCGTGTCTTCTTGATATGTAACCCGTCCTTTGGCAAGCATCACAAGCCATCACGAAATTTTTTGCATCTTGAAACATAGTTGGCCAATAGAAGCCGGATTGCAACACCTTTGCAACGGTCTTGGATGGTCCATGATGACCACCATAAGGAGAAGATTGGCATCCTTCTAGCACCCCTTTCACATCCCATTGTGGGATACATCTCCGGAATAGCCCATCGGAGCAATGTTTGAACAAATGTGGATCATCCCATAGAAAGAACTTGGCATCATGTAAGAACTTCTTCCTTTGTTGATATGAAAGGTTGGGTGGCAATTCTCTTCCAACTAGGTAGTTGGCTATGTCGGCGTACTAAGGAGTATTGGCTTCCAACATCATTAGAACATCGTCGGCGAAGGAATCATCAATAGGTAACTCAATACCTCCATCTTTGAAATTCAAACGGGATAAGTGATCGGCAACAACATTTTCTGCCCCCTTCTTGTCTTTAATCTCAAGATCAAGATCTTGCAAAAGGAAGATCCATCTTATCAACCTTGGCTTAGCTTCTTGTTTGTCTAGGAGATGCTTCAATGCGGCATGATCGGTATGAACAATGACTTTGGAACCGATCAAGTAAGAGCGGAATTTGTCTAAAGCATAGACAATGGCAAGTAGCTCTTTCTCCGTGGTGGCATAATTGATTTGAGCCGCATCCAAGGTTTTGCTAGCGTAGTAGATAGCATGGAGAACCTTGTCCTTTCTTTGTCCTAGCACGGCACCTACCGCATAGTTACTTGCATCACACATGAGCTCGAATGGCAAGTTCCAATCCGGTGATTGGATGATAGGTGCGGAAATCAAAGCCTTCTTGATCCTATTAAAAGACTCAAGACAATCGTTAGTAAACACAAAGGGAGCATCTTTTAAAAGAAGCTCCGTAAGGGGTTTGGCAATCTTAGAAAAATCTTTAATAAAACGGCGGTAGAAACCCGCATGGCCTAAGAAACTCCTTACACTCTTCACAGTTACCGGTGGGGGTAGTTGCTCAATAACTTGGACCTTAGCACGGTCCACTTCAATTCCTCTCTCCGAAACAATATGACCAAGCACCACTCCTTCATTTACCATGAAGTGGCACTTTTCCCAATTTAACACCAAATCAACTTCTTCACAACGCTTCAAAACTTTGGACAAGTTAGTCAAACAAGCATCAAAAGAAGAACCATATACACTAAAGTCATCCATAAACACCTCCATGATAGACTAAATGTAATCGGAAAAGATGCTTATCATGCAACGTTGGAAGGTGGCGGGGGCATCACAAAGACCAAAAGGCATTCTACGATAGGCAAATGTACCATAGGGACATGTAAATGTGGTCTTCTCTTGGTCATCCGGGTGAATGGGTATTTGAAAGAACCCGGAATAGCCATCTAGGTAGCAAAAGTATTTGTGACATGCCAACCTTTCCAACATTTGGTCAATAAAGGGTAATGGGTAGTGGTCTTTCTTGGTGGCTAGATTTAGTCTCCTATAGTCAATGCACATTCTCAAACCCGTCACAATTCTAGTTGGAATTAACTCATTTTTATCATTTTTTACTACGGTGGTTCCTCCTTTCTTAGGAACCACTTGGACCGGACTCACCCATTTAGAATCGGAAATCGCATAGATAATTCCCGCATCTAACAATTTAAGCACTTCCTTTTTGACCACTTCTTGCATATTAGGATTTAGTCGTCTTTGACCTTGGACACATGGTTTATGATCTTCCTCAAGATTGATTCGGTGCATGCAAAATTCGGGACTTATGCCTTTTAAATCGTCAAGTTTATAACCAATGGCTTTCTTGTGAGACCTCAAGACATGAAGCAATTTAGCCAATTGACTCTCATCTAATTTAGCACTAACGATTACCGGACACATCCCCTCATTATCAAGAAAAGCATACCTCAAATTGGAAGGAAGGGGCTTAAGTTCGGGTTTTTGTACCTCAACATCTTGGGGTGTAGCAACCAAGCCTATAAAGTGTGAGCTCTCCTCCAATGATAGCTCCTCTCCATCCAATTCTTGCTCAAAAGCATCAATCTCCTCATTTCCAATCTCATCATCACCTGCAAATGATTCTAAAAGTAAGAGTGCCTCCAAGGGATCTTTAGACAAAGATCGAGGTGTAGAGTCTTCTATAACAATGTCAACAACATCCAAAATGTCAATAGAATAACAAGACTCTTCTATCATAGGACTCTTCATGGCATTATTCAAATTATATGTGACCTTATTGTCACCCACTTCCAATATAATTTTACCGTTCTTAACATCAATCAACGCACCCGTGGTGTGTAAAAATGGTCTTCCCAAAATGATTGGGATTTGGGCATCTTCGGCCATGTCAAGAACAATAAAATCAACCGGAATGAAAAATTTACCAACCTTAACGGGAACATCCTCCAAAACTCCCAAAGGGCGTTTTATAGAACGGTCCGCCATTTGCAATGTGACACTAGTGCATTTTAAGACTCCCATATTAAGCTTAGCACAAATAGAGTAAGGTATTACACTCACACTAGCACCTAAATCGCATAAAGCTTTGTCAATTTGGTAGGTGCCAATTGTGCATGGAATAGAAAAGCTTCCGGGATCTTTCAACTTAGGAGGGGACTTGTTTTGCAAAAGAGCACTCACCTCGGCGGTGAGAGCTATTGTTTCAACCTCATCAAAAGTCCTCTTCTTAGTTAAAATGTCGTTCATGAACTTAGTGTAAGATGGAATTTGAGTGATTAATTCGGTAAAAGGAACGGTTACCTGTAGATTCTTCACAACTTCCATGAATTTACCGAATTGAGAATTCTTTTGATGCTTTGCCAATCTATGAGGGAATGGCACTTTGACTTTTTCCGGAATCTTTGCCTCAACATATTTCTTTGGAGGAGCATCCTCCACTTCCTTGACTTTCTCAACATCAACAAGTGGGTCATCCACTTTCTTGGGAATTTCTTCATTTGCCTTATCATTTGGAGAAATCTCCAACTCAACAAGTACCTCCTCATCATCTTTGGGCATGGATGGCCCATCATATTTCGTACCACTTCTTAAGGAAATAGCATTAAGGGTAGCATGTGGTTGCTCATCTTGAGGGGGTAGTTGACCCGATTTCCTTGAAGAGCTAGATGAGGCCAATTGAGCCATTTGTTGTTCCAACATTTTGATTGCGGCATTTTGAGCTTGCTCATTCTTTTGAATTTGAGCCAACAATTCCTTTTGCATACGGACTATCAAGCCCTCACGCTTACCTCCCTCTTGGTTGTTTTGCTGGGCATTTTGTTGTGGAGGTTGAGTTTGTTGGAAATTGTTTTGTGGGGGCCTTTGTTGATTTTGATACCCCGGTGGAGGGATATATTTTTGTTGTTGAGGGACATAGGCATTTTGTTGTGGTGGGGGTTGTGGTTGAGGATTTAGCACATTGTTGCTTCTATAAGACATATTCGGGTGAAATCTTGAATTTGGGTTATATGCATTTGAGAAAGTACCCGGTGGATAAACATTTTGTGCATTTTGTCTTAAAGCTAAAAAGGCATTTACCTCTTCAATGGGAGCTTGGCAATGAGCGGTATAATGACCCGCACCTCCGCAACCTTCACACACAATGATTTGGCTTGTTGAAGACATGGCATTGACTTGTTGAATGGAATCTCTAGCATCCCTTTCCGCTAATTGTTGTTGGAGCAAAGCAATTTGAGCTAGCAAAACAGAGTTGTTAGAGGATTCTTCTTTACCTTTAGATGGCACAACTCGGGAATTGACATATTGGGCATCATGGACCGCCATAGATTCGATCGTGGCATGAGCAAGATCGGTGTCAATTTGATCAAACCGCCCATTGTTGGCGGAATCAAGAATCCTTCGGGACTCGGCACAACATCCATTGTAGAATGTTATTGCAAGAAACCAATCATCTAGCCCAGGATGTGGGCATTGTCTTTGAAGCTCTTTGTACCTCTCCCAAGCCTCATATAAGCTCTCAAGAGCTTGTTGACGGAATCCGGTGATTTGGCTCCTCAAAGTTTGAGTTTTCTCCGGTGGAAAAAACTTTTGGTAAAAAGCAAGAGCCAATGTCTCCCAATTGGTGATTTCCATGGCGATGCGGTCAAGGCTATTGATCTAAAGCTTGGCCTTGTCCTTCAAAGAGAAAGGGAAAAGTATTTCCCTTATTTGGGCTTGGGTGACGCCCGTTTGACGGATCATGGAGCAATAGTCACAAAAGTTTTGCACATGCAAATTGGGATCCTCCAAAGGACTTCCTCTAAATTGCTTTCTCTCCACAAGGCTAATGAAAGCCGGTTTGATCTCGAAGTCCGGCGCGGTGATTTGAGTGGTTGTGATTCCGACCGGAAGCATGGCCGTGGTGGGCTTTGAATGATCGGAAAGTTTCACCATCTTTTTGGTAGTAGATGGTGAAGGTGGTGGAGATGATGAACTTGAAACCTCCTCTTCTTCAAGAACCTCTAGATCGTCTAAGTAAGACTTTCTAGCACTTTCAACTTGTACGGATGAGGTGGCTTCTTTCACTTCCCTCCAAAAACGTCGTCTTCTCCTAAATGTTTTCTCGGGATCGGAATCCGGTGAAAGCAATTCTCCACTACGAGAGGACCTGGGCATTAGACAACAATTTCTAGAGAAGTGATAAGTAACGGTCTTAAGGAACAAGTGTTCCCCAAGACAAAGGAAAACAAGATAAAAATCGACAATTCAAAAAGCAATAAAACCGTCTCCCCGGCAACGGCGCCAAAATTTGATAGGTTTATCGCATACCTATGCAAAGATAAATTCCCTAGACACAAATAAATGTAGTAATAGGGGTCGAACACAAGGAAACGGGAATTACGTCGTGAATTGCTATGGGTGGATTTTTATCAAGGTCGATTACGTTTTGGGTTTGATTTGTTTGGTTTGATGATTAATGAAAATTGCAATGTAAATAATATGATAAAAGATAGTCTAAAGGGTTCGGGTCACTCATGCAAAGGTAAACATATGAACATGATAAACTTGATACTAATAATCTTGTCAATTACTTAGGCTTAAAGATACCCACCTTACGGCATTAGTATCAACCATAAACCGGGTCCTAGAGAAACTCTCGTCCATGACTAGGTCGTCCTACCACACATGCTTAGTCTAATTCAATTCCGTGCCTCTCGACTTTAGAACGAATAAACAAGTTTTAATCTACGACTACGGCCGATAATCAAAGATTAAGCATAACAAAGCAAGCATGTGATGGAAGCAATTGATCAATATTATTATGAACTTTATTTAATCATATTATATGTTTGATTTTGCATGGCTCCCCTAGCCTTTAGACTAGAGAATTTAGCTACTCATACTTAAGTGTAAAATGCAAACTAAATTATAAGAAATATTAAACATGGTTATATGAATTATACTAATTAGGTGATATAACATACAAAAAGAACAAAGCTAAGTAGATATGAAATATTTGACTATAATAACTATGTGATAACTAAAGTAATGATGAAAATTGTAAACTTGTAATAAGAAATACCTTATAAAGGAAGACTTGCATGGAAGAACAAACAACTAATAACCAAAAGATTGAAAATCAAATGCTTGAGAATCTCTTGAAATACAAAGTGTTGAAAGATTAACTAAGGAATGCTTAAACAACTTAAACTTAAAATGAAAACTAATGAGAGAAAACTTATAATGCTTGAGGCTTAATGTAGTAAACTTGGTCGTAAAAATGGGATGCCTAAAACCTAGGAATACCTCTCCTATTTATAGGAGAGGGGGAGAAAAACGTAAGCATCAATGGTCATGCAACCCCGATCGGGCTTAGGCGGCCCCGATCGGGGTCATGTAATCCTCGGTATTTTGCCTTAACTCTCATCTTAATTGTTAAGGTATCCAATGTTGGTTATTAAATGTGCGATTAATCACCCGGTTAATGTTCTAAATTCCTAGCATCCTAAGCTCTATTGGCATCCAATGCTTGCAACCTTGATATGGACCTTCATTTTGGGCTTGACTTTGCATTTGGCTTCATTTGTAATTCCTTACTTCAATCCACTAATCTTCATGCAAAACCCAGAAATCTTCGCACACTTAGTCCAATATTTAGCCTTGTTTAGCTTAGTGAACTTGGTGTACAAAATCATAGGAAAAAGCCTCTAAATGCTTAGATTCCTACAAAACCATAACAAACACAACAATACACCTAGAACACAAAATTAGCTCAAAAATATACTAGTTAAAGTATGATAATCAATAGAAACCGAGCTAAAATTAGGGGTAAAATTATATAAAAAATGAACATATCACCTTGCCAGAATATCCATCGCAACAGATATAAAAAAAACACTGCCAGTGGGGGACCGTAGCCGTTCCCACCAAATCCCCGCTCATCAACTCCGAGCGAAAACCCAAGTGACTAAGGGGCGCAAGTGACTCCACTCCCGCAAGTGGCGAATCAAGGGCGTGAATCAAGGGCGTGAAACCACAAGGGGCGAATCAAGGGCGTGAAGCCACTCCCGCAAGTGACTCCACTCAGCCGAGGACGCACCTCGCGAACCACAGACAAACACATCCAACCAACTATAAAACAACAATTACCAACCACAATACCAATATGATAAAGATCAACAACATCACAACCATCACCAATCAACTATCAAATACAATGTAATCAATAACCAAGTAGGGAAACCTTACCTGGAAAAGCAATTCACCAAGATCGTCACAATTAACTATTCAAAATCGCTCTTCTACGAAATCACCTCTTATAATCACACAATCATATAATTACTATCTAACAATCACAATACTCCCAAAACCTCCAAAATACCCAATTAGGGTTTCTACAAAAAGCAATGAAACGTCATAAAAATCATACTAGAATCTTACCCACGATGCGACGGTCTCAACGGCATAAAGAACACAACGATCCGACGAACGTAACCCTTAGGATTTGATAGTGTTTTAGCAGGATTTTCCTGAACGGATCCGGCCTGATTAGAGAGTAATTTGGGTATCTAGTTCTATATATTTGGTAGAGATTAAGGAGTAGATAATAAGAAAAAGACTTAAGTATAGAGAATATTGTTTATATTATATGGATGAACTGAGTACAAATTAGTATATAAGATCGGATATTTTGGGAGTAATGAAAGATAGAAAAATATAGAATAATTAAAGAGTAAGTGATCCCCGATTATCTATTTACAAAAGCTATTTATAGTTCTCTTCTATATTAACGTTACAATCATCAACGTTACAATGATCAACCTCTTTCCCAAATGTAGGAGCTGTTGCCGGATTAATAGGGCATGCTCCCTATTAATCCGCTTGACTTATTCTACTTTTAACGAATCCTCAGCTCTTTCTCTCCTTTCCGTCTTGATTCATAGATGATATGGTCTTATGGTTGGACTTGGTCTTCCTTGAGTATAGGACACGATTATTTATTCCCAACAACTGCATTTCTTGTTTATCTTTCTCAATCCAGCCTGTTTTAATGCTCTGCCAGGTTATTTTGTACTTACCATCAGGCTTCTCTTCCAGGATTTAGTAGCCTTCTTGCTATAATATTCTTCAATAGCTGAATAGTAGTTAGACTTGTCCGGTCTCTAGTTACCTTAATCAGACTAATAAGGTCAGGCCAGGTTAGAGTCAGACCAGGCTAAACTGGGCCTAACAATTGCCCCTTGACATTTTACCCGTGCTGGATCAGGCCAGGGGTGGGATGTCAACTTTACCGGGTTAAACAATACAAAGAATCATATTTATTCAATGACTCTTAGACTCCTAGTTACCGTTGAACACTGCAACGGCTAGGTGATGTCATGCTGACAGTTTTGTAATTTCTAGGGTTTCCATACCGTTATACACCTTCTATAAATACGGTATTTGGGGCGAGGTTGTTCTTCACCAAATTTCTTCCACTTTCTTTGCTAAATTTTCTTCTGAAATTCTCCCCTATTTCCCAGGAGTCTTGTTCTGCTAGCTTATACTTTTTCAATAATTAAACTTCATCACAATAAATTAAATAATAAAGGATATGGGAGCCAAAAAAACGTCATGTACCCCAGAAAACTGCTGCACCTCAGAAGGCTGCTGCTGAGCCTGAACCCACAGATGTCCAGGAGGAAGAGGTGATGGAAATTGATCCTCCTGCTCGTGCTGTGGCTTTTAAGTACCAGGATTCTGTTTTCACTGCCCTTCAATCTTTGGATCCTTACTTTCCTGAAGAGAACTTGTTGAAAACAAATTATGACAAGGTATTAAGGGAGAAGAAAATAATTCCTGAGTCGACTGAGGTATGGATTCCTTAGTCTTGTCCAGTCAGAGCTAACTGGGTGTCACCTGGTTGGTTCTGTATTTTTGAATGGGCGTTTAAAGCAGGCTGTAAGTTACCTTTTACTCCCTTAATGATTGACACCATTCGTGCCATGGAAGTATCACCTTTCCAGATTATGCCAATGGTTTGGAAACTCATTCATTCCATTGAAAACTTATGTACTAAACACAACCTTGTAATCACTATTAATGATATTAAGGCAATATATCACATGAAAAATCCTGTTGACGGTCGTTTTAATTTGAGAATTAAGTCAAAGATGTCTCCATTAATTACTAACCTGGACTCTGGAGATGACAAGAGTTGGGCAAAGACTTTCCTGTTTATCCGGACTGAGACTCTGGGATCAGGCTTTGATTATCTGAGATTTCCTCCCTTGGAGAGTGGTAGGTTTCCTGTACTCTTAGTTTGCAGTTTATATTGAATGAAAGTAGGATGTATAAGTCTTACCTGTATATTTTGTTTTTATAATGTTTGTAGCTCCTGATTGGAACCATGATCCTCTTGACGAGGAGGCTATTGCAAGGATAGACGCTTTCCTCTCTATTCCTGAGGAAGAGAGGGCCTGGCCAGCTAGTTTGGGTAGGGAATTGTTGCCCCGGTATATGAAGACCAAACTGACTGGGGTCAAAGTACCCAAAGGCAAGCCTAGCTCTACTGCTCTTTCCTGTATGTCTTCTATATGTCTTTATGTTAATTGCTATCTTCTTATCGCTTCTCATCTGATACTTATGTATATTCTTTATGTATTCAGTATTTAGGTCTTCTGCTAGGTTGGCCGGCTTTTCTGCGAAAGATTTAAAGGCTGGGGTGGCTAGGATTGTTGAACAGTCCAAGAGCCAAGAGGCTAGTGGGAGTGACAAGACGCTTGATATTCTGGTTTCTGATGTCCAGCCTCCTCAAGATCCACCCAGGCTAGTGTCACCGAAGGTTGTCCAGGCTTCAAAAAAGAGGAGAGAAGACGCTATCCCTGAAGAGGAGGAGAGAGAGGAAGAGCCTATTCAGGCTCAACCGATCAGGAGTATCAGGCAGGTGTCTGCTAGGGTTGATGATATGGACGCTGCCCGGGCACGGATAAATGAATTTTCTGCTAAGATGGGTAGCCAATTTTTATCTGCTAATACCCTTGAATCTTCTACCAAGGTGGTTTCTATCCTGACTTCTCTTGTGACAAAGGCTGCCGAACTCGCTTCTCAAGCTAAGGAGGTTGGTTGTAAAGGGATGTTTTTAATTTTTTATGTGCTTTTTGTTTTGCTTTGTATCTAGTTGATTGATTTCATTTTTTGTAGGGATTGGATGTTGGGTTGGCTACTGCTTGCCAGCTCAAGGATGCACAGGCCAGGGTTTCTAGCTTGGAAGAAAAATTGGATAAGGTTAACCGTGACCTGCACACATCCAGGAGTAATGAAGTGGTGCTGCAATCTCAGCTGGGAACAGCTAGAGAGGCATCCAGGGCTGCTATAGTTTGTGAGGTGGCTGCAAAGAATGCTGAGAAGGTTGTCAGGCAAGAGTTGGAGGCTGAGAAGCAGGCAATGCAGGATCAGTTGAGGAAAAATGAAGAGCTTGCTGCTGAAAAGGAATTAGTGGAGGCGCGGCTGGCTGATGCCGCTCAGTACTTCTTTGGGAAAGGCCGGGTTGATGCTATGAGGGATCCGGAATCTGACCGGGTCAATTAGGATCCGGATCGGGATGAGACAGCACTGGACGCTCAGTATCCTGACTTGGCCAATATGGGTCAAGAAGAAGAAGTGGATTCTCCTCCTTCCAAGGCAAAATCTGATTACCAGGAAATGGTGGATGGCTGTGAGTCGGTTACTGGCTCAAAATTAACTTAGATTTATGTTTTTCTTCTTGGTTTTGGCCTATCCAGGGGGGATGTCCCTGGAATGAATATTTAGGTATTTTTTTGGCCCATCCAGGGGGGATGTCCCTAGAATGGATAATTATTAGGTGTGTGGTAAGGCCAATTATTTTGGATGAATAAATATTTGGTCTTTATTTGTTTCTTTTTGTGTTTTGACAGGGTATTTTTGTAGTGTTGGATGTGTACTTGGATCGACCATTATTTGACCGATCGGGCCGCTTTTTATACTAGATCTCGCCGATTTTTATGTTATGGGTGGGGTTGTTGCACATGTCCGGAGGGCTTACGTCCCCTGCCTGTCTGGAGGGCTTATAACCCATCTATGTTATACAAGTCAGGAAGAAGTTTTCAAGATTTGTATGTTAAGTGGAGCTCAATATTTTAAGGCATGTTTTGCAACTGAAATTTGGATATCAGTTGGATATTGGTGGGGGTGGCCCCCAATCTTTAAGATTTGTTTTAAATAAAATGCAGTATGTAAAACAAGTATTGAAGATTCTACTTGGTAAAAGTAAATATGAGAACATAGATAAGTACTTGGGCACATAATTTGAAGAAATCATATATGGCATTTATTCATATAATGGCAAGTATCATACATTTAGTTTCACATCAGTCGGTAAAAATGTGAACATGAAAATTATACCTGGGCTGAGAGATATATTCTATATGTGGAATAATTTTAGGTGTGCAATATTCCAAGCTCTTGGGATCATTTCGCCGTCCAGGGTTTGTAATCTATAAGCTCCCTGGCCGACTATTGAGTCAATCAGGTAGGGACCTTCCCAGGTTGGGGCCAATTTGCCAGCATTCTTTTCTTTTGTTGTACAGGATTAAAGGATTTGTCAATATTCAACTTATGAGTAATAACATCAGCATCTATACCAGTCATATCAAAATGTGACCAAGCAAAACAAGACATTTTAGTTTTGAGAAAGCTGACCAGATTGGGTCTGATTGAGTCTGGTGCATCTGACCCTACAAGTACTTTCCTGTCAGGGAATTCTGGGTCCAATATGACCTCTCTTGTTTCCATCTGTGATTGTGCTACATATTCTTCCCTGACAGGTGACTTTAATTGCTATGCAAGGGACTTACCTGACTTTGAGGGTTTCAAAGCCTGAGTGTAACATTCCTGAGTCGTCCTCTGTTCTCCCCTGATGGTGGTTATTCCCCATTCTGTTGGAATTTTCACACATTGATGGTATGTTGATGGGATTGCTTTGACATTGTGGATCCATGGTCTGCCCAGGATTACATTATATGAGGACAGGCAATCCATTACTCCCAATCTTTCGTATGAAGCCACGCCTTCCACATAGGTTGGCAGGCTGATTTCTCCCAGGGTGTTCTTTGTTTCTCTGCTGAATCCAACCAGGACGCTGGATTTTTTGATGATCTTTCCTTCCTCTATCTTCATAGCTTTGAGGACGTCAAGCATTACCAGATTGATTGAACTGCCTCCGTCTATCAGGATTCTTGATACCTTAGCTGTGCCAATTTGCATGGTGATTACCAAGTCACATGGTGTAGATCGATATTCCTGCAGTCCGAGTCATCAAAAGTAATAGCGAGGCAATGACTTGGACCTGGAAGGAGGTTGAAGTCCGGATTCCCTGGATATTCTTTTGGCAAATGAGCTGGTCGGACCACGATTTCGATCCTCCATTTATGAACTTGACTTCATAGATGGGGGGAGGAGGAGGAGGATCTCTGCCGTTCCCTGAATCTCTCTTGTTTTGTCCTTCATCTTTGTTCTTTGGCTGCTGGATTAAGTCCTTCAAGTAGCCTTTCTTTAGAAGATATGCCACCTGTTTCCTGAGTTGGATGCATTCTTTTGTGGTGTGCCCGATGTCCTGATGGAAGTCACACCATCTCGTTGGGTCTTTCCTGGGGTTGTCGGATTTCTTGGGCCATCTGACCGTATCTCCCAGGCTTTCCAGGCGTTTGATTAATCCTGCGGTATTAATAGACAAGTTATATTCAGGAATAGTTGGAAGGCTAGAAAGGTTACCTTTATGTTCTTGTGCCATGTTGACTTCAGATCGTTCAGGCCTGGAATAGGGTGTTGATCTGAGGTTGCCTCCTTTCTGGTAGGAGCTTTTTCTGTTAGTGTGTCCATAGCCTTGCTTTCCTCCGGATGAGTTCGTCCTGAAGTTGAGATCTTCTTCCAATCTGACATGTTCTAAGGCGATGGATTGAACAGTGGCAAAGGTTGGGCAAGCTTTCTTGGTTAAGTCTGCATAGATGTCACTGTCAAGCAGGACTCCTTGCCTGAAGGCTTCTACTGCTGTTTCTTCGTCACACCTGGGAATGGCCACCTTCTCTTTGACAAATCTGGCCAGGAATTCTTTGAGAGATTCTTCAGGAAGTTGCGTTACCCTGAAAAGGTTACTGGGTCTCTTAGCCATATCTCTGCTGCTTGCGAATTGTTGATTGAAGGCATTGATTAATTCTGCAAAATTCTTGATACCTCCATTTGGGAGATTAATGAACCACTGTAATGCTGCTCCGGTCAGGGTTGTGCTAAAGCCCTTACACATGCAGACACTGTCGAGTTCACTGGTATTGAGGCGACTGACCAACATTTTCTGTTTGAATATGGCAACGTGATTTTATGAATCAGAGGTTCCATCATAAGTTCTCAAGGATGGAACAGTAAATTTCTTGGGGAGATCAATCTTTGCAATTTCATCTGCAAAGGGTGAATCTGCAAAGCTGTCAACTTCTACTTCAGCCACAGGGTCTAGCACTCCAGGTATGTTTTCTATTTTGTTGTGGAGTTTTTGAATTTCCTGAAGCATGGCCATCATTATTGCCGTCCTTGTTTGTTTCGTCATTGGGAATGGTTGGGGTACCGGATAATGTATCCTTCTCCGGGGTTCCAAAATTGGAGAAGTCAATGTTTTTGATAATGGATGAGAATGGGGTTCCTGGTTCGAATCTGGTCTTGGAGCCCGAAGCCTGATTTTCCAATTTTTTCTCGGCTAGACTCGATTCCTTGACCTATTGATTTACCGTTCTGCTTGGGCTGCCTTCTCTTGGATTGTCTCCAATTCTTTGATCTTGGCCAGGGCAGCCGCTAATTGTTGTTCTGAGGTGAGTTCCACCATTTTAGTATGTGAATATTAAGTGGAAGATGGTAAAAGGAATTTTTTTTGATTAAAGAACTAGATGCCCCACGGTGGGCGCCAATTGTTTTAGCAGGATTTTCCTGAACGGATCCGCCCTGATTAGAGAGTAATTTGGGTATCTAGTTCTATATATTTGGTAGAGATTAAGGAGTAGATAATAAGAAAAAGACTTAAGTATAGAGAATATTGTTTATATTATATGGATGAACTGAGTACAAATTAGTATATAAGATCGGATATTTTGGGAGTAATGAAAGATAGAAAAATATAGAATAATTAAAGAGTAAGTGATCCCCGATTATCTATTTACAAAATCTATTTATAGTTCTCTTCTATATTAACGTTACAATCATCAACGTTACAATGATCAACCTCTTTCCCAAATGTAGGAGCTGTTGCCGGATTAATAGGGCATGCTCCCTATTAATCCGCTTGACTTATTCTACTTTTAACGAATCCTCGGCTCTTTCTCTCCTTTCCGTCTTGATTCATAGATGATATGGTCTTATGGTTGGACTTGGTCTTCCTTGACTATAGGACACGATTATTTATTACCAACAACTGCATTTCTTGTTTATCTTTCTCAATCCAGCCTGTTTTAATGCTTTGCCAGGTTATTCTGTACTTACCATCAGGCTTCTCTTCCAGGATTTAGTAGCCTTCTTGCTATAATATTCTACAATAGCTGAATAGTAGTTAGACTTGTTCGGTCTCTGGTTACCTTAATCAGACTAATAAGGTCAGGCCAGGTTAGAGTCAGACCAGGCTAAACTGGGCCTAACAGATAGCAATGAGAGAAGAAGATGCTACATAACTTTTATTTTGTGCAAAAAGTTTAGAAACAGTGAAAAAGTAAAAAGGAATTGATAAAATAACTTTATATAACATTCTCACGTTGGTATCAAAACTCGGCGAAACAACCCGTAAAACCGACTTACTCGATCGAGTAAGTCACTTACTCGATCGAGTGCCCCCTACTCGATCGAGTGACACCTACTCGATCGAGTACCCATCAGACAGTACACTGTTTCAAAACAAAAACTCACTTACTAGACAGAGTAAACCTTACTCGATAGAGTACCCAACAGTACAGAAAACCGTAGTATTACAGTCTTCCCTCCTTAAAAATGAACTTCGTCCCCAAAGTTCAAACTCATACTCAAAACCAAACATACTAACTCAACCATGACACAACAACGTAACAAAACTCAAAACAAAACCACACCAAAACCATATGCGATCATCTCCCCCCCCCCCCCCCCCCCCGCAAAAAAAAAAAAAAAAAAAGAAACATGGTTACGTCCCCGTAACCACACATACCTGATCAAAAAGAGACGGATATTGCTCCCTCATAGCCTCTTCCGCCTCCCAAGTAGCTTCCTCGACCTCATGATTATACCATAGAACCTTGAGTAACACCGTTTCCTCGGACTTAGTTTTCCGAACCTTGCAGTCAAGAATCTCTTTTGGCACCTCAAGATAAGACAAGGATTCATCCAATCGATGTTCTCCACCTCTAACACATGGGAAGGATTACTCACATACTTCCGTAACTGAGAGACATGGAACATATTATGCACACGATCCAAAGCTGGTGGTAAAGCTAACCGGTAAGCAACTTCTCCCACACGATCCAAAATCTCATATGGTCCTATGAACTTTTGGCTCGGCTTCCCCACTACTATAAATATAGGCAATAACAACGCCCCATTAACAACGCATATTAACGCATTATATGTAATACCATTGTTAATCAGGTTAGTATATTTTGGCGCAATTCTATGAAAAGTAATAACAACGGTTATTTCTTTAAAACCGTTGTTATTAGTAATCACAACGGGTTTCATTTTAGAACCGTTGTTAATAGTTAAAAAGTTATAACAACGGTTATTTATTTAAAACCCTTGTTATTACTTTTAACAACGATTTGTTTGCATATAACCGTTGTTATTACTTTTAACAACGGTTTTTTACATATAACCGTTGTTATTACTTTTATTAACGGTTTTTTTACATATAACCCTTGTTATTACCTTCGTACCAAAATATTTTCATTATGGGACAAACCGGATCCCTTATGTTTCTTTCCCTTTCTATTCTTTATTCATCTTCAACCTTCGCATCTTCATCTCTCTCACACTCAAAAACAAAACCTCTCACACAATACTCACTCAAAACCCACCAAATCACCCCCAAAACACTCAAAAATTCTCCCTAACTAAATTTACATACTTATAACCCATTTTCCAACCTTCAAAACTACCAAAATCACTCAAAATCGACTTTTAGAAACCTAGGGTTTTAAAAATACGAGAGAAAGAAATTGATTTTTTGGTTTGATTTTCGCCTTATTACTTCGATTGTTAGGTATGAAATACTAACCTACTCGATTTATTTGTCAACACAAAATCTTAATAATTGCACATCTATTTTATTTCCCATTTTACTGTTGTTTGACTAACCCTTCTTTATCTCACCATCGACATCACTCTCCCCTTTATCAATTATTCATTTTACACTATCAATTACCCTATTAAATTTTAGGGTTTTGTTTGATTTCATAAGGATCTCATCTTTCAGAGTATCCATGAAGGGACTCAGATCTAGAGGTATTCTTTCTAACCGTAATTGCTTCGCCTATTTTGATTTTAAAATCTCTGGTGCCTTGTTGAATTTTAGGTTTCGTTTGATATTTGTACTTTTTTACCGTCTCGCATTATTCTTATACTTGGAAATTTTTACATTGTAGTCTTGGAGTCTTGGAGGTAGTATGCTAATATGCTCAGCTGATTTAGAAGGTCAAACATGGTGGAAGTTTGTACATTGTAGTCTTTTACCGTCTTTCTTGTCAGGTAATCTCGCTCAATATATGGACTCTTTATTTAATGATCATATTGTTTGGTGGACATGATGCTTCTTTGTATACTATTGTTCGATTATAGATGATTAATTTCAGAGGTGCGTGAAATGGTATGTATTCCTTCCTTTTCACGAAGACACTAACCTGTGACCTATTCATTTTCCCCATTTCAGCGGTATTACCTAACATTGGGATTGTAATATATGCTCTTATTCAGGTTAACATCTTAAATTGACCTCTTCTTTAAAGAAATTGATCCTGCAGGTAGTAATCACTGCTACCGGAGCAACTCTGACTGACAAAGCAGGACGAAAGCCACTTCGTTTGGTAATTATCACTACTTTTTTTCACTAGAAGTTATGTTGTTCATATATAGTTTACATATAGTGCAAAGTTTTTAATTTCTAAGGATTCGCAAGACTCGGAATATTTTGTTTTTGGAATGTTATTGAACTGTTTAATTTATTTGCTGCATATCAACAAGTCTTTCAACTATAACTAATTTGACTCGGTAATTTAGTCCACCCACAATATCCATTATGGTTTGAATCTTCTTCCAAATTTTATGAACTTAAGATGGATCAATGTTGTTTGTGTTACTTCAGTTTCAAGTGTTTGGGTTCACGACTTTTAGTTTTATGGCTAAAGATGCAATATATGCTCATTTTTGGCTAAACTTGTGAAATTCTATGTTGTGCTACCTCACTTTCTTCTTTTTGATTTCTCGTTCATTTTTAATTTCTACTTTATTCCTTGATTTTTGCTAGTAAACATTCATTTTATGCTGTTTGTAGGTTAGACTTTTGGTGATTTTCATATATTTTCCTCAGGTATCTTCCTCCTTTGTTTTTCCTCAACTTATTGCTTCCATCCACTTCTCATATCTACGTAGGTTTTCCTTTTTTATTTCCATCATCTTACCTTAAATGTATCTGTAGATACCCGGTATCTGCTGAGACACCAACAAACACCCGATGATTATCGGACTACAACATGTTTTGGGATCGCAGCATTTGATCGACAGTTTGTGTACAACTTTACGTCGGAAAACTTAAAACGATTTTGAAAACAAAACATTTCAAAGCATTTCAAAAATACCTGGAGTGTTTAATGCACGCCGACGGGGTCGCAATGACACTAACTAGAGTCAAAACCGACACCGGACCAAAAACCGACTCGAAAATTCAAAATCCCGACTCCAATAACGAGTCAAATCGAGTCAAACACAAAAACCAAAAATATCTCAAGCCTTCTACCTTAAGTTTTCCCGGATTCATGTTGGTCAAGTACCAAACATGTGACTACAAAACCTAGGATAGAACAAATCATGATTGCGTTTGTTGTGATAGTGACAACACAACTCGAAGTGCCGCGATTTGGCTCGCGCCTCTTTGAGCAGCCCAGGTGGCCACGTCGCTCAAAACTCACACAACCACTCATTCTCTTATAAATACCCATCAAATGCCACCCATTTGAGACTTACGCGAGTGTCTGCCCCCTCTTTTCTCCCTTAAAATTCTCGACTCGACTTCTTAAGTCACATTCCGACGCGTATTTACGACCTACCGATCGTAAATACAAACCTTACACATTATTTGGTACCGTCATCGTGCATTAAATCACTTGTCCGACCACTTTGACCACTACACCGTCACTAAACTTTTAAAACACTCTTTTACTCACCAAAACGGTTTTAAACCGAGTTTTTTCCGATCAAACAAGTTGTTACACTTACGTCGGTCACTCGCCATAACCAAACATGTAAGTATGAGGGTGTAAAAATCCTCTTTTATTATGTTTTTATTTATTTCATGACTTTAACATGCTAAAACATGCATAACATGAACCAAAACATGGAATAAACGAGCCAAAACCGATTTTTGGTCTGAGGCAGAAGCCCCTTAGGTCGCCAAATGGCTCGCGCCTAAATGGGGTACTCAGACCAGAGATCAACCATGTTAGTTCTCGTCATTTCCCTTAATCAACTATCATATTTGTAATCGGTTTTCACCATTTCAAGTATTTTCGAACCATTTCATTTCATTTCACATGTTTTAACCATAAAGCATTAATCACCCTTGGTTCTTCATACCATGACGGTTAAATCCGTGTTTCGGTGATAATATTTGGTTAATGACATTTAAGAGGTATTTTAAAGCCTTTTATTTCATTTCTTTACATTTTTCAAGCAAACATATTAGTCACCAACACGAAATCATCCTTGGTTATACATACCATGCCGGATTTCAACTCGGGTACGATGACGAGTATCGACTAATTACATTCAAAATGGACTCAAATCGATTAGTCCATAACCATTTTCAAAACTATTCATGTCAAGCTTGCCAAATCGGACCCGACACCGAATATTATCAAATGATGATGATCATTCGAGTCTAGTCCTTCAAATCAACAAATGCGGTCTAAAACGACCCTTTCAAAACAAATCGGGTTTAAATACCCATTTTCAACACGTTTTATAACGTTTTCTAAACAGTCAGAACACGGCATACAGCCGTTGGCTAACCCGCGCCTCAAGCAGGCCTTTTCTTTCTCATTTTCAAAACCAGAGGGAGGCCCCTTACACCGCCGGCTGGCTCGCGCCTCTTATAGCCGTCTGGTACAGGGCCTGTTCCCTTCCAGCATTAGTCTAGGACGATCCCGACTCCGGTTAACTCGGATATAGGACGGATCAGACGACTATTAAATTATTCAAACCATATTTGCAAAATGCCTTACTAAGACAAATGGATCATGTTATGCACCCTAAACCTAATACGGTAAATGGATGTTTAATTTCCGTCTTGCATGCAAATCAATCATTAATCCAACTCGACATCTTATACTTGATATTTGGATTAAATCAACCGACTTAGAAAGCTCACATGTTAGGTTTAAAACATTGGATGCGCATTCATGCATTTAAACCGTTTTATCAACTTTTGCATTCAACCAACCAAGATCGATCAGTAGAGGCCGCTAAATGCGGGCGGGATTGGGTGTCTGATTAAAGGGCTTCCCAATACGTACCTTCATCTCTTACTCAGAAACTTTGGATAGTGGACGGCCTTATCCAGGGCGTACAAGAGTCATTCTAGAGATAGGATGCTAAAGAGGGACGATTTCCTTATCTTTAGTACCTATGTCAAAACGCTGCTTTGTGCTTCGATTTGACCGAGGTATAAAGTGGAATTCGAACGGGTTCCAGGCATCCCACAAATGCTTGGTGGCGACTCCGAACATCTCTAATCGTTTCGAGACCCTTACCGAGACGAAACCGAACGATCTAAAATGATCCGGTCGAAGGCATTTTTACGCCGCCGAGCGTGGCTTTCAAAAGACCGATGCATGTCCACCGATCGGACTGGCGTGCAGGTGGCCCGTGACTACGTATTGGTAGGTGGCCCCAAATTCACAGACCGAGACGTGGCCCATGTCCACAGATTGGCGACTCCGCTGGGGAAAACTAGGACTTACGTCTTTGTGATCCCTAGATGGTGAGACTCGAACGAGGTCTTGGTTGGAATGCATTAATTGATATTACGGTCATGGTCGGGTTCCTTGTCCGGGCCTACAACCTAACCCTTTTCGACCAATTGGCTCGTCTCGTCGGCGTGAGTTTTCTCATCCCCGCGTTTCGAATCCCGATTGAGTCAAGCATACCATTGACGTTACACATTTCTGTTTCGTCAAAGAGCTTTCATCACTTTCGAGCACAAGGCTAGGGCACCCTCCTTACACATTTTGTTTGGACTGGTATCCCTCTCGCAAATCGGGGTTTGATTGCTTGGTGTGTAACCCACCCTTCTAAGCCAAAACCCGTGTCAGCATAATGTATAATATAATGAAACTGTGAGTGCTTATGTGCTACTTGATCATAAGTCCTTCCGTGTCATTTTCAAACTTTCAAAATCACCCTTTTCGCGCCGTTATAATGGCCATTTCAAACCTCGGTCTTTCGCCGACCGATGCACGCCTTTCTAGGCCGTCGTAATGACGATCTTTCAAACCCGGTTTTTGTATAAACCATTTCAACACGCCTTTCTAGGCCGTCGTAATGACGATTTTAAAACCCGGTTTTGTATAACCATTTCAAATCACCTTTTTACGCCGTTATAATCGCCGCGTCTAGACACGGATTTTAACCCATTTCGCGCCGACAATGGCTCTTTCAAAACCCGATAAAAGCACACACCCTTTTCTCGAGACACTTTCAGGACCCCGAGGACCATGCACCGTCCCCGAGACCTTTTCAAACTTTTCAAACTCGATTTTCAAAACATACACTTTTGAATTTCAAAACCGTCTTGGGAAACAATGCACTGTTTTCCGAGCCGACTCAAACCCAAACCGTCTTTTGCAAATAAACTTGAGACAACCCTTTTCAACTGATCGACTTACGGAGATTTCTATCTTCGGAAGCCGCCCATTAAAGCGACAAATGAATCTTTTTGAAAATTTCTATTTTCGGAAACTTCAGTCCACCATTCCAATTCCGCCTCGTGTCTATCGAGTCAAAGCAAACGTACTTATGGGTCTTTACTTATGAGTCGTCTCACCACGAGACCCGTCCAATGGCGTCACGCCGTCATGTTGGACTCGTGTCAAAGGTTCGGTCACACACCGTCACGTCATAAACCGAGTCAGCACCGAGGGACCACACACGGTCACCCCGTCTTGTTGAGTCGATCTTTGTCTTATCCTCTGTGTTGTCTGCGTTCAGTCTTGGAACCGTGTCGGATTGAGTTGTAATGTGACCCGTTTTTCTGCCTCAGAGCCATGGCCCCGTCTTCAGCTTCGTCCAACAACAACAACAGAGATGTCACAACTGATCAGCTAGCCAGCCTGCTTACCGCTCTTAAAGTCACCCTGGACCGCGTCGAGACCCGTATCGACGCCCTGGAGAACAAGGAAATTGGGGAATACAATACCCCACCTCTGACTGAAACCGAGAAGAGGCTGAAACTTCTGGAAGAGCAGCTCCTAGCCCGGGGCAACAATATTCACCTTGAGAATAACCGAAAGTTCGAACCTGTTGAGGACCAGTTACCTGACAACTTCACCCTGACTGACGTGCCTAAGTTCAAGGGAGTGGAGGACCCACTCAACCACATCCGTGCTTTCAAGGACTACATGGCCATTAAGGGGGTCAAACAGGAGCTCTTTACCCGGATCTTCCCATCCTCTCTAGAGCCGATTCCTCGCCAATGGTACTACTCCTTGGACCCGAAAAATCTTACCACCTGGGATGAGATTGCAGTTGAGTTCGCCAAACAGTATGCCGACAATGTCGAGATCCATGCCAACACCCGTACTCTCGAGGTGTTAACTCAAAACGACAAGGAAGGATTCACTGAGTTCCTAACCCGCTGGAGGAGGGTGAGTACTCAGTTGGTCAGTAAGCCGAGTGAGTCAACTCTGGTAGAGAAATTTGTCAACAACCTCCGCCCGGTTTATGCCAATCTGCTGAGGTATCAAAATATCAAAACTTTTCAAGATCTGCAAATTCTGGGGACACGTATTGAGGACGACCTCCGAAAGGGTGTCTTAGCAAAGACCACAGGCAGGGGTTATCAAGGATCCACCTCAACCGGATCTCGCCCTTACGGTCAGACAGACAAGATTGATGAGGTCAACCTCGTCGAACCATCTGCAAAGAAAACTGAACGCCCCCAGAGAGTGTTCACCAACATAGGGTCAACTTATGCGAGTGCCCTTAAAAGGCTTATGGACCAAGGGAAGTTACAACCGATCGGGCCCACCCCGGACCCGGCCGACGCCAAGAAGTCCCGATTTTGGAACCCCAACGCCTACTGCCAGTATCATCAAGGGAAGGGGCATGGTACCGAAAATTGCTTCAAACTCAAGCACCTCATTCAGGACATGATTGAGAAGGGAGACTTGCCTATACCCCCACCAACTAAGCCAAACAACAAGACGAATCCTCTAGGAATTCACGCCATCTCTGACGATGAGCCGACCCTAGACTGCTCTCAGCTCATCTTGCCAATTGACGACGAGATGAATGTTCTGGAAAAGGACCCTTCAGATGGAGTGTTCGTGTTCAGTGCTGCCACCATGCTCACTATGTTTCAACAAGTTGAGGAGGCCATTGCCAGCCTTTCTGAGAGAATCACCCGACTCGACGACGCCTACCGTCGACTCATCTTCAATCCCCCGGCACCACGTCCGCGGGAAAATTCCCCAAGCATTCAAAACTACCCACCCCAGGATGGATTGCTGCCGCGACCATTCTGGCATAGGCCCCCACAAAAATCACCTTCAAAATAACCATCCTCAAAATAACTACCCTCACAAAAATCGCCCTCACAAAAATATCCCCCACAAGAACTGCCCACCGAGGAATACCCCTCCGAGGAATCCCCGAGACCCTGAAATTAACGGCATATGGCGGGATGATGTTGAGGATGTTTATGTCATCCCGGAGAAGGAGAAGCGGACGAAGGAAATTGGACGTCTCACCCGGTCCGGACGTCCTTATCAGAATCCGAGCAACCCAGCAGACGTTCCAACGACGAACGACCAGATCCTCCCAGAGGTGGAGACTCAACCAAGAGCCCCTGAGAACTCAATCCTGAAACAGCTCCAGAAAGCAAAAGCTGAGATCTCAATCTGGCAACTGATCGCGACGTCTTTTGAGCATCGACAGGCCTTACTGCAGGCCTTGGGAAAACTAACCGTGCCCTCCACCTCTTCCCCAGAAGAAATAGTGGCACACATGACGAGAGACGCCCCTGATCTGAGTAACCCGGTCGTCTTCTCCGACGAGGATATCCCCCTGTTCGGAGCTAACCATAACCTGGCCATGTACATCACTGTGCAATACCTCCAAAAGAACATACCAATGGTCCTCGTGGATGACGGTTCCGCCGTGAATGTCATTCCTCTCAAAACTGCCCACAGGCTGGGTATCAAGGAATCTGATTTAATCCCAACAAACCAAGGAGTACGCGCCTACGACGGCACTCGTCGTAAGGTCGCTGGGCTTATCACTTTAGCCGTCGCAACCGGGCCACTAGAAAGACAAACCAGTTTTCAAGTGGTCGACATCGACGCATCTTTCAACATGCTCCTGGGGCGCCCCTGGATTCACGCCGTTAAGGCGGTCACATCAACGCTCCATCAAAAGATCAGGGTCCCCTTCAACGGGAAAACGATCACGATCTCCGCTTCCCCAATCAAAGCAGTTATGAGAAGAGGGGTAGCCTCCCAAGCCATTGAGGAGGACGACAATGAAATGTGGGGTTTCCAAGCCGTGAACGCCATAACTGATGAATCGGCAACCTCTGAGTGTGACCCGTTCACCAACCTCACGGTCAACCATATCATGATGCGTCAGGGTTATTTCCCGGGTTTGCCGCTCAATCCACTGAAGGACCCATTGCCTCCCTTAAAACAGGCAAAGGTCCCCAACATCCCCTTTGGACTGGGATACGAACCTACTGACGAAGATATCCGGGAGATGAACCTCCTAATCAGAAAACGCAAAGAAGCACGGGGTTATCCTTCGTCCCTACCACCTGACTCTCAACGGATACTTTGTCCCCGAGGGAGAGTCTGAACTCTACAACGGCTTTCCGGAGCCAATCTACGACCCTGTGGTGAAGACTAGATACTCGGGAGTGGAAGTCTTTCAGGACTGCTACTTTATTCCCGACAACATCGAAGCTGCATCAACTGAGTCCAAGCCGTCACCGTGCCTCGACGGACAAGCTGTCACACTACTCTTTGGGGAAGATAACATCAAACGCCTCGATTATGAGGATATCATCAATATCGCCCTGAAAGACAATCAGTTTGATCCAACCGCCTTGATCTCCGATACTGACCCGGAGAAAGCTACCCAAGGCTGGAGGAAAACCATCAAGTAGACCGATCGCCAAGGCCGCATTCTCAAGATCACAACTGGAGAAGGCCATATGTTCAAGAAGGAAAGTGAAGAAGGATCCGAGTCTGAGTCTGAGTCGGCGTCAGAGTCTATTATAGCTCCCAACGCTCCTGATGTCCCAGTCAAGGTCCCCTTCCCACTATTTTATCACAAAGTCGTGGCTGATTCAGAGGCTGAGTCTACTAGGGTCACCCCCACTCCCAGGAAAGGTGACAACCTGGAGCCTGTTCCAGGGGCCACTTCCTCTGTCGTGTCACCTCTGACTGACCACGAGATGTTTATCCTTTCCGAGCTTTTCGCTCGTGTCAACTTAATGAACGCTAAGTTTGCTTATGACTCGTCTCACTTTAACTGCAATGCAATTCTGAATGATTATGAGGAACTTGACTTGAGTGACTACCCACCTCACTTAGCCAAAGAACTTGACAAGCGGGAAACCAGAACCCCCATCATTGAGGAAACCGAGCCTATTAACGTAGGAACCGACAATACACCTCAAGAACTTAGGATAGGGACAACCCTGGAACCCTCGGAAAGACAACCGTTCATTGACCTCCTCCACGAATACAAGGACGTGTTCGCCTGGTCTTACAGAGATATGCCTGGGATTGACAGAGAAATTGCAGAACACCGGATACCCATCAAGCCCGGGGCTAAGCCTGTGAAACAGAAGCTACGCCGGATGCGTCCTGAATGGGCCCTGAAAATCAAAGAAGAGGTGGACAAACAGTTCAAGGCTTGGTTCATCAAAGTGTCTGAATACTCAGATTGGGTGGCCAACATTGTGCCCGTACCGAAGAAAGACGTAAGAATTCGGGTTTGCGTCGACTTCAGGGATCTAAACAAGGCAAGTCCAAAAGACGACTTCCCTTTGCCACACGTTGACATTCTAGTGGACAACACCGCCGAACATGCTCTCCTATCATTCATGGATGGGTATGCCGGGTATAACCAGATCAAAATGGCTGAGGAAGACATGCACAAGACTGCGTTCACTACGCAGTGGGGTACATATTGCTACACGGTCATGCCCTTCGGCCTCATCAACGCCGGAGCAACCTATCAAAGAACCGCTACCACTCTCCTACATGACATGATGCACAAGGAGGTAGAGGTATATGTCGATGACATGATCGTCAAATCAAAAGAACGGGACGGCCACATTAATGTCCTCCGGAAATTCTTCGCTCGCTTGCGGAAATATAACATGAGACTAAATCCTCAGAAGTGTGCATTCGGGGTCACCTCCGGAAAACTCTTGGGACATGTCGTCAGCAAAAGAGGCATTGAGATTGATCCAACCAAAATCAAAGCCCTTCAACAAATGCCTCGGCCTAAGAACGAGAAGGAGATTCGGGGATTTCTCGGTCAGGTCCAATACATCAGCCGGTTCATTGCCAAGCTCACCATGATCTGTGAACCAATATTCAAGAAGCTTCGCGCCTCCGATCACACCGATTGGGACGACGACTGTCAGAAAGCCTTCGACAGGATAAAGGAAATCCTATCCAAACCTCATGTCCTCATGCCACCTCAACCGGGATTCCTCTATCCTGTACTGATCGTAACCAACACACCATGGGAGCAATGCTAGCACAAACAGTTGGCAACGAGGAGCGAGCCATCTACTACATCAGCAAAAAGTTCATTGAGTACGAGACGAGGTATACCCAACTGGAAAAGACATGCCTTGCCCTAGTATGGTCAACAAAGAAGCTGCGGCATTACATGCTCAGCTACTCGGTCCACATCTACTCCAAGATGGACCCGGTCAAATACATCTTCGAAAAACCCGTACTAAACGGAAGGCTGTCTAGGTGGACACTGATGCTGTCCGAGTTTGATCTCAAGTTTGTACCCCTCAAGGTTATCAAGGGAAGAGCAGTCGCTGATTTCCTAGCAGAGAATCCCGTCAACGAGGATCCAACGACCGACACATGGTCACTTCCAGACGAAGACATCCTTTGTGCCGACTCCGACGCATGGGACCTATACTTTGATGGTGCATCTAATCTGAGAAGCTTCGGGGTAGGAATCCTTCTAATCTCACCAGAGGGAGAACATGTCCCAATCTCGGTCAAGCTAGACTTCGCCGTCACCAACAATGCCGCTGAATATGAAGCATATCTCATCGGCCTACAAGCAGCCATCACACTTGGCATCAAGAGATTGAGGGTCTATGGCGATTCCTCACTCATCATCAATCAGGTATCCGGATCATGGAAAATCCGATCTGACAGCTTAGCTCCCTACCGATCAAAGATCAATCAAGAGGCCGAGTTCTTCGACCAAGTCGACTACTTCCACTTGCCGCGAGAGGAAAATCAATTTGCTGATGCCCTGGCAAAACTTGCCGCGCTCGTCAACATACCTGACGACATGACATCAATGCCCCTATGTGTCGAAAGACAGAGCGAGCCAGCTTACATTTGTGCCATTATCGACGACGAGGAAAGCCATGATGAACCTTGGTACCAAGCCATCCTCAATTACAAAACTAAAAACGAATTTCCTCACAACTTTGATCAAAGAGGACAAAGAGCCATCCGTTTGCTTGCATCACAATTCGTGATAAACCAAAATCAACTCTACAAAAGAACACCCCAAGGAATTCTCCTCCTTTGCATTGACCATCACAAAGCCAGAAAAGTCATGGGAGAGGTTCACGACGGAGAATGTGGCCCTCACATGAGTGCAATGATGCTTACATGGAAAATTATGCGGCTAGGTTACTACTGGACAACCATGGAAGCCGATTGCCGTAACTACGTCAAACATTGCCACAATTGCCAAATATTCGCCAACATACAACATATACCACCATCCCTTTTATACACCATGACGTCACCCTGGCCATTCTCAACCTGGGCCATCGACATCATCGGGAAAGTCAATCCGGTAGGCACCAAGGGGCATTGCTTCGTCCTCATCGCCATCGACTACTTCACCAAATGGGTGGAAGCACGGTCATATGCAGTCTTGACCGCCAAACAAGTGGCCAAGTTCATTCAAAGCAACATCATCTGCCGGTACGGGGTACCCCATGAAATTATCAGCGATCAAGGCTCTCACTTCCGGGCGGAAACTCAAGCCTTGCTGGACAAATACAAGATCAAACGACATCGATCATCCCCCTACCGTCCCCAAACCAACGGAGCGGTGGAGGCAGCGAACAAAACTCTTGTTACCATTATCAAGAAAATGCAAGACAACTACCGCGATTGGCCGAGCAAACTCCCATTCGCACTCTGGGGATACCGAACCTCCATTCGAACACCGACAGGCGCCACACCCTTCTACCTAGCATACAGTATGGAGGTGGTTTAACCGGTAGAGTTAGAGGTCCCATCTCTACGCATTCTACTGGAGAGTCAGGTCCCTGAGGCGGAATGGACCCGTCGAAGGTACGAGCAACTCACTCTTCTAGATGAACGGCGGCTCAACGCCTTACACAACGTCCAGCTATACCAACGACGTATACAACGGGCATTCAACAAGAAGGTTAAACCCAGAAACATCCATAAGGGCGACTTGGTCCTCAAGTCAGTCCGAGCACCATTACCCGTCGATCCGAGGGGAAAATTCAAAACCAACTAGGCCGGGCCATATCTGGTCAAGAAAATACTTTCGGGGGGTGCAGTGAGACTGAGTGACCTAGATGGGGAGGACTTTACAAACCCGACCAACCTAGACCAACTCAAGAAATACTACCCTTGAACCATAGCAACCAACAACCTAGCCTAGTTTTGCAACTAGCACCGACCTCAACCCTTTTCAAGTCAAGTTCCTCAATACGTTCTGATTTGAAATTGCATGTTTTATCGAGTCTAAGCTGCGGCACCTTGCCCGTTTCAAATGTCCTTTGATCCGTCAAAGGCAACGTCCATTTGCACTACAAAAACAAACCCCCTGAACTACGAGCATGGTTTGATTTCACCTCTTCAGGTGAATACGTAGGCAGTCCCTCTTATGCTTGAGGGATACAACCATAAAACCCAATTCAAATTCACAAAACATTTCGAACTACGATCATGGTTTGATTTCACCTCTTCAGGTGAATACGTAGGCAGTCCTTTCTTACACAAGAAGGATACAACCATTCCCACAATCAAAAAAAACCTACCAAAAAAACGGAAGGGAAAATCATTCCCTTTCCCACAAAAATACAAAAAATGAGCCTTTCTCCCTTTCCACAAAATACCACTTTCCCAAGTGCAATTGTTTAGGACGATTCAAATCGAATTGCCTTTACAAAACGGATGGAAGAAACAAGCGTTCACAATTTTCGACACGAGCAATCCTCTTATTTAATTAATAATGGGAGGGATTACAATTTCAACAATAAATAAAGCTCGACGAGTCTACAACTTGTCAAAGCTAAGGTGTCAACTAACACACCTCACATAGTAAAACTAGCACAAAACATACAATAACTAGCTAGTACAACATAATAAAAACCTACAACAATAATACAACATAATAATAAAGTGGGTAATGGAGGTCTTCACTCTTCCATTCTACCCTTGCCTTTTTCCTCGGGGTACATCTTCCCCTTGTTCTTCTTGTTGACCCGCCTAGCATGGACTTCTTCCTCGGAACGGATCCCCAACGGATCTAAGACGGCGACGGCCTCCGGTCTAGCACAAGACCCCATGTTCGACCCAAGATGAGCCAATGCACGGCCCACCATACTCTTGGGGCCGGAGTTCCTCCTCTTCGATGGTCTCATCACATCGGGAGTAGCTCCCTCAACATATTCTTCAAAGAAGGCACGGTTGGCCTTGCCAACCTCTCGATACTTCAAGTCGACAACCTCGTCCTTACGGAATTTGGATCTCTCTTCCAATGACGGAGCACGTGACCACTTGACATAAGCGGGAGTCACCCATGTCGTGGCAACGGGGTTTGTCACCTCCCAAAGCGGCCGAGTGGCCCACCACCTTTCGAAGAATTCCACGAACTCGGAATTTCGGAAAACATTCTCTTGGACAAGAGTATCTTGAGCGGGCACCTTTTGTTGACGCCCTATTTGCCTCATGAGCCTTTCGGGATAAATGAAGGAAACAACCTTCAAGCCCACCACCATCAAAGAACGAGGACTAGCACCCGAAGCGGGCAACCCCGTGAAGGACCTCAAGTGCCACCACGGCACCACCCAACGGATATGAGGACCACCCTCCTCCTCCAATCTTGCGGCCCAATAGGCCTCGGTGGAAGCAAAACTATCCGGGTACAACTTCTTCCTCATGGTGAGGTGACGGAAGGAATAAGAAGAAGGGTTAACCGGAGGCTCTACATACCTTAGCCTCTCCAATAGCCACACTTGGAGGATCCTTCGCGATCCAAAAGAGGGAGCTTCTCCACAAGAGCCTTCCTTGTCCAAAGCTTGGATAATCTCTACAAGCACCAACCATGATGGATCTCTACCATGCTCCATTTGCTCAATCACATGGATAAGGGTCATGCTACCATGGCATCTTGGCCCCTCCTTCTTCAAGACATCAACAAAGAGGTACACATGGATAAGGCAAAATGCAAGAGCCCTTCTCCTAGCCACCTCCGAGACATTAGCATCTAACCGATTCGAGAATATGTTGATAAGAGCCAACATATCCACACCATGTGGAGCAAGAAGAAAGTTGACTTGGCTTGTTGATAAGCCCAACATGGAGCGGAATTTCTCCTTGTAGCACAACCGAGTCGGAGGAAGCACCGGAGTACAACCCGGCCACCCACCAATGGCTTCGACTTCTTCGGCGAGAGGACAAATCTCACCCTTCGGGAAAACGAAAACATGATGTTTCGAATCCCAAAACCGAGAGCATGCTTCAAGAAACGAGGGTTGCACCTTGAGTTGGCGAAGCACCAACAATTGACCAACTCCCATGCAATCGAGTTGATACTTCTCGGGAGGCGACAAATCCCAGCACCATTGTCGCAATGCACTCTCAAAAGCATTCATGAAATATTTTTGTGGAAGAAGAAGAGGTTTTGTAGAGATGTTTTTGTGTTTCGGATACTGAAACGATGAAGCGCAAACGTCCCTATTTATATAAAAATGATCAGCACATTTTTCAGAAAAAGAGGAGAGCCGGCTTCCATCGCCAAGCAGCTCGCGCCTCTTTGAGGCTTCCCCAGGATTCCCGCTGTTGACTTGTCTCTTTCAACATGTGTTTTCTCCTGACACCTCAAAACTCTCGCCAGAAGCCTCGCGCCTCTTCGGGATGATCCGGGAAATTTTGTGTTTCTTCACACTCACATTTCTTTGTTTTCGCGTTTTACGAAATCCGACACGGTTTCCATGACGCGGCTTTAAACATACGGGTTTTTCTTTCTTTTTTTAAAAAGGGGGAAAGGCTAGTCGCCCCGATCCGCGACGGATCGTTTCCATGTCAGTCGAAATTCCGAAAATTTTTCGCGTTTTTCGCAATCCAAAAACCAAAATTCGAAAATTGATAACACGACATCAGTTTTCCTCCAAAACTCAAGCACTCACAAATTCGAGTCTTGACCTCAAAAGCCAAATGTACTCGCAAAAAATCCTTTTCTAAAATTCTTTCCTGACGGTTTGAATTTTATATTTTTTTGAGTCAATTTTCAAGAATTTCAATGCAATCTAATTCACGACACGAGTTAATTGCTCAAATTTTCAAATCAATTCCTTTTGAATTCCAAACGCGACGATTTGTCACGGAATTTTCAAAATTCATTTCAAAATTTCAAAATTTTAACTTCAAGTCATCTTGGTTAATTTTGATTTTTCAAACAAATGCTTTACGTGTTTACAATCAATTGCTTTTACGTGTTTACGTTTATGCGTATATGCTATCTGTTGCCTGTTTTCTATACTAACGATGCAGGAACTGGTGCAAAGCAAAAGGAGAGTCGACAGCCAACAACGCTCCTCCGAAACACAACACAAAAAAGCCAAAATCACAAAACAAACCACAATCCAAAAGCACATATATGCAAACCGCCTTACGCAAAATACATCAACAAACGTCTATCATACAGACACTGGCCTAAAATAAACGTCTATCATACAGACACTGGCCTAAAACAAACGTCTATCATACAGACACTGGCCTAAAACAAACGTCTATCATACAGACACCGGCCTAAGACAACGAACTGGGGGCTATCTGCCACCTACCGTACTAAGCATCTTTATCCTCTCAAACAGAAAGGAAAGGGAGCAACAAGGGAAACAGAGGAGCAACAGTGAAAGCAGAGGAGGTTACCATGACGATAACCCCTCACTCCCGCTCCATGACAAAAAAGAAGACAATGTCTTGCAGATTTCGGACGATGCGACAACCGGGGACCGTAGCTTAGCATGCTACCCCGATGTTGGACCCCACTGAGCTGAACTCAACTGCGATCGAGGTCAACAACAGGGGATAACACACTTGTACTGACCCCCAATCATCAGTCATCCTGTCCATGAGCCACGACGAAAAGGACAAACCAGCCATATTGGCCACCTATCCGAATCTCTACAGACAACGACCGACGATCGATACCCGATCGTCGGCCGGACAAAGGCCGCCAGGGAGAAACACAACCAAGCCTGTAACAAAAAACAGTCGACTCTCCCCCTCCGGGATCGACTTCTTCCTCCAAAGCTTCAACAGCGGACCCCGTCGGTCCCAAACGATACCCTGTGTAAAAAAAAAAACAACAACAAAAAATGTCAGCCGGAATTTCGGCATTACGACGGCATGAAATGGGTAAACCCCAACACAAAAAACAACCTGCAATGCAAAACACGGGGCAATCCCGCCCCCAAACCATTCACAAAAAAACAACACAAAAAACGACTCGCCCCTCTTTTCAAGCAAAAGACGAGTCAAAACCACAAAAATGGCTTTTCAAGACCCATATAAGGTCTGCCAACAACCCAAAAATACATTCCCGACACAATGGGGATTTTTCTACGGTTCAAAAAGGCAAATCATACGCTAATTTGAGCCCAAGCCGGTCAAAAATTCAAAAACGACCGCAAAAAGGCAAACGTGATTTCATCACGCCCCAAGGTGACCTAAAATACCAATAAGGTCCATTTCAAGGCAGACTGACTCAATTCAAGCCCAAACAAGCGCTTATTCTGTCAGACGTAAGACCGTCGCAAAAGGCAAAAACCCATTTTTGCCCACAAACATCCAATGAAGGTCCTTAAATGGCAAATACGGGTTTCCCCAACTACAATGCAACCTAGTGGAACCCGCTACCCAAGCAAATAAACTTGGCATTGCGAAATGAGACGGTTTCTCGCCTCATTCACGTTTTTTCGAGCATAAGGAGCGGGAACGGGGACCAAAATGCAAACTAAAAGCACCCCTATACTCCTAAGCAGGTTTCTAACCTAATGCAAACATCAATTTCACTCGAAATTGGCTCGATCAAAAACGCCCAATTCGATTTTTAGGGCAAAATCCGCCCTAATGCAATCTAGCTAACAATCAACAAATTTGAAAGGATTCAAGAGGAAATACTTACCTTGAGATGACATTTGTTGGCAAAGGCACGGATGAAAGCAAGCTTGAAGGTCCTTAAATGGGGATTTTGGCGAAATTTCGAGGTTGAAGATGAATATTCATCCGCAACTCAACCTCGCGTCTTTTTAACAAAAAATAGGGAAGCCGGCTTACATCGCCAAGTGGCTCGCGCCTAAACCAGGCCTCCCCTCTTCTTTTTCAGCGAAATTTGGGCTTTGGCCCAATTTCCCACAACAAATTCCAAAATTTTCGTTGACGATATTGAATATCGTCATTTCCTCGAACACAAACAAAACAAATAGTGAAAATTTAAAACTCGCTATTTTCAAACAAACGGCGATCAAAACCGCCAATTTCAAAATAACAGCGAAAACTCAAAAACCGCTATTTCCCCAAAATTCAAATGTCAACGGCGGCAAATAAACCGTCACTTCAATCAATAGTGAAGATTCCAAATTCACTATTTCTTTCAAATGTCAACGGCGGCAAATAAACCGTCACTTCAATCAATAGTGAAGATTCCAAATTCACTATTTCTCTCAAAATGTCAACGGTGGCATATAAACCGTCACTTCAAACGTAATAGCAGACTTAAAATTTGTTATTTCCCTTCAAAATTAAGACAAACGGCGATCAAAACCGCCACCACAAATTCAAAACCGAATGGTGAAAATTCCAAACTCACTATTCCAGCAGGGGGCTTCCTCGCGGAACCCACTCATTCCAGAAAAACAGTGATGGTGAGAATCCAAGCTCACTATTTCCGCAGCGACATCATGAGTTCGCTACTTTCGAAATAAGCCCATTTGACGCGGCTATTCCCGTGGTCCATAAACCGACCGCACCATGGCTGGCGAGCCTTTATCCCCAACCTTTCAAGGATACATCCCGAAGATGCCTCGGGTACATTTCCTTGTCTCGGCTGGCGAGCCTTACAACGCGCCGCGGCTGGCGAGCCTTCCTCACATACGCACCATGGCTGGCGAGCCTTTATCCGCAACCTTTCAAGGATACATCCCGAAGATGCCTTGGGTACATTTCCTTGTCTCGGCTGGCGAGCCTTACAACGCGCCGCGGCTGGCGAGCCCTCCTCACATACGCACCATGGCTGGCGAGCCTTTATCCGCAACCTTTCAAGGATACATCCCGAAGATGCCTCGGGTACATTTCCTTGTCTCGGCTGGCGAGCCTTACAACACGCCGCGGCTGGCGAGCCCTCCTCACATACGCACCATGGGTGGCGAGCCTTTATCCGCAACCTTTCGAGGATAGATCCCGAAGATGCCTTGGGTACATTTCCTTGTCTCGGCTGGCGAGCCTTACAACGCACCGCGGCTGGCGAGCCCTTCTCACATACGCACCATGGCTGGCGAGCATTTATCCGCAACCTTTCGAGGATAGATCCCGAAGATGTCTTGGGTACATTTCCTTGTCTCGGCGTCTCGGCTGGCGAGCCTTACAACGCACCGCGGCTGGCGAGCCCTCCTCACATACGCACCATGGCTGGCGAGCCTTTATCCGCAACCTTTCGAGGATAGATCCCGAAGATGCCTTGGGTACATTTCCTTGTCTCGGTTGGCGAGCCTTACAATACACCGCGGCTGGCGAGCCCTCCTCACATACGCAATGCAGCTGGCGAGCATTTATCCGCAACCATGCAAGGACATATCCGAAGATGCCTCAGGTATGACTCCTTCCTATGACTGGCGAGCCTTTGCACGTAGTCTAACGGACTTTAAACGACCCGAACAGGAATTCGACAGACTCTAAACTGTTCCCGACGACAGGTCCTTGGCTCGTACCCTCGAGTCGCCTCGACGTCGCCCTTCCCGACGGCAGGTCCTTGGCCCGAATCCTTTCGAGCCGCCTCAACGTCGCTTGGGTCTTCAGGTTGTAATCTTCGATTGACCTGGGGACTCTACTTTGACTTTCGCCCTGTCCAAGCCTCAGTCAAAGTGAGGGCTCTGTAGATACCCGGTATCTGTTGAGACTCCAACAAACACCCGATGATTATCGGACTACAACATGTTTTGGGATCGCAGCGTTTGATCGACAGTTTGTGTACAACTTTACGTCGGAAAACTTACAACGATTTCGAAAACAAAACATTTCAAAGCATTTTAAAAATACCTGGAGTGTTTAATGCACGAGACGGGGTCGCAATGACACTAACTAGAGTCAAAACCGACACCGGACCAAAAACCGACTTGAAAATTCAAAATCCCGACTCCAACAACGAGTCAAACCGAGTCAAACACAAAAACCAAAAATATCTCAAGCCTTCTACCTTAAGTTTTCCCGGATTCATGTTGGTCAAGTACCAAACATGTGACTACAAAACCTAGGATAGAACAAATCATGATTGCGTTTGTTGTGATAGTGACAACACAACTCGAAGTGCCGCGATTTGGCTCGCGCCTCTTTGAGCGACCAGTGGCCACGTCGCTCAAAACTCACACAACCACTCATTCTCCTATAAATACCCCTCAAATGCCACCCATTTGAGACTTACGCGAGTGTCCGCCCCTCTTTTCTCCCTTAAAATTCTCGACTCGACTTCTTAAGTCACAATCAAAGACGCGTTTTACGACCTACCGATCATAAATACAAGCCTTACACATTGTTTGGTACCGTCATCGTGCATTAAATCACTTGTCCGACCACTTTGACCACTACACCATCACTAAACTTTTAAAACACTCTTTTACTTACCAAAACGGTTTTAAACCGAGTTTTTTCCGATCAAACAAGTTGTTACACTTACGTCGGTCACTCGCCATAACCAAACATGTAAGTATGAGGGTGTAAAAATCTTCTTTTATTATGTTTTTATTTGTTTCATGACTTTAACATGCTAAAACATGCATAACATGAACCAAAACATGGAATAAACGAGCCAAAACCGATTTTTGGTCTGAGGCAGAAGCCCCTTAGGTCGCCAAATGGCTCGCGCCTAAATGGGGTACACAGACCAGAGATCAACCATGTTTGTTCTCGTCATTTCCCTTAATCAACTTTCATATTTGTAATCGGTTTTCACCATTTCAAGTATTTTCGAACCATTTCATTTCATTTCACATGTTTTAACCATAAAGCATTAATCACCCTTGGTTCTTCATACCATGACGGTTAAATCCGTGTTTCGGTGATAATATTTGGTTAATGACATTTAAGAGGTATTTTAAAGCCTTTTATTTCATTTCTTTACATTTTTCAAGCAAACATATTAGTCACCAACACGAAATCATCCTTGGTTATACATACCATGCCGGATTTCAACCCAGGTACGGTGACGAGTATCGACTAATTACATTCAAAATGGACTCAAATCGATTAGTCCATAACCATTTTCAAAACTATTCATGTCAAGCTTGCCAAATCGGACCCGACACCGAATATTATCAAATGATGATGATCATTCGAGTCTAGTCCTTCAAATCAACAAATGCGGTCTAAAACGACCCTTTCAAAACAAATTGGGTTCAAATACCCATTTTCAACACGTTTTATAACGTTTTCTAAACAGTCAGAACACGGCATACAGCCGTTGGCTAACCCGCGCCTCAAGCAAGCCTTTTCTTTCTCATTTTCAAAACCAGAGGGAGGCCCCTTACAACGCCGGTTGGCTCGCGCCTCTTATAGCCGTCTGGTACAGGGCCTGTTCCCTTCCAGCATTAGTCTAGGACGATCCCGACTCCGGTTAACTCGGATATAGGACGGATCAGACGACTATTCAATTATTCAAACCATATTTGCAAAATGCCTTACTAAGACAAATGGATCATGTTATGCACCCTAAACCTAATACGGTAAATGGATGTTTAATTTCTGTCTTGCATGCAAATCAATCATTAATCCAACTCGACATCTTATACTTGATATTTGGATTAAATCAACCGACTTAGAAAGCTCACATGTTAGGTTTAAAACATTGGATGCGCATTCATGCATTTAAACCGTTTTATCAACTTTTGCATTCAACCAACCAAGATCGATCAGTAGAGGCCGCTAAATGCGGGCGGGATTGGGTGTCTGATTAAAGGGCTTCCCAATACGTACCTTCACCTCTTACTCAGAAACTTTGGATAGTGGACGGCCTTATCCAGGGCGTACGAGAGTCATTCTAGAGATAGGATGCTAAAGAGGGACGATTTCCTTATCTTTAGTACCTATGTCAAAACGCTGCTTTGTGCTTCGATTTGACCGAGGTATAAAGTGGAATTCGAACGGGTTCCAGGCATCCCACAAATGCTTGGTGGCGACTCCGAACATCTCTAATCGTTTCGAGACCCTTACCGAGACGAAACCGACCGATCTAAAATGATCCGGTCGAAGGCATTTTTACGCCGCCGAGCGTGGCTTTTAAAAGACCGTTGCATGTCCACCGATCGGACTGGCGTGCAGGTGGCCCGTGACTACGGATTGGTAGGTGGCCCCAAATCCACAGACCGAGACGTGGCCCATGTCCACAGTATCACTGCAGATTTAAATTTGAGAGTGTCAATTGAGGAGATGAGGGATGTTAATGAGGTGTAGGTTTACCAACTATTTAGGTAATACGTAATATTGAATAGTCTATTCACTAAGATGTTATTGTTATGTTGGATGTGATGCGAGATTGATGTAAGTTTGTTGGAGTTGTATTATTGAATATTTTATTCACTAAAATGTGCATGCGTAGTAGTGGAGTCGTAACTCTCGGATGTAAATTGATGTTTGAATTGTGGTATTAATATTTTTAGAAAATCGTTGTGCTAGTGCATAAAACTTTGCAGGTGTTTAATTTTGGGTTAATCAATTTAAAGTGAGCTTTTGTTGTATGTTGATACTGCTGCTGTTGTTGATACAGGATTTTTAATGCACTAATTTTGTAAATTTAAAAAAAAAATAAACATCAATAACAACGGTTATATGCCAAAAAACCGTTGTTAATAGTCAATTTTAACAACGGGTTTTTAACATATAACCGTTGTTATTACTTTTAACAACGGTTTTTTTAAATATAACCTTTTGTTAAAAGTCTTCACAATTTTGGTGGGAAAGATACAACAACGATTTTTTATATTATAACCGTTGTTATATCTTTCCCACCAAAATTTTGTCAAACTTTCCACACCGACTTACTCGCAACAACAACGGCTTTTAACCGTTGTGAATAATTTCCACAACGGTTTTAGTAAATAACCTAACCGTTGTAAATACCTATTACAACGGCCACTTTAACAACGTCCGCTTTTTGTTTTAACAACGGTTTTTACCCGTTGTTATAGCATGTATCTGTAGTAATGCCCTTTGTTACCAAACCTCATAACCCCACGCATAGGAGATACTTTTAGAAGAACCTTATGCCCAACCTGAAACTCTATGTCACGGTGATGTAAGTCTGCATAGCTCTTTTGTCGATCCTAGGAGGGGCACTAACTCCGTCCTTTGGCATGTTAATACCGCATATATGTTTGAATTTCACTAGTGCCATAGTAGGGTATGATTAGTAATAATTATAAGTATAATAGTCGCTAGTGTAAGAAAAGTAATTCTTAGTCGGAAATTGCAAACCATATAGAGGCACCCTACCGAGTGCGAGCTAGTACTCGACCGAGTACCAGTCACTTGACCGAGTGAATCCTATCACTCAACCGAGTGGACCAATTTCCAGAAACTTGAAAATTTCTGGAAGTGAGTCACTCGACCGAGTGGACGGGCACTCAACTGAGTGCACTCAGCACTCGACCGAGTGCCAATTTTTAGGCTGTAAATTTCGCAAAAATTGTGTTATATTATTTTATTTTACCTCTTTATTCTTTCGTCATTTAAAATTATTTTTAAAAATTCCGTTGTTGATGCTTGTTCTTCGGATTCAAGTTTTCTGCTTCATTTATTCTTTTAACTTGGCTAATTTCATCATATAAGTGATACTTTCTTTCTTCTTATTTCTTTCCAATTTGATTTTGTTTAAATCTACGCTAATTCCTCCAAATTTTTGTCAGTTAATTGCATGTTTTGTTTAAATCATGATATTAATCAACTTTTTATAACGTTTATGATGTCAAGTATCAAATCTTATATTGAATTTTGCCCGTAAATTTTATGAACCCGAAAATATGTATTCTCGAGTCAATTATTGGATTTGGTGTTTGATGCATGGTTGATTGTTTAACAAGGACTAAAGTTTGGTTGTTATTGCTAACTCTTGTCATACACTTGAGTTTTGTCTTGAAATTTTTATCCGAAAATTTGCGAACCTTGATGTTCATGTTTGAGTTTCAATTTATCTTTCGTGTTTAAAAACTTAGTTTAATCGACTAATGAGGTCACTATCCTTATTAGTGACGACATGTATCATCTTGAATCAAAATTTCATCTTAAAATCTTGCCTAAATTTTGGATTTTCCATGTGTGAAAACTTGGCTTGATTGTGCTATGAGACCACCTTCTTTGTTAGTAAAGCTATGCATCGTCTTCAAGCGAAATTTTCGTCTTGAAAATTTGACTCAATTCTTCGAAAGCCGCTATGACCATGATCAAGTTTTGATTCCTTCTTTTATCTTAAACTTGGCTTAACGGCAGTTTAAGGCCATAATCCTTATGAGTATCACTATAATAATATGGTTTAAATCGAATTTTTCGTTTTAAAAGTGGGTTAAATTCTTTTTGAGATTTAATGTGTACATCACTAAATTTTGATTTTTATTTGAAACATGGTTCAATTGTCTCATGGTGCCCCAACCTTTGTTAATGGTGATATGTGTGGAAAATTATAATTTTGATACTCAGATTTTGATTTTGTGCTTAATACTTTGTTTTATTGTGCTGCAAGCTTGCAATTTTGTTAATAATACTATATACTGACTTTAATCGAGAATCTTACCTTAAAATTTTGCCCAAATGTTTTTTTATATACCATAGTGTATATGATTGAATTTGAAATTTTGCGTTTAGAACATAGTTTCTTTGTTTCATAGTGTTGCAATCTTTGTTAATAATGTGTTGTTTTGCTTATATATGGGTAAATGCTTGATTACCGTGTGTGTTGTATGGTTTTGATGAGTAAAGACGAGTGTTCGCACGTGGCTATGATTGAGAGAATGTGAAACGAGAGTGAGTCGGCGAGCTTATAAGGATAAAAGGGCAAGTGATAATAATGTGTGATGAGTGATGTTGCATCTTGAGAGTTATGAATGTGAACCATGTGTTTCATTAGGATTGATGTAAGTTGTTCGTTTGATGTGGGTTTGAACCGTGTAAGTAGGTAGGTGTATGATTCTTGTTTAGAATTTAGGAGTAGAAGAGAGTGACTTTAGCTTGCGTAAGGAGTCTTGAATTGAGTAAAATGATTGTATGAGGTAATTTTGGATAATGAGTGGGGTGTGATCTAAGTTGAATATCTGTTGAGTGTTTGAATTTATGGATAATGAATGAAGTTTGAGTTGCATATTAAGGAATATTATTGTTGATCATGACTTGGAAACTTTGGTTGATAGATAATTGAGATATATGATGGTAGATTTAGTATTACCAAGTTTGGTTTTCGCGGTCATGAGAGTAAAAGTGTGGCTTTTAATGCTTGAGGATTCAATCATATTGTTGAGGTATTTGATCATTCGTATTATAGAGTGTAACCGTTTAACTTAAGTATGTATGCATGAAGTATGAAAGTGGCTGTGTGGGACTCCGACCCTATGTGTGGTAGTATAGATGTTGTTTGTAAAGTTGCCTCCGATTCATTAGGTAAAGCGTCCTTGGTATACATTGTGAGCTTGTTGTAGTATTCTGTTGAGTTGAAATGTTGTTATTGTCGTAGGTGATATTAGTACCATGTCTATGAGATTGCATAGATGCGATGAGTGTTAATATGATTATGGTGTTTCACACTACTGTGCGTTTGTTGGTGACGGTAGCGTGATACCGTCACCGGGTATAGGGGGAATGCAATGCTTATGAAATGGATTTTGAAATATCATGTTGTATCACGTTTTGTTTTAGTTGGGTTGTAATAATGGCCATAAGGTCTTGAGTTTGTTTTAATTTGGTTATTTGATGGTGTATTAGTCGCCATCGGAGTCTATTAGCATTTGTGTGATGAAATAGGAAAGTTGGAACCGAGTTGAGAACGAAAACCTTCTGCCCAGGTGACACTCGACCGAGTGCACCATGCACTCGAGCGAGTGGTCGCCCACTCGGCCGAGTGGCCTCCTACACTCGAACGAGTGACCTGTTTTAACCCTTGTTTTATTGATATTCGACCAAATATTGAGAGTGTACCCTTATTTCGCAGTTTATATTACTTGACTTGTGTTTGGATGAGCATGTTGACCTTACATGGGTAATATTTTGTGAATTGTTTACGTTTGATTATATGGTGTGGCATTTTGCAAGTAAATGGAAATCATCGATTCGACATGGGTGGATTGATGACAGAAATGATATGATAATCTTGTTTGATGCGTGTTAATCGACGACAGTTTATTCCGTTGTGTAAAAGTAAGATAAAAAATGCAAATTATGTGTCACACAGTGGTCGTTTGCATGATTGTGGTTGTGGTCTTCCATATGAGCAGGAGTGTTGATGATGGATGGGAACGAATATGGGAACACATGTGTGATCATGTGGTGGATTTGGCGCGGTATATGCATGGCATGATGTTCGTAAATGGGAATGTTGATCATGGTTAAGCGACATAACGAGAAATTTTGCATTATTTGATTATTTCATGGAGTATGCATATTCGTGATTGATGTGCATACATGTTAATGTATGAGATTTGACGTGATATAGATACGTAATAATAATTGATTATACCCTGCGATAGATACGTATACATAACCAACATGAATGGGGAGTTAGTTATGGGATTATAGATTGGAACTGTGGATTTCACCTGGCACTTGACCTTTGGGAGGCTTGTAGATGGGGAATTATATCAATGGAATTATAACTACATGAGGTTTGATTACGGATTTGTAATGAGTAAGAGAGAGTGTTGAACCTGGAACATAGTCATTTGTGGAATCTAGTAATGAACGTATGAGAGCACACTATGAGGTTTCATAGTTGAACTTCGGGACGAAATTCTCTTTTAGGAGGAGTGGATGTAACAATTCGGAAATTAAGGAAAGAGAAAGTACGAAATGTGAGGAATTAATGAGAGTTGAACAAAGAACCTAGGGATGAGTGTGATATTTATAAAGGAACTTATACGATAGACAAGCATGTGAGGCGAGAGAGAGTGCATGAGAATCGGTGATGAGACTTGAGGAAAGGAGAGAGTGAGGCGAACTTCGGGGACGAAGTTCATTTTAAGGGGGGAAGACTGTAATACCCCGTATTTTATTACCTTGGTCAAAGGCTAGTCAGCGGTAAATAGGTATATATATTTTATAAAATAATATTATATTGTATTTATACGAGTTATGAATGAGACAGAATAATAAAATAATAATAATAATTATTATAAGATGGTAATGAGAATAATAATGCGTAATACGATACACGTACATATATACGTATACTACCTTGTATAATCTACCCTACCCTTATCCACTCACCTTATCCTAACACAATCACAACACAATCCCCACCCACACTTCTAAAGAGAGAAAAGAGAGAAAGAGAGATTAGAAGAAAATGGAGATTTTGTCCCTCCACCTCGAGATCGTAAGGTAATACCGTCTTAAACTAGTTTATATATTATTTAATTTATACCATTGACCCGCCTCGACCTTGACCGACTTTGACCCGTTATTGACCACCACTCGTACCATTGTTGACCGTGGATCCAAGGGTTTGACCGTGTATTTAAAAGTATTGTTGTTGTCATTGTGTGACCGTCTTAAGACGGATTTTACCTTGGTTTTCGTGGCCTACTTGGGGAGATCTTGGGTGGTTCTTGTTGTGGGTTGAGTGGGGGTTGTAGTGGTGGTCATGGGTGGTGGATTGGGTGGCGTTAGGTGGTCGAAAATGGATGTTAAAAGAGGGTACACGGGTTGGGTTATTGTTGGGTGTTGTTGTTTATTGTTGTGGTTGTTATCATTGTTGCTGTCGTGTGGGCGGTTTCTGGTGGCGACGGTGGTCAGGGGAACCGTAAGGTGGTTGGTGTCGGCCGACCGTGGTCAATGGTGGCCGTGGTTGGATCGTATGTGTTGTTGTTCGTGTTGGTGTTGGTGTTGTTGTTTGTTGTTAGTGTGGAAGCCGTGGTGGCTGTCATTGCTAGCCATGGCCACCATGGTTGGTGGTGGTGTTAGTGGTTGGCCGTAGGTTTTGGGTCATTTTTGCGGGTTTTGGGTAGCGTTAAAACGGGTTTTGTTTATTTAATTACGTATTTAATTTAATTAGATTAATTAGTAATTAGATTAGTTAATAATTATATTTAATTATCGTAATTAGGTACCGACTTTATGGAGGAGCACATTTGTATCCGGTTGCTTTATTATTTAGCGGGATTTGCTAAAAGGTGGGTTAATCCTACTCAGTTTCAATATATTTGAATGGTCATGTGAGTCGTGTTTTAGTGGTCATTGCATTATAACATGATTTCTGTTGAGACGACTTGATGAGTCGGTAATTGGCATATTGTGTGGTATCTTGCATTTATTATGTTTGTCATGTGTATTGGAGGATGCGACGGTTGTGATTGCTTGGTTGTGTTTGTTTGGTTGTTGTTGAGGAGACGGAAGTCGGTTGGGAGGACGTCTTCCGCTCGGGTCGCCTCTTGGAGCTTCCCACTCCAAGAGGGATGTGTACATTAATGACTTGAGTATGGAGGGACTCATGTGGTTGAGACACGACGTCTGATAGGGGACCCGGTTGGTTTCCGGGCCCGGTACGTCTGGGCGTGTCCCGGTACCTGTTTGTGTGGTGTGGTGTCGTGGGCGTGTCCCTGGCACCGGCAATTGTGGGTACGTCTGGGCGTGTCCTGGTACCGGCGTGGTGGTTGTTTGATTCTCTTTCATATCATAATCATGTTGCATACTCACACTCTTTGTGTCGTGTCTCACTTTATTTATTGAAACTGACGTGTTGTGTATCTGTGTAATTGTCACTTATTTCCGGGGTGACCTGTGTCGATCCATATGATATTTCCGATCAAATGGGGAGCAGGTTGAGTATAGGTTTTGCTTGTTGACGTGATCGGGATTTGGGTCGCGTCGTGGACTCGGAGTCGAGTAGCGTAGCATAGTTGACATAGATGGTAGTCGACTTGTAATTTGTATAGTTCACATTTATCATCTGTTTACGTTTAGGTAATCACTAAACTTGTTATTTAATTAAAGAGTTTCTTAATTGTAATTCCGATTTCACTGCCTCGGGAAACCGAGACGGTAACATTTCCTACTTACCTTGGCCGGGTAAGCAAGGGGTGTTACAAAGACACTCTGCAAAAGGACTCTCCCCATCTTTGCGGCGAGACTTTGGGATGTAGCGTAGTACTGGTGGTATATTTTTCTGCGCCAACGCATCCTTCTTGGGCGATGCAACATGAGTAGATATTTTGTTAGCCTTACTTGCATTTAGCATGACATCATTTTCTTTAGGAAGACTTGTATCTGTATCTTTCTTGATGATTTTCTTTTCAAACTTACCTCCCTTACCAGTTGAAGAGATGGTGGTTGGCATGAACTCATTAGAAGTACCATTCTCTTCAAAGAATTTTGCATCGGCGAAGAAAGAGTCGACCTTAGAGAAGGGTTTGGTGTCTCCGTCTATTTTCCTTTCTCCACCACGATAATTCTTCAAGCATTGATGGAAGGTTAAGGCGACAATTCCATTCTCATGCTTCCAAGGTCATCCCGGCAACAATTTGAATGATGTCTTGCCTTCAATGACTTGGAAAAAAGTGTCAGAAGAAGGATCGCCCATGCTAAGGTTTACTCGGATCATGCCAACTGCGCGCTCCCCATTCAAGTTGAAACCCTGAATCACTGTTCGACTACTGGAGATTTCATCCATCGTGATCCCTAATTCGTTCATGGTGGCTTTTGGCATGAGATTGACTCATGAGCCTCCATCTATTAAGATGTGCTTGACCTTTTGCCCCCGGATGTACCCAGACACATAAAGTGGCCTGTTGTGAGGCTTGGATCGAAGAAGCAAATCTTCATCTGAAAAACTCAAGGCTGCATTGCAGGAGACACATCCAGTTAATTGCTCAACATGTTCGATCTTGTCTTTCATCTTACCCGCGTACAACTCCGGCTTCTCAAGTCCTTGAAGTATCAGTTGACGCTTCTCTTTAGGTAGATGAAATATTTGTTTCCATCCCAAGTTTATAGGAAGGGGGTCATGTAATACTCCGTATTTTAGTTTGAGTACTCGGTCCAGTACTTGGTTGCGGTACTCGGTCGAGTGTGTGTTACTCAACCAAGTGCACTTGACCGAGTAAACTGGTTCAGCAAGTTGACGGTTTCTATTATGTTTTGACCAAGGGTTTTGTTTATAACGCTCAAGTCTTTTCTAATTTCATGTTTAGCATCTCTAAACCTTTTTGAAAACCTAGAGAGGGGGAGAGGAAGAAGAGTTTGTCGAGCCTTGCTATTGATTGAAGATTTCTCACCTATTTCAACCTAATTCGATTTCCCTGATTGTAAGTCAATTTCATTCAATTATTTATGCTATTTTAAAGTGTTCTTCTTCGAAAAGTTTGAAAAGAGAGTCTCGTTTATTGGAAGTCTAGTTTGTGCATATCAAATTTCGTAGCCTAGTTCCTTATGGTTTGTTCTAGCTGATTTAGTTATGAACCTATCGCTGAAAGGTCCGAGAATCTGATTTGGTTGTGGAAAATGGTTTGAAACCCTAATTTATTTGTCGATTCAGTTTTGGATATTTTTCATACGTCATCTTTGTAAAGTCTAAATGACAATAAGATTTCGAATTACCGAAAAATGATGTTTTAAACTCGTTTTATGAATCGATACTTTTTATGCGACGGATTCTGTCAGCATTTGGAAATCAGTCTGAAAACCCTTAATAAGTTTGGTATTTGAGAAACATTAGTTAGATAATAGTTGTAGCTAAGACTCATGGGGTTCTAATCCAATTGGCCTTGCATCGATTGGATTTTTATGGAATTAGTTATGCATTTTATACCGAGTCTGTCATGTACTGGAAAATCAGGAAAAGTTGTGTTTGTTCTTTAAGTTGAAATTCCTATTAAGTTATGAGGAGTCTAGGTTATGTGCATGATTTATTATTTGAGTATGTGGTAGTTATACATAATTATGTTATGTAGGTGATGGATATGTGAAGGATCATAATTGATTGCTTGTGATCGGAGTATTAATAAAAGGTAGGGTTTTCCCTACTCAGTTGCCTGATTAATTGAATATAAGATGATTATGGTTGATTTATTGGCATGATTAATATGATTATAGTGATTGTGATATATTGGATGATTTGGTTTGGTTGTTTGGTTTGTTTGTGGTTTTCGAGGTGCGTCCTCGGCTGAGTGGAGTCATCATCGGGAATGGCTTCATGCCCTTGATTCACCCCTTGTGGTTCCTGTCACAAGGGGGATGTGCACATTAATGGACATGGGTAATTTGCTCTTGGAGCTGAGCGAGGCTTAGGTGGAAAGACTGCGGTCCCCACTGGCGGTGTGGATTACCTGTTGCGATGGGTAATCTGGCAGAGTTACACTCTTTAGTGTGTAGTCAGTGATTGGAGATTATTGGAGTTGGAGGAATGTGTAATGAGTTGCTTGGATGTTGTTTTTGTTGTATTTCTTATTTTGGTTAATCAGATGACTGACCCCGTTGTTATTTTACAAAACTATGGTGATCCACTCGGGGATGGGGAGCAGTTGATTAGCAGGTACTTCTACGGATAGCTCGTGGGTTCTAGCTGGGATGGAGTCATCACTTGTTGAGTCTTTAGTCTTCCGCTGACAGTTGTTATAATTTTTGATATTTTAGCTTTGCCAGTTGTAGTACTTTTGGTTTCGGTTTTTCGGTTGTTTACATTTAAACAGTTAAACCTTAAATTATGTTTCTTTATGGTCACTTTTGATATACTTTAACTCGGGTAACCGAGATGGTAGCACCTTGATATGCTAGGGTGGTCTTGGTAAGGCAGCTTGGTGTATGGGGGTGTTACAAAGTGGTATCAGAGCGACGATTTTGGAACCTAAAACCAATGAACAAAATGAACATAGGGCGTCTAATAAAATTAACCCGGGTAGGATTGTTTGGAGCTACCGCAATGGTTTGGGAGACGTCCTAAGACCGCAATGGTGCCCTCACAAATTCGAACCGGTCACTACGGGGTGTGTCATGGGGGTCGTTATGTGTATGTGTGTTCTATGTATGTGTGTGTAGAGTGAGTGTATGTATGCTTATAAAAGGTGAAGTATCATGATGTGGATTATGTGGATATGTGAGTAATGTGATGATTTTTATGAACAATGTGGTTGGCATGAAAATCTGATGAATATAGCGAATGGTATCAATCATGAGGTGTTTCAAATGTGTTTCAATTGGGCGAGATGTGATGTGTATTATTGGTGGGGAAGTATGAGCATGAGTTGGTAAAAGTGGTGATGCAAGTGTGGAGGAATTGAATATGTGAAGAAAGACGTCTTTTTGTCATGCATATTGAATGTTGTGTCTAATTTACAAATTGGTATGATAAAATCTCACTTAGTATACTGGTTTTAGAAGTATTGAGTTGTTATTGCTTGCATTATTGATGTTTAAGTTGTTTTGTTAAGAAAATTTGATTTATATGGAGTCTGATTATGGAAGGGTTGTTTTTAGATGGTCATAAGTCGAGTTCTAGGAATAATATTGAAGTGATTCTAATTGGAGATGATAACTTGTTTTCTTACGATTCTAACGATAGGTCACACGCCCAAAATGACCAAGAAATGTAGGAGATATGACCGATTTCCGAAAATTGAATGCTGCCGAGAATTGCCTAAGGTACTCGACCAAGTACCTTAGGTACTCGGCCGCGTATCACTGACACTCAACCGAGTGCAGGTGTTTGTGATTTTGTAGTAGTTTCTGGAATGTCGTCACTCGACCGAGTGGGTCATACTCTGTCGAGTACCCGAGGTACTCGGCCGAGTTTGTTTTATGTGACCGAATCTTATGACCAATTGTAATACGTGATGTTAAATTTGTTACTTTGGGTATGATAAATGCTTGGGCAAGTACTTGGGGAAGACAAGTACAGTAGCATAAAGGATTGCAAAGAATAAAGACTGAAAGATGATTTATTTCTCAGATTCTGCCTCTTATTTGTTTTAGCTGTTATTTTGTACGTGGCTAAGATATGTTAACTAAATTTTTTATATGTGTTAGTTTCATGTGTTAGCTTTAATTTGCCGCTGGTTTTATGCTTATACGAGTTATGAATTAAGAGAAGCAAATATTTTAGTGAGGAGTGGTCAGAATGTTACTGCACAGTGCTAATTTCGACCAACCAATTTGGAAAATTTACCATTTAAAATGTATACATGATTTTTGAGTGATTCCAACTATCCTAATTATTAGATTCGTATAAGTTTCCAAATTGATAAATCTCACTTGGTATGGATGTGTCATTAATTAATTATAATTTTTGCAAGCTGATAACATTCTGTTTGGACCCATCGGTTTGGGAAAATCCTTATAAATTGATTATTTGTGCTTTGGAACTAATTCCAACTCTCCCACTTCAGTGACTCTCTGTGTTTTCTAAAAAGTATAAAAACTTAGGTATTGGTTAAATTGTTATTTATTGGTGATTCTGGAAGTTATAGCATGCTTTATAGTGCCTCTGTATGTGTGTTTGATGACAAGTTTCTAATAAAGGTTACCCTATGAATTTTGAAGTCTTAGTTTCTATGTTTTGGCAACATGTTTAGGTGACATTAGAAGTAGCTTAACCTATAAGCTTATGTGGAATAAGTGATGACATTGAAAGATTGTGGGTGTCGTGTCTTATATGCCACTTATTACATGACGATGTCTGCAAATAGCATGAATGATAACTAGGTTGATTAAGTGGATTGATTTGTTACACATATTATAAATAGTAATAAGTGTGATTACGTGCAAGTAAATTACGGTTACCTGAGCTGACGAGTATGATTGAGTCAGATATGTTACATGGTGGTTGATTAAATTATCGACATGAATATAGGATAGAACATAATATGTGTTGAATGAATCGTTGTAGGATGAGGTAATTCATATAATGGTCCAGGAATAATGTACGATGAGTTAATGATTTTATTATGTAAATTGGAGTAGATATACAAATAGGAAGCTAATATGTTGAAACAGAAGTATTAAGTGATTTATTTGCATGAGATTAGTCTAGCATGTCTAGTGATATGACAATATATGGTTGACGGTGCAAATAGATGGCTTATGGGATGACGTGAGCAAGTGAATAATAGTTAATTGATGGTAATATATTGGTGTTGAAGTGTGTACATTTTTTTTTAAGTTTATGATCCACATGAGTTAACATTGAACATGTTATTAATCACGATGCAAATGATGATTGTCCTAGTATGTTTTGTGCTTGTAAACAATTGTGTAGGAATGATTCGAACATGTATGGGTACCGAGTTTGAGCATGATGTGGAATTACAGATTATACATTTATAATTGATTCATGTGCATATTTTAATTTATTTGCAAGTAGTACTAATGTGGATACCAATTTGTGCTTAATAGTGGGAACTGGCAACTTATACTATGTATGTACAGCTTAATAATAGTAATGAGCATGAGTAACAATGCTGAGATGTCTTTTGTTGTTTATATCCCTTGTGCATGTTTGATAATTGCGATGAAATTGGTAATTCTGTTGGGAAGCTTGATTAGTAGCATAACAAGTCAAGCATGTTCGGTTATTTGAACTAGTAATAACATTTATATGTAATTAAAGGTTGTGTTATTGCATATGTTTACTATTCGAGTATATGTGTATAAACAGTGATTTTATTTTATATTGTCGATAACATACTTAGTAAGTTGATAGTATATATATAGTACTCGTACATGTGGTCGACAACGATTGGTGAATTATGACGGTCTCCAAGGGCTTGACACTGTGTATGGTATGAGATTTTGAAATGAGGTTATTAGTTTGTAATACGTCACGTGGTGTTGGTTGTCTAGTATCCAATTATGAGTGCAAGTTGTTTATAGTGGTTGGTCTCGTCCTTTTGGTATTAGTTGGCTAAGTGGGCTTTGGTCTGCATTAGGGCTTTACGAGTTGTTACCGAAATGTGACATGATTTGATGATTTACAATCTCCTAGGAATGAGTTAAATATGACAGATGAGCAAGAATATTGACCTTATGTGGCGGATTGTGGTTTGTTATGTCGTTGAAGATGTTAGTGGCGCACCACGAAACCTCGGGGTTTGTTGGAATATAGGATGGATAAGAAACTTCGGGACGAAGTTTGTTTTTAGGGAGATGTAATGTGATACTATGTTTTGTTATGTAGTTATTTGGATTTCCATTAGTAAATTACTACTTCAAACAATGTGGTAACATGTTAATTATATTGAAAGATAATTCCCGTGTGTGGTCGAATTATAGTTGCATATGTTGTTTATATGTTTTATTATGAATTGTATTTGTTTGAGTGTTGAGGAAGGACCGTGATATCGCGGGGGTTGTGTGGTTTTATATGAGTTAGGTTACGGGGACGTAACCTTCTTTTCAGAGGGGATAAAATGTGACAACCCGAGTTTACTCAAGTTTATGTGAGTTAGCATAGATTGTACTAGTTATGCATAAGAGTTATATTATGAGTATGAGTTATATTGTGCTAATTATATGCGATGTTAGGTGTTGTTGGTTGTAATTGGCGCGAACTACGAGGACGAAGTTATTTTAAAGGAGGGAAGACTATAATACTCCGTCTTTTAGTTTGAGTACTCGGTCAAGTACTTGGTTGGTACTCGTCGAGTATGTGTTACTCGATCGAGTGCACTTGACCGAGTAAACCGGTTCAGCGAGTTGACGGTTTCTATTATGTTTTGACCAAGGGTTTTGTTTATAACGCTTAAGTCTTTTCTAATTTCATTTTTAGCATCTCTAAACCTTTTTCTAAACCTAGAGAGAGGGAGAGGAAGAAGAATTTGTCGAGCCTTTCTATTGATTGAAGATTCCTCACCTATTTAAACCTAATTCGATTTTCCTGATTGTAAGTCGATTTCATTTAATTGTTTATGCTGTTTTAAAATGCTCTTCTTCGGAAAGTTTGAAAAAAGATTTCCGTTTATTTGAAGTCTAGTTTATGCATATCAAATTTCGTAGCCTAATTCCTTATGGTTTGTTCTAGCTGATTTATTTATGAACCTATCGCTGAAAAGTCCGAGAATCTTATTTGGTTGTGGAAAATTGTTTGAAACCCCAATTTATATGTTGATTAAGTTTTGGGTCTTTTTCATACAATATCTTTGTAGAGTCTATATGATAATAGGATTTGGAATTACCAAAAAATGATGATTTGGAATCAGACTAGTCAGCTGCACACTTACTAGCTGAAATTCAGGTACAGATTGCTGCTAATGATCAAAATGCTGAGCTTATTGCAAAGGAAGTGACTCTCATTAATGAACTTAGAAATTTGACTAAAGCCAGGGATAGTTTCCTTCAACAGAAATCAAAAGTCCAGTGGATGGAAGAGGGAGATGCCAATACAGCTTATTTCCATTGTGCTATTAAGAAGAGATGTTTGAGAAATAGGGTTATCCATATTGAAGATAAGGAAGGACAGCTTTGTACTGACACTGAAACCATTCAGAATGCTTTCTTAAATTACTATGAGGATCTGCTTGGTAAGAAGAGTCCAACTGAGGAAGTCAAATCTGCTGTGTTGGCTAAGGGCAAAGTGTGCAGTCCAGAGCATATTGCAATTCTTACAAGTAATGTCACATTTGAGGAGGTTAAATAGGCAGTCTTTTCTATTCCTAAGGATAAAGCTCCAGGACCTGATGGCTATTCCAGTGGTTTTTTCAGGGACACATGGGACTTGATTGGGAAGGATGTTTATGCAGCTGTTGTAGATTTCTTTAATACAGGTCAGTTGCTCAAACAGATCAATGCCACTAATATACTCTTATCCCTAAGTGTGATAGGCCTACTTCTGTTAAGCAATTCAGACCTATTGCTTGCTGTAATATGCTCTACAAAGTTATTTCCAAGCTTCTATGCAATAGACTGACTCCTGTTTTACCTGACCTTATTCATGACAATCAAGGAGCCTTCATCCAGGGAAGGTCAATTATTGAGAATGTGTTAATTTGTCAGGATATAGTGCATATGTATGCTAGAAGCCATGTGTCTCCTAGATGCCTCTTCAAAATTGATCTCCAGAAAGCTTATGACACTGTAGAATGGGACTTTGTGGAGCAGCTTCTTTCTAGTCTCAACTTCCCTAGTCACTTCACAAAGCTGGTCATGGCTTGCATTAGATCCACCTCTTTTACTCTGGTTCTGAATGGCAACAACTTTGGATACTTCAGAGGGCAAAGAGGACTTAGACAGGGTGATCCAATCTCCCCTCTAATATTCACTATTTGCATGGAATACTTGACTAGACTAATTGCATTTGCTACAGAGAGATGGCTTTTCCATTATCACCCCCTCTGCAAAAACTTAAAGCTCACCCATCTTATGTTTGCAGATGATCTCCTCATGTTCTGCAAAGGGGATGCTCCTTCAATAATGCTCCTTATGAAGGCCTTCACTTCATTCTCTAATGCTTTTGGTTTGAGAATGAATAATACAAAATCTGAAATTTTCTTCAGTGGTATGGTACCTGAGCTACAAACTGATGTACTAAGAGTCACTGGATTTCAGGAGGGCACAATGCCCTTCAGATATCTAGGGGTTCCAATACAACCAGGTAAATTGAGCAAGAAAGATTGCAGTTGCTTGACTGAAAAAATTATTGGCAGGATTAGAGGTTTGGGTGCCAAAAAACTCTCTTATGCTGGCAGAATTACTCTCATCAATTCAGTGCTAAATACTCTTCATAGCTACTGGGCTACTATGTTCTTGATTCCTAAATCAGTGATAAGGAGAATAGAAGCTATTTGCAGAAATTATCTTTGGGATGGGAGCCCTGACTACCACAGAGTCCCATTAGTATCTTGGGATAAGGCTACTATGCCCAAGGATGCTGGTGGCCTTGGTATTAAGAAAGTGGAGACTTGGAATTGGGCAGCTGTAGGGAAGTTGGTGAATTGGGTGTATAACAAAGCTGACAGGTTATGGATAAGGTGGATAAACAATGTCTATCTGAAAACTCAGGACTGGCATTCATACTCTCCCCCTGCAGATTCTCCTTGGACTTGGAAAAATATATGCAAGATTAAGGATAAACTGAAGGAGGGATTTATTGAGAACTGCTGGCTACCTGATGAGAAAGGTTACACACTCAAGAATGGATATAGATGGCTCTGTACTCAACAACCTAAATTGGATTGGTGTTCACTGGTATGGAACAGCTGGAACATACCCAAACACTCAATCATTACCTGGCTTATAATGCAGGAGGGGTTAAATGTTAAAACCAGGCTATTCCAGTTTGGCTTCTGTGAGGACAATCTATGCTTAATCTGTGGGGAGTTACCTGAAACGATAGCTCATCGTTTCTATGATTGTATCTACAGCTGCAGAATCAGGGAAGCTCTTGCTGTCTGGCTAGGGAGATCCTTTCCTAGTCTTACTGAGCTTCAGAATGGTAGGAAAAACAATTTACAATGGAAAGCAATGACTATGTTGTTCAATGTCTATCTATACACTATCTGGCACCAGAGAAACAATACAAGACTTCAGCAATCAGTGTTGAGACCTGAACTTGTAGTAGCTCAGATTGAGGATATTGCAAGAAGGAGAGGGTGTAGTAAAGCTGGCCCTGGACTGTATCACAGAACCAATGGCTGGTTAAGCTGCTTTGATTTGTAATGATGTTTGGTTGTGTTAGCTTTGGTTGGTTGTCTGTTTTTTTAGCATACCGGGGTTTGAACCCCAAACCTTGTGTATGGACTGGTTGTCTTTTTGATATAATATATATACTCACATTTCAGCTAAAAAAAAAGCCTCGTTTTATGAATCGATACTTTTTATGCGACGGATTCTGTCAGCTTTTGGAAATCAGTCTGAAAACCCTTGATAAGTTTGGAATTTGAGAAAACTTCTTTTGATATGAGTTGTAGCGAAGACTCGTGGGGTTCTAATCCAATTGGCCTTGCATCGATTGGATTTTTCTGGAATTAGTTATGCATTTTATACCGAGTCTGTTATGTGCTGGAAAATCAGGAAATGTCGTGTTTGTTCTTTAAGTTGAGATTCCTATTAAGTTATGATGAGTCTAGGTTATGTGCATAATTTAATGTTTGAGTATGTGGTAATTATACATAATTATGTTATGTAGGTGATGGATATATGAAGGATCATGATTGATTGCTTGTGATCGGAATATTGCTAAAAGGTAGGGTTTTCCCTACTCAGTTGCCTGATTAATTGAATATAAGATGATGATGGTTGATTTATTGGCATGATTAATATGATTATAGTGATTGTGATATATTAGATGATTTGGTTTGGTTGTTTGGTTTGTTTGTGGTCCTCGAGGTGCGTCCTCGGCTAAGTGGAGTCATCATCGGGAATGGCTTTACGCCCTTGATTTGCCCCTTGTGGTTCCCGTCACAAGGGGGATGTGCACATTAATGGACATGGGTTATTCGCTCTTGGAGTTGAGCGGGGCTTAGGTGGTAAGTCTGCGGTCCCCACTGGCGGTGTGGATTACCTGTTGCGATGGGTAATCTGGCAGGGCTACACACTTTAGTGTGTAGTCAGTGATTGGAGATTATTGGAGTTGGAGGAATGTGTAATGAGTTGGAGGAATGTGTAATGAGTGACTGACTCCGTTGTTGTTTTATAAAACTGTGGTGATCTATTCGGGGGTGGGGAGTAGTTGATTAGTGATGCGTATATTTTATATAAGGTTTTTACCTCATTTTTACACGTATTTTTGTACTATTTACGTGGCATCTAGCTACAAATACCCCCGAATAGTCTACCTTGGTTCATTTTATGTAAATTGCAGGAATATACCAAAGAGGAGATAAATCGAGCCTAAACTCGTCCCATTTGCATGCATTTATGGAGAACAAGGAGCCGGAGCTTGGAATCTATCACTTTGAAGACGCATGAGCTGGTTTCGGAAGGTGTCATAGTGTCTAACGTGCCAAAATAGCTCGATCGACTACTTTTCTAGTCGATCGAATGCTTTATTTACTGAAGGTTACTCGATCGAGCAGTTCCAGTATCCAATCGAGAAGGCAATTCAAGGAGTTACTTGATCGAGTGGTTTATTTCCACTCGATTGAAGGGTTTGTCGTTTAGTTGTTCGATCGAGTGGTTTATTTCCACTCGCTCGAGTGGTTTGGCCCGTATAAGAGTTTTTCCGCCTAATTTCGTATGGGCTTTTGTAATTAAGCTATGGATTAGGTTTAAGGGGGAGATTTTCGTATGCTACTAAATAGAGTAGACTGCGTAACTCTTCCTCATTCATTCACTTAGACTTAAATCTTTTTCCACTGCTTCTTCATTTTACTCTTCTTCTACTCCTTTCTACTCGGATTCAGATTTGTAATTGGTATTATTTCTCCTTTTTATTCCTTAATCGCAATTATCATTTCGTTTCTATCTTTCTCCCATTGCTTTTATTACTGTTTATTTGATTCTTCATTTTTATAATTATTATGTTCAATTCTTGTTATCTATATATTATTGTTATTGATTCGATAGTAATGTGTAGCTAATTCCCTTTTGCTAAGACTAGGGAATCCATGATTATGAAGGAATAGTAATTGTCATTTTAGGTCTTGTGCTTGTGTGGTCTCTGTTGTTAATCGCTGCATTTAACTATTTCTGTCTAATTGAGTCGACGCAATTAGTCATTTTATCATAGTAAACCTTGACCTGGACCGGAAGGTTGGAAAGGGCGAGACTTGTAGCGAACATTAGGGCACCGTAGTGAGGGCGGAAGCTAAGCTATTTGTGCTTTAGGGCGAATTGAGACCGGAAGGAGATATTCACTGCTTCTCAGACCATACTTGCATTGACCTGAGACCTAGATTGCTTGACTGAATGATCATGGTTAACTGACTGTCTTAGCTGCTTTCTCTATTTTTGCTTAATCTTTATTCTCTTGTTTTTCCTCTCTTTCTTAGTCTATTTAGTTTAAAACAATCAAATATAACCCCCCAAATTGGTTACCGTGACGATCTTAGACGAAGCTGACATTTTTCCATCTCCCTGTGGAGATCGACCCGACTTCCCTAGCTATATTAGTTAGAGCCAGTTGGTTATTTTTGATAGGTATACGACAGCCCTGTCAAATTTTGGTGCCGTTGCCGGGGAGGTGGTGCAATTTTGTTGCTTTATTTGAGTTTGTCTATCGTCTCAAGGAATTTATTCCTTGAGACTGATCTCATTTTTGCAAAGTTTTTATTAGTTTTGCAGGTATTCTGTTCTATAAGAGAACATCGTCACACCTGCTCTGCTTTGTAAACTCTATTTGCCAGCATGCCTAATATAGCCAGCCATTCAGAGCCTAATGTAGATTTGCTTCCAAAAGGTTTCTTACTACCTACTACTGAGTCGGGAACCTTTGGAATCCACCCATCCTACATACAGCTGGTCGAGAGAAATCTCTTTAGGGGGTACCTAAAGAAGATCTGTGCAGGCATATAGAGCTATTTACGGCGTATTGCTCTACCATTCCTCTTGCTGTTGGGGTGACACAGGACAAAGTGAAGGGAGTTCACTTTCCCTTTTCTTTAGCTGATGATGCCCGGGAATGGTTGAGGGATCTAGATAGGGAGGCAGTCGGTGTAACCGACTGGAGTTCTCTTGCTTTAGCTTTTTACAGGCGATATTTCCCACCGCAGCGCACCAATGCCTTGAGAGCTCAGATTACTTCTTTTGAGCAATTGCCTACTGAAAACATGGATGGGGCTTGGACTAGGTTCAAGAAGCTTGTCCGTTCTGTGCCTCATCACGGGTTTAAGCGTTGGTTCCTTTTCACCCAATTTTACAACGGGTTATATCCGAACCAGAGAGCTATTCTTGATAGTGTAGCTAAGGGGAGATTCGCGAAAAATGTGGAGGATGATCAAGTGTGGCGTCATATTGAAGAGATGGCTATCCATGTTGCAGAATATGGAAATCCCCGAGGAAGTAGGCAAGTTAACGAGTTTGTTTCAGCTGTAGTGGAAAGTCCTAACAAAACTCTAGGTAATGTGGAGATTACGGAGGCTATGAGTGAGAGTGCACAAGTCTGTGCAATTACTGAGCATGTGGAAATATGCAGTAGATGTGGCATGGAGGGGCATGACCCTATTGATTGTCTGGCGAGCATAGAGCGCGTCCTTGCTTATCAGAAATACAAGCAAGGAGTTCCTTTTTCTCAATTATATGAGGAAATGAAAAATGTTTCTACTCCTTCTACACCAGCGCCGCAGCCGGTCTCTCCTTCAACGAACGGGGAAATTGCCGAATTGAAGTCCCTGATGTTGAACTTAACACAACAGTTTGGGGAGAAATGCAATAGGAATGAAACTGTTATAGTGGAGTTGAGAGAACAAGTCGCATAGTTAACACTCGCGAAAGACCAGGCTAACCATCCACCGACATGCGACCCAATTAATGCTACGAATCTCCAAGGTGACCTTGCTCATGAGGGGCCAAAAGTACCAGAAGACGGGGTTGTGACAGCTGATAATACCCCGGATGATGATTTGGATGAATTTCTAGACGATATCCTTGCTGCGTGTTATCCAGACACTCGATCAAGTGAAATAATCCATCCAATCACTCGATCGAGTGAAAAGTGTGGTCGATTGAGTAGTGCCCAATTCATAGATGCTCGATCGAGTGATACTTTTACTCGATCGAGTGAAAAAGAGGAAGAAATCACTCGATCGAGTGAACAAAGTGGTCGATCGAGTGGTCCTGAAACAGAAGAGCTCGATCGAGTGGTTCAAACAGCTCGATCGAGTGAATGCCAAGATAAAACCACTCGATCGAGTGAGGAAAGTACTCGATCGAGTGCCAGAACCAGTGGAGACTCTATTTTAATATCTAATTCCACTACCGTGTCATCTTCCCCTGTTGTGGAGACGTCACGCACTGATAAAGGTAAAGAGAAAGTCGCGGGTCCACTCATTGCTACCAGAGTACCTTTTCCAAGTCGTCTGAAGGACGCGAAGGTCGAGCGACAGTATGGTAAGTTCGTGGACATTGTGAAGAACCTCCAGGTAACTGTCCCTTTTACCGAACTTGTTACCCAGGTACCTACTTACGCAAAATTCATGAAAGATATTGTGACGCGTAAGAGAGAGCTAAATGAATTTGAGACCATTTCATTTATGGAAGAGTCTAGTAATTTACTTTTAAATAAGGCTCCACCTAAAATGAAAGACCCTGGCAGCTTTTCTATTACCTGTGTTATAGGCAATGTAGTTATTGATAAGGCCCTTTGCGATTTAGGAGCCAGCGTCAGTGTCATGCCCCTATCTATCTGCAAGAAATTGAATATGGGTCATCTTAAATTGACTAATATTACCCTACAGATGGCTGATAGATCTGTTAGGCGACCCTTGGGTATCTTAGAAGACGTGCCTGTGAAAATAGGCAAGTTCTTTATACCAGTAGATTTTATCGTTTTAGACATAGTTGAGGACACCCGGGCCCCGATTATATTAGGAAGACCGTTCCTTTGTACAGTTGGGGCCATTATTGATGTCAAACAAGGGTGTTTGACTCTTGCAGTAGGGGATGACGCGATCACTTTTAGCCTGCCTAGCACTTTGGCTCGGCCAATGATAGAGGACACATGTTATTCTGTTGATATTATTGACGAGTCTATTTATGACTTCTGGTCGGGTTCTTTTATGAAGGACCCACTAGAAGCTCTTATGCTTTTGGATGAGTGTGCAGATAACCCAGATGACGATGATGCTGTGTTGGATTTGCTTATAGATGATTTAGATGAGCGTGAACTCACCGACACCGAGGAGAGCAAGTGGAATGATGATCGCACCCTTTGCTCCATTGAGGTAAAGGTGCCTGAGCGTAAGCCTCTTCCCTCTCATCTAAAATATGCTTTCTTAGATGATACTGAGCGATATCCAGTCATTGTTAGTGCTAAGCTTGATAATGATCAGCTAACTTCTTTATTAGCTGTACTTAAGAAAAACAGGAAAGCATTAGGTTATTCTTTGGACGATATCAAGGGGATTAGTCCCGATATTTGTATGCATGGGATAGAGCTGGAGGAAGATCACAAACCTTGCAGACAGGGTCAGCGCCGGCTGAACCAGAAGATGCAAGATGTTGTGATGGCTGAGGTAATGAAGTTGCTCGACACAGGTATTATCTATTCTGTTGGCCATTCTAAGTGGGTGAGTCCAGTGCAGGTGGTCCGGAAGAAAGGAGGGACTAGCGTGGTTAGGAATGACAAAAATGAGTTAATACCCACTCGAGTAGTGACTGGTTGGCGGATGTGTATAGATTACAGACAGCTGAATGCCGCCACCAAGAAAGTTCACTTTCCCCTTCCTTTTATTTATCAAATGGTAGAAAGGTTAGCTTCTCATAAGTTTTTCTGCTATCTAGACGAGTATTCAGGGTTTTTTCAGATCCCTATCCACCCAGACGATCAAGCTAAGACTACATTTACTTGTCCTCAAGGTGTGTTTGCTTATCGCAGGATGCCTTTTAGTTTATGTAATGCCCCTGCCACCTTCCAAAGGTGCATGATGGGGATATTTTCAGAGTATATTGAGTCTATTATGGAAGTTTTCATGGACGATTTCAGTGTTTATGGAAGTGATTTTTCTAACTGTCTGTCTAACCTTGATAAAGTGTTGCAACGCTGCATTGAGGTTAATCTCGTGCTTAACTGGGAGAAGTGCCATTTCATGGTCAACGAGGGAGTTGTCTTAGGACATTTAGTTTCTGATAGGGGAATAGAAGTTGATAAAGCAAAAGTGGAAGTGATTTAGCAATTACCTCCTTCTGTTAATGTCAAGGGAGTGAGAAGTTTCCTTGGTCACGCCGGGTTTTATCGGCGGTTTATCAAGGATTTCTCAAAAATTGCTAAACCACTTACACAGCTGCTACTTAAGGATGCCCCTTTTTTGTTTACTGACGAGTGTCTTTCTGCTTTTAACAGGTTAAAGCAGGCTTTAGTCTCTCCGCCGATCATACAGCCTCCCGATTGGGATTTGCCGTTTGAGATAATGTGTGATGCCAGTGACTATGCACTAGGAGCGGTGCTAGACCAACGGAAATACAAAGCTTTAAATGCAATATACTATGCGAGCCAAACTCTGGATGAGGCTCAAGTGAAGTACACCACCACTGAAAAAGAGCTGCTAGCTATGGTTTATGCCTTAGAGAAATTTCGTTCTTATTTGATTGGGTCAGAAGTCACTGTTTTTACTGACCATGCAGCTTTGAGGCATCTCCTTGATAATAAGGAGGCTAAACCGCGGCTATTGAGATGGATACTCCTCCTTCAGGAGTCTGATTTGCAGATTAAAGATAAGAAGGGAGCTGAGAACGTTGTAGCTGATCATCTGTCGCGACTGTCGCGACAAGAGGGAGAGGATTCTTTACCTATTGATGAGTCTTTTCCTGATGATTCTTTATTTGCTATATTATCGTCTATTGTTAACCAAGAGCCTTGGTATACAGATATAGCTAATTACGTTGTCAGTGGCAAGCTGCCGTCTGACCTTTCTCATCAGCAGAGGAAGCGTTTTCTGTATAACGTTATGCAGTATTTTTGGGACGATCCTTATTTGTTTAAGGAATGTGCAGACGGTCTCTACAGATGGTGTATTCCGAAGTGGAAGAACAAAGTAGTCCTGGAAGGCTGTCACTCCTCTTCCTATGGTGGTCACCACGGTCCATCGCGCACCGTGGCTAAGGTACTTCAGTCTGGTTTTTACTAGCCTTCTTTGTTTGCTGATGCTAAGTCTTTTGTTTCAGCTTGTGATGCCTGCCAACGATCAGGGAACATTTCAAAGAGACATGAGATGCCACAAAATGGTATTTTAGAGGTTGAGGTTTTTGATGTCTGGGGCATTGATTTCCAAGGACCGTTCCCGTCCAGTAAAGGTAACAGGTACATTTTAGTCGCTGTAGATTATTTGTCGAAGTGGGTCGAGACAAATGCCTCACCTCATTGTGATACCAAGACCGTGATAAAAATGTTTAAAAAGGTCATATTTCCCCGATGCGCGAAGAAGCTTAGATAAGAGAATACGTTCTCGCATCGCTTTTTTTCTGGAAAGCTCGACCAGCGATATCTTTTTTTTTTATTATTACGTGTTATCATGCACTTACTATTACGGTAAATCCATTATATAAAAAATAAGAGATAAAAAATCAGAATGTTTCATGAAAGTCAGTCCTAGCCCGTGGAATTAGGCCGTAGAATCCTTTTCCGCACATGCCGCGAGCATCTTAGCTCCTATCTTATCGGTCCAGTCGTAGCATTCCTCTAACATCTTCTCGCTTCGAATGCTATGCTCTGGGTCGTCATTAGTGATGGGGGAATGCACTTTAAATAAAAGAAACTAACTTCCATTCTGTCTAAAGTTGGTGTTCAACACCGGCGTGGTTTGGGGTATCACCCCCAAACTAGTGGTCAGGTTGAGGTCTCTAATCGCGAGCTGAAAGAGATCTTGTCTAAGGTAGTTTCTAAATCACGGAAGGACTGGAGTCTTAAATTAGAAGACACATTATGGGCCTACAGAACTGCCTTTAAGACACCAATTGGTGCATCACCTTATAGGTTAGTTTATGGGAAATCATGCCATTTACCTGTTGAGTTGGAATGTAAGGCTTGGTGGGCAATTCGTGAGCTTAACTTTGATCCTAAGTTGTGTGGTCAGAATCATCTTTTGCAGCTAGATGAGTTGGAAGAATTTAGGCTTAATGCCTATGATAGCTCGTGCATTTATAAGGAAAAGACAAAGAGATGGCATGACAAAAGAATTTTATCTTGGTAATTTCATGTTGGACAAAAGGTGCTTCTGTTTAATGCCCGACTGCGATTATTTCCTGGCAAGCTGAAATCCAGGTGGAGTGGTCCTTATACGGTGACAGCTGTTACTAAATTTGGATCCGTTGAGCTAGAAAGCCTCGAGGGAAACCGGTTCAAGGTGAATGGGCAATATGTGAAGCATTATCACGAGGCAAATGAAGCAGACAATCGTGTTGAAGTCCTGTATTGACGAGCTTGACGCGCTTACGCTTAATTGATGCCGAAAGGTCGTGCGGGACCTCTTAAACTGCGCTCTCCGGAGGCAACCCGACTGTTTTTTTGTATTTTTGTTGAACTATTTCTTTGCCTTTAGCTTTTTGTTGAACTTTAGAACACAAAACTATGCTTTTTCTACATTCCCTATGCTTCTTATACGTGTTTTGCAGGTGCAGTTACTCGATCGAGAGGTTTTTCTACTCGATCGAGAACTTTTGCTAAGAGATTCACTCGATCGAGTAATATTTCTACTCGAACGACAAGCTGCGAATTCACGTTCACTCGATCGAGTAATTATTTCATTCGATCGAGTATTTCTGACACCAAGCCACTCGATCGAGTTGTTTCGTCTTCCAGCTGCTACTTTTCGTCTGTTGAGCTACTGCTTGACTTCCCTTGACCTCCCATGTTCATGGTCGGTTTGGGGAGGTCCCTCTTTATGACGTTTTGTAAGTATTTTGACCCGAGTTATCCTTTTCTCCTCAGTTTGCATTTCTTTCCCTATTTTTGGTACAATGAGGGCATTGTACGGTTTGGTTTGGGGAGGTATGCATCCATATCTGTGTCTGCATGTTTTCTTGCATTTTCGTTTGCACGTTTATTTTTTTTCGCATGCATTGTTGTTTTTAATTCAAAAAATCACATAAATTTCAAAAATTTTCACGATTAATTTGAGTCGGAACGTTTGAACTTTGACGCTACATTGAATCCTTACCTTAGCCTTGCATATTCTTGACATTTAGTTGGCATGATTATGTGCATGATCTACGAGTTGTTGTTTCTCTCTTACCTGAACGAATAGACTTGACTCACATATTGGCAAGCTACATTACATTCTGAGGTTAGAGCTCTATAAACTGGTGACATTCATGATCGGTTTCATTTAGGATGTGAGTAGTACTCTCTGTAAGGCATGTAACATCAATTTGCATAAGCATGAGTTTAGTCTTCTTAATACTTGTATGCATTCGGTCTGTGGATGGTGACACATGTTAGGAGAGGCAATTCCCTTTTATTTCATTCTACCCATGAGCCCCACATAGCCAAATTTCCCTTTTTGTCCTATTAGCTACATTCTATAATTTTTCCTACCCTAACCGAGCTAGTGATGAGTAACTGTTTGGAATGCTTTACTGCACTTTGGTTATTTTTATCTGATTTCAGAAGTTGGTGGAAGAATTGAAGAGAATGAAAAAAATGATGAATGAAAATGGGAAAAAAAAAAAAGAATGAAAAGAAAAATTGGAAATACGAAAAAGAAAAAGGAAAAATCATGTGCGAAAAGAAAAAAAATGAGAAGTTGTATGATGATTTTCACTCCCATGTCTAATTTATATTTTATGGGGAGCTGACAAGTTTTTGGTGTATTGTGAGTTGAGTGCATTGAGTTTGCACCGTTTTGTTTTGTTATATTGAGTACGAAGTTGGGACGCAGTTCAATATTTGGATTCGTTGTTGCTAGCCTAGCTATTAACTCCACATATCCAAATTCATCTTAGCCCTTTCTTACCCATTACCTCACTTACCCAAATGTAAGTCCTCGGCATGTGTCTTGGTCATTAGTATGGTTGGAATGCGTATGTATGGTTGTAGAGATTTTATTCATGTTAACTGCCTGCATGTTCTTATAGGTCGAGTTAGGTGAGTGTCATTATTTCTTTCTATCTTTCACATATATACTCACCTTGTGCCTAAATTTGAGTGATTAGCGACCCGTGAGAGTCCGATACTTTTGAGTCTTGCAAGGTCGACGGTTCAGTAAGTTTGAAACATTGATTTAACTCGTTTGCACTTATCATTCGCCACTCTGTTAGTTGTTGCATTAAACTGGTTTTGGTGGATGATTTGTAGCTGATGCGTTGGTCCCGTTCTACTGTTTATTCTTAGTTGCATTCATAGTTTGCTTGGGGACAAGCAAAGGTTTGGTTTGGGGAGATTTGATGCGTGTATTTTATATAAGGTTTTTACCTCATTTTTACACGCATTTCTGTACTATTTACGTGGCATCTAGCTATAAATACCCCCAAATAGTCTAATTTGGTTCGTTTTATGTAAATTGCAGGAATATACCAAAGAGGAGATAAATCGAGCCTAAACTCGTCCCATTTGCATGCATTTATGGAGAACAAGGAGCCGGAGCTTGGAATCTATCACTTTGAAGACGCATGAGCTGGTTTCGGAAGGTGTCATAGTGTCTAACGTGCCAAAATAGCTCGATCGACTACTTTTCTAGTCGATCGAATGCTTTATTTACTGAAGGTTACTCGATCGAGCAGTTCCAGTATCCAATCGAGAAGGCAATTCAAGGAGTTACTCGGTCGAGTGGTTTATTTCCACTCGATCGAAGGGTTTGTCGCTTAGTTGCTCGATCGAGTGGTTTATTTCCACTCGATCGAGTGGTTTGGCCCGTATAAGTGTTTTTCCGCCTAATTTCGTATGGGCTTTTGTAATTAAGCTATGGATTAGGTTTAAGGGGGAGATTTTTGTATGCTACTAAATAGAGTAGACTGCGTAACTCTTCCTCATTCATTCACTTAGACTTTTATCTTTTTCCACTACTTCTTCATTTTACTCTTCTTCTACTCCTTTCTACTCGGATTAGGATTTGTAATTGGTATTATTTCTCCTTTTTATTCCTTAATCGAAATTATCATTTCGTTTCTATCTTTCTCCCATTGCTTTTTTTTTTGGTGAACTGTGAAATTATATTAATAATAATTCGGAAGTACATATGTTTGTCACCATACAATGTCATTTGTGCCTCACAAAATCACCATCAGACAACTAAAATAATAGGCCTCACACTTAAGTTTTAATCATTCTATGTAGTCTAGCATTAGCCTGCACATCAGCTAGTACCCTACATGGACGAGGAAGTTGGAAGTCAATTATGCACTTGTTACGTACAGTCCAAATATGGTAAACCAGAGCAGCCATGGCAGCCAGTATCACCTGCTTCTTCAAGAGAGAACGACAACGCCAGTGAAGCCCCCATTCCAGCACTCCCACCAAAGGCATGTTAATATTCCGCCAATCTCTGAACAAGTTCCAGCATTGAGCACTAAAGGGGCAACCATATAAAAGATGATTATGATCTTCCTGATGAGCCAAGCACATATCACAGACTGCATCAGTTATAATGCCAAATTTGAGCAGCCTGTCCTTAGTCATTAGTCTCTGCTGGACAGCCAACCAAACTATAAATGAATGCTTGGGAAATTCATTCTATTCCAGACTAGAGGACTCCAAGTAACCTTCTGTTGATCCCCTTGCAGCCAGGCATACCTAGTAGAAACTGAATACTGTCCCTGATTATCCCAGCTACCATTAGTAAATCCAGTTTTCAATTGATCTTTCACCTGGCAAATTTTACGCCAAGTCCAACTAGAATTAGCAGTTGGTTGGTAATCCAGCCACTCCTGATCTTTTATGTAAACATGACTGACCCACTTAATCTAGAGATGGTCAGCCTTGCTCACTAGCCACCACACATATTTTCCAATCAGAGCTACATTCCACAACCTGCAATCAGTGATACCCAATCCACCATACTTTTTAGCTCTACAGACTTTCTCCCAAGACACAGGAGGAGACTTAGAATACTTGTCACCCCCACTCCACAAATAATTCCTGCAAATTCTCTCAATCCTGTCAATAACAGTCAGAGGAATGATAAAAATTCTAGCCCAAAAAGAATGGAGTTGGGATAAAACAGCCTGCATAAGTACCAGCCTGCCAGCATAACTGAGTTTTCTAGCCCCCCAGTTCCTGATCCTCATCATAATCTTTTCAACTAATCTAGAACAGTCCCCAATGGCCATTCTTTTATGAGAAATAGGAATACCTAGATATCTAAAAGGGAATTGTCCCTCTTTGAATCCAGATAGTCTGAGGATATCATTACCAGTCTGCACACCCAAGCCATTGAAATAAATATCAGACTTCTCACGATTCATCTCAAGGCCAGATGCAACAGAGAATGTAGCAAACGCTCTTAGCAAAACAGTAATAGAAGGTTTTTCACCTCTGCAAAACATTAAAAGATCGTCTCCAAAACAAAGGTGAGTTAGCTTTAGTGCTCTGCAAAGGGGGTGGTAACTGAACACCATATTATCTGTGACATTAGCTAAAACCCTGATGAGGTATTCCATGCACACAGTGAACAATAAAGGAGACAGAGGATCTCCTTGTCTTATGCCTCGTTTCCCTTGGAAATACCCAAAGCTGTTACCATTCAGAGACAGAGTATACCAAGGGGTGGTCACACAAGCCATGATCCATTGAATCACCTTAGAAGGGAATTTTAAAGCATGTAACATCTGACTAATGAATGCCAACTCAATGGAATCATATGCTTTCTTGAGGTCAATTTTCATAAGGCATCTAGGAGAGCATGTTTTCCTTTTATATAATCTGACTAGATCCTGAAAAATTAGAATATTGTCAACAATATCCCTCCCCTTAATGAAAGCACTCTGATTCTCACTCACCACATCAGGTAAAACCTTAGCCATTCTACTACAAATGACCTTAGATATAACTTTATAAACCACATTACAACATGCAATCGGTCTAAAATCAGCCACAGTCTCAGGTCTATCCTTCTTGGGAATCAAAGTGATGGTAGTTGCATTAATCTGGGCAAGCAGCTTGCCTGAGATAAAAAATTCCTTAACAGCAGCCACCAGATCCTTTCCAACCACCTCATAAGATTCCTTAAAAAACTGAGAACTATACCCATCAGGCCCTGGAGCTTTCATAGCAGGTATAGAGTACAAAGCATCATGGATCTCCTGATTAGTAACCTCAGCTTTCAACAACTGACAATGATCTTCAGTAACTAGCCTCCCCATCCTGACAGTGGGAACATGTACCCTCTGGACAGACTTGCTGGAGCCCAAAAGCTTCTTGTAGTACACCACAAAAGCCTCCTCAATGGCACTAGCAGAAATATGCTTGGTGCCATCCATGTCCCAAATACTTAGCACCCTGTTATGAAGCCTTCTAGATTTAATAACACTATGAAAATAGTGAGTGTTATCATCCCCTTCAACAAGCCATTGAGCCTTAGCTTTCTGTGCAAGAAAGCTTCTTGTAGCATCAGCTCTCTCTTGATAGACCTTAGCAGCATTATGTGCTTCCTGCTGCAAAGTAATATTTGTGGGATCAATCTGCAACTTTTCCTGAGCAGTGTGCATTAGCAGTAACGCTACTTTAGTGGTAGTTTCAATGTTGGAAAATACAGAATGATTAAGCTCTTTCAGAGGCTTCTTCAAAGCCTTCAGTTTCTTCACAAATTGGAATATCTTGTAACCAGGCACCTGCTGCTCCCAAATATTCTTGACCACAGATAGGAAATCAGGATCCTTCCCCCACATATTGAAGTATTTGAAACTACCTTTCCTACGCCCACCCTCAGGATGCAGAACCATTGTACAGGGGCAATGGTCAAATAATCCTTCAGGATGGAACATAGTGATAGTATCCTGGAACTACAATAGCCATTCATCATTGACCATAGCTCTGTCTATCCTGCTGAAGACCATGTCCCCAGCCTCATGCTTATTGTTCCAAGTATAATATGCATCCTGAGCAGGAATGTCTCTAATCTCACAATCATCCACACATTGCTGAAAGTCCCTCACCTCAGCATTAGAGACCTCAGACCCAATTCTCTCATTCATAGTCAATACATTATTGAAATCCCCCATAACTACCCAAGGCCCATTAACCATTGTTTTCATGTGGATAAGAGCCTGCCACAAGGTTACCCTCTCAGCTAGTCTATTAAAACCATAAACCAGAGAAAGCCACCAAACCTCACCAGTAGGTAGAAAAGTAACATGAGCATTTATAACTTGATCCATTTTGTTAAGGACCTCCACTTTATAGTGTATATTATTCCAGATAAGCCAAATTCTTCCTCCTTTATGACAGCAATTATTATTCACCATAGCCCAGTGAACACCCAAGCCTTGATGAACTTTATTAATAGAGCTACTCCTAACCCTAGTCTCAATTAAACCAAAAAGACCTACATTATTAGAATGCGGAAACCATCTAATATCCTTCTGCTTATTCACATTATTCATACCACGGACATTCCAAAAACCAATACTACCCATTTTCAATGCTTGGTTGCTCCCCCCCCCCTGAACCACCTGTCTATACTGCACAAATTGCTCCAGGACCTCCATAACACTCCTCCCTCTTGTCCCTACATGTGTCCCTTCTTGCCTAGTCAACCTAGTAAGTATCCTGGCAGTAGAGAAAGGAGTAAAAGACACAGGGATTGGAGTAATCAATCTAGTAGGCACAATGCTAGCATTCTCCTGAGTCATAGGTGCTACTGGGGGCAGGAGCAGGTATAGCCACTACATTAGTAACTGGTTTAGGTGGTTGTTGTGGCTGTTTAGGTACCCACTGCTGCTTGCTCTTACCCTTCCCAATAGTTCTTCCTACAATCTCTACCAACATGACCAAGCCCCTTGCATTCAGAGCAAATGACAGGTTTCCATTCATAATGGACTATCTGCCTATGGTCAATACCCAATTCATCAGTAAACTCAATCACGTCAGGTAGATCCTCTCCCATTTTAACCTCAACCATAATTCTGGCATGTCCAATGAACGTTTTGAGTAAAGTATTACTATCACAACGAACAGGTTTCCCAACCAGTCCTGCAATCTTATTCAGAGCGTTTCCCCAAAACTTCAATGGAAGTCCATAAAACCTAATTCAGATTGGTACTACATCAAGTGCTTCTCTGACAAGTTTAACTTGTGGTGTCCACTCTTTAACAACCACAGGTTTGTTGTCAAAAAACACAGGTCCTGATTGTAATACCCTTACCTTCATTGCTTCAGTTTTAAAACGAACAAGAAATATACCATTGGAATGAAAGGAAATCTGTTCATACTCAGTATATCCCCAAACTCGTTTAACAAACCTTTCCACAACTTTAAACGGTGGATTAGCACCTAACACATAACAATACACAGCGGTGGACCAATACGCTAATTCATTCTCAACATCAGTATCAGACAATTGAAGACGGCTTACCCTGGCAGACTCGGGCGATTGCGGCTGATGCGAAACTTCAGTCCAATCACTACCATCGTCGGAGACTTCTGTAATACCCGCCCTTTTAGGGACCCTTTGACCAGCGTTGACTGACCATGGGAGCGGGAGTAGTCTTAGAAAAGTGTGCCAAAACCATCTTGGGTTGCGTGTTAAGAGTGGTACTCGATAGAGTAGAAGCTACTCGATCGAGTAGCTAGGTTACTCGATCGAGTAGGGGGCCACTCGATCGAGTATGTTAGGTACTCGATCGAGTACCGGGTTTTCAGCGAGGGTTTTATATCGCGTGTTGTTAAATCCGCAAATCACTTCCGCCACTTTCCTTCTATCCTTCAGTCGCCTCTTTCCCTTCCCTTCACCTCAAAACCTCCATGGAAACCTTTTTGAAGATCCTTGAACCTTAGGAGGGTGTCACTTATGTCGGGTAGCGGTCTCTTGCTGAGTTTTCTCCCTAATAGGTATGTCATAATCATCATCCGTGTCCTTGTTCTTTTAGCTAGGGTTTGCCTGTTAGTAATAGATAATGGTATTCTGGTTATAGGCGTTGCTTGGTCGCTGGACATGTTATCTGTCGGCATGGATTGGTTGCGGTTGCTTAAAGGTAGGTTCGCCTACTCAGTTTCTGTAGATGGTCTAGTGTGTCGGTCGTTGTGATCGTATTGTGATTGTTTAATATAGTAGTTGTATTGTGACGATTGTGATTGTGACTTCGTGGAACCCACCACGGAAGGGGATGTGCACATTAATGGACAGGGTTATCGCTCGGTATGATGAGCGGGGATTTGGTGGGTACGGCTGCGGTCCCCCACTGGCAGGACTGGTCCAGTGGACAGTCAGTGACAGAGGCTGGTTGGATTATCGTAGTTGTGTGTGTGAGACTGATAGCGTCGTATTGTGTTGACAGTTGTAGTTGTTTTTGCTGTGTCGTATCTCAGTACTGACCTTGTGTGGTTGTTTGTTTGTTATGTGTCTGCCGTGATCCCTTATGGTGAGCAGTCGGTCTTAGCAGGTGTTGATGTTGTTGATAGCTGGAGTCCGGGCAGGGATGAGTCCTCACGAGATATGGCGGTCATAGCGAGTAGTCTTTGAGTTGTACCTTTATATCGTTTATTGGTTTAAATCGCTTGTAATATAACTTAATAGTTCTTTTATCGACATTTGATTATTACTATCCTCGGGCAACCGAGATGGTAACGCCCGTATATCCTAAGGAAGGCCTAGTTAAGGCTCCTCTGAATATGGGGGTGTTACAAAGTGGTATCAGAGCGACCATTTTGGAACCTGTAACAAATGAATTTAATGAACGTAGCGGGTCTAATAAAATGAACCTGGTGTATGTATAATGGGAGCCCCAGCGGATGCTAGGTTTTGGGTGAGTAGGCGCCCTCATTTCAAAATCTTGGCCCCATGACACTTAAGCCAGTCACATGGTATGGGAATGTGGAGTCCGTGTGTCTATGTGTGATATGCATGTTAATTGTGCCGGAGCTACCTCCGGTTAAGTCTTTGTTAGAATTAATAGGGGTGTGATAGTGGTATTTGGGCCGCGTATAGTAATCGTTGGTGAAACTAGTGGAGTTTTTGGAATGATTAGTGAGTTTATACGATGGTTATGAGATATGTGACGAAAGTTATGAAATAGAAATGCGTGAAAATGTGGAATTGAATGTTGTGACATGAATAGTGAACACGTAGGTGGTTGCTATAAGTTAATGATGACGGGAGTCATCTACGAGTTTATAAATCCACAGTAATTACTATGATGATAGTTATAGTATAGTTGAGTTATAATTCGAGACATAGCATATAGTAATGCGTTTATGCCTTACTTGTTGGTTGAATTTTTTTTTCCGCTGCGTAATGTTTGATTCGTGCAAGATGAATTGCTTACGATAGAATATAAGACATAATTGAATAATTTGTTTGAAAAGTATGTATTTGTGTGATGAGTGAAAGGAAGAATTGATATTAATTATATGCTCCCAATTAAAGTGAACACGAGTCTAGTAGTAACATGTAAAGTAAAATTTAAGTGTAATGTGATGGCATGAATATGTTTATAAATAATTCGGGGGCAGGTAAACCGAGTTAGGTAACTTATATAGCGTAATGTGATGTGCATCTTATTCGTTGAGAATTGCAGTTTGCGCGATAATGATTGTAATACGTGATGGAGGATGATAATTCGTGCCGAATTCCGAACTTAGTTTGGGATCGACACACCATGTTGTTTTGCAGGAATCTTTAATTTACGTCGTACTTCTGACTGAGTACTTAACCTTACTTGATCAAGTGTGAATGCTTACTAGACCGAGTAGACCTCACTCGATCTAGTTAGGAAGCTATGATGTCGGGATGTGGGAAAAATTCCTGCAGATTCTCGACGAATTAGCTCCTACTCGATCGAGTAGGGTGGTACTCGATCGAGTACCCTAGGCACTCGATCGAGTAGGTTACTGTGCAGTGAATCCTACGGGTTTCTTAAAACCCCTAATCTTTCTATTTCTTCTTCTTATTCCCCTATATTTCGAAACACCTAGCTACTCTCAAACCCTTATTTCCTCTCAAATCCTCTCATATTCTTGGGTTAGTGGTGATTATTGGGTTAATTTCTTTGCATAATTTCGTTTCTTTACTTTGTTAATCAATCAAGGTATGCTTTTCTTCCTAATTTATACGATTTATTGCTTTGAATGTGTTAGAATAGTGAGATAATCTGAAATTTTCGATTCACATGGATAGGTTGTTGCTTTTGATAGTTGAAACATAATTCACATGCCTCCTTTCCATGTTTGTTGGTGACTAATTGCTGTAAATTAGATTAGAAATTGCAAAATTTGAAATCAAAATTTCTAGGGTTTCCAAAAAAATTGAAATGGATTTTTGGTTGTTTTACAATGGTTAGATGGTAGAATTGAGCCCTATGTGTCGTTTATATCAAGTAGAAGGATAGATTTTGATGATTTTACCTTAGAAAGTTGCCTTAAAACTCCGTCTTAAAAGTGCCTCAAGTGGAAATTCGTGACTTATAATTGAAATTTGGTGTGGTACATGACTGTTTAAGTGAAGATTTAACTTCAATATGATAATAGAGATGGTAATTGATGAAAATATGCCCAAATTATCACAGCTGTAAAGACCGTCTGAAAATTTTAGTTGAGTTGTTGGACATAATATGAAGGTGATGATGATATGTTATAAGTTATTCTTTTTCATGAACTAGTAAGAATGCCTCACATGTGATTAGAAGTGTGTTTGGAACAACCTTTAGAATCATGCTAGGACATTCGAATTTGTTGAGTATATGTAATCACCATGATAATTCCTTTCATAACTATGGCTTATGAGTAGTAATAATCTGAGCTTGTATGTCAATTTTGGAAACTGCTAGTGAACGTGTGTACTTAGCTTAATACTCAAAGTTAACGGCATAAAGTACGTGCTTTACATGCTGAAAGTTGTTGATAAATTGGTGTGCCTAACTGAGTATGTTGAATTCAAATTACCTGAAGTAAATGTTTGCATGATTATACAAGTTGTTTGAACATATGCCTAAAACAGATGCCGAGACTGAACCTTGGAACCCGCCAGAGTAAACGGGGGAGGGGTAATCCACCTGAAATGGGGGGAGGGAGTGGACCTGTGGTACCCGCAGTTCCAGAATACCCCTCAGTTGTTTTTGTTGATTTCAAGCAGAGGGAGCGTTTTGTAGCCTTACAAAAACGCAAAATGAGACCTACGAGGTGTATAGACACCACCTTATTGGAGGATTTGGAGATAGAGACGGATGTCCGTCACATTTTTGAAACCTTGGGTCTTATGGGTTTGTATAGGCTGAGGAAACACTCTTATCCCTTTCTCACCTTGGAGTTTATGAGCTCCTTTATCTATGACCCCGCTGGCCAGACCGTTGAATTCCGGTTAATGAACACTAGTTTCTTGCTTTCCATGGACCAATTTGCTTCTCACCTTGGGTTGGCCAAGCCTCCCAAGGACTCCATCACTGATATCCCAGCTGAGTGCGGTGTATGCCGCCTGATGCCATGCCTGACCGGGAAACCGGCTCCTACCTCCAGTAACATGCTGATTAATGATGTTCAGCATGTCACATTGAGGATCTTTCTTCGTTCTCTCTTGAACCTCCTTTATGCTCGACCGGATATCATTAAACTGAATAACCATGAGGTGTTACTTCTGATGTCCTACTTGAACCCGGAGCGGGCCAGGAAAGTGGTCTTTAATGCTCCCTCCATGGTTTGTGCCGCCCTTGCCTTGATGGCTACTGCCTCCTCCCGGTACCTGAGTTGTGGCGCTATCGCCACTCGGTTAGCTGAAAAGCTAACCTCCTTCGAGGCTTCTTCGGAGTATGTGCCTCTAGCTACCCATGTGCCCACTATGGATCGTAACTACTATCTCGACCTGAAATGGTTGAGGACTTTGGCTGACGGTAGCTTAGCTTGGAGGGTGTGGGGCGTGAGTTGGATGAAGATTCCAGCTCCTGAGCACCTCCCACCGACGGAGCCCTTAGAGCCGGCGGTAGTGACTGTGGACTCCGATGATGAGGAGGAGGAGGAGGAGGATGTTGATGGACCCCGCCAGCTGCAGACCTATCTCATCGACGACACCCTTCTCGAGGTGATGCCAGAGCCGAAGAAGGGGGAGAATGCGTCGGTCGTGGCAGTGGAGAGACCTAGGTTGGGGAGAGGACCCCGTCGAGTGAGGGAGAGGGCCTCAGAGACTAGGCCACGACCGGTGGCACCACAGCAGCAGTAGTCTTTTCCGTGCTACCCTTACCTCGACACCCCGGAGACGCGATCCAGCTACTTGGCAGAGAGAGTGTCATCCACCTTGACACTCCAGAACATGCACGAGATGGCGTACGCTCAGGGGATAGGGACCGAGGGACCGCATCCGGTGTGGTGGAGTGGAGTTGGGGACTACTCGGGGGTTTTCCATTCCTACGGGGTGGATCAGTCGACGTGGGGGACACCCCAGTCCTTTGCCTACGGTGGCTTGACTCCATGGTACGTGGGCCTAGGCGCAGGAGCAGGAGCAGGAGTGGATGCGGGGATTGGGTCATCGGGAACAGGAGCTTCTGGCGGTGGTGGCGATGATGAGGTGATGGAGGAGGAGGAGCAGCAGCAGCAGGAGGAGTGATACTCCTTGTTTTATCCTTGTTGATGGTAGTTGATGTTAGTGGTTAGTAGTGTTGTTAGACCTTGGTAGTTGTTTTGTTGCGACTTTGATTCGGGACTTGTATTGTTGGCCATAAGGCCGGATTTTATATTTTGACTTGTTGCAGGATATTAGACGTCGGGGAGTCGTTTCGACTCGATTCTATATGACAAATAGGTGCATGTATGTGGCTTATGACAGGTTGTATAAGGGAACTTGGCATGTAGGTACTCGACAGAGTACCCTGTACTCTGTCGAGTAGCTGCAGGAAGGTGGGATAAAAAGCATTCTGACCTGTAGGCTACTCGATCGAGTAGCCAAGACACTCGATCGAGTAGCATGGCACTCGATCGAGTATCGCTACATACTCGATCGAGTAGCACTGTTACAGGAGGTTTTCGAAAATTAAAAATGTCCAATTGTTTTATAATTGCAAGTTTGATGTTTAATGTGGTTATTAATGTGTAGTGACACCTTTGAACCGTTAATTTCATATGTTGGAAGTCGTGTTTGAAGTTTTATAAGCGTATTTGTCACAATTAGTGAAGCGGTAATAATTTCTTCTTACTTTAATGTTGCATACGCCCCATTACGATCTATTTATCGGAGTTGTAACTTCTCGTACATTTGTGCATACCATATTAACATGTGTTGTCAACGGTGACTAGTTATTCCGGTGGCTTGTGTATGATTTCTAATTTAACGAGTATATAGTTAGCAAGTAATGTCCATAACAAATAATATGGTTTTCTTTAATGTTATGATGCAAATAATAGGTAATATGTGTTGTAATTTTGGTGGTGAACTTCGGGGACGAAGTTCCTTTTTAGAGGGGAAGAGTAATGTCGCGAAAATTATCGCGAAATAAAAGGCTGATTTCGAAATTATGTTTTGTCTGCTTATAAGGTTTTGTTGTTTTGTCTGCTTATAAGGTTTTGTTGTTTAATTGTAAAATTTTCTAGTACCTTGGTTACTTTACTTGTATGAAGTACAGTTGGTTACCTCGTTTGTGGAGTAATTCATGCGTTGTAGTGAAAACGATAGAATGAATTGTAAAGGACCGTCATAAAGAGTTTTACCTCGGCACGCTGCGTCATAATAGAATGAATCGTGTAACACGGTGATGTTAATTGTGCAGTATGAGGTAGATATGAGATACATTTCGGGTTGATAAATTGTTGTCACATGATGACCGATGGTTGTTTGTGTTGGCTCATATGGCAAAGTCGATGTTTGACACATAATCATTGGTAGGAGTCGATGCATACATGTAAGAGTGACAATCAACAGTGATAATGCTTGCATGATAGTGGTAAGAATCGATAGGTATAAATGTAGACGGTGATGATGATGACATGGGGGGGATGGTATGTCCAAGGAGTTATGGTTTGAGCGGAAAGAGTGGTGAGGTCGTGTTGTTCCCGTGTCTCGAGCGGGAGATAGGTGAGTTGAACTTCGGGGACGAATTTCTTTTTAAGGGGGGAAGACTGTAATACCCGCCCTTTTAGGGACCCTTTGACCAGCGTTGACTGACCATGGGAGCGGGAGTAGTCTTAGAAAAGTGTGCCAAAACCATCTTGGGTTGCGTGTTAAGAGTGGTACTCGATAGAGTAGAAGCTACTCGATCGAGTAGCTAGGTTACTCGATCGAGTAGGGGGCCACTCGATCGAGTATGTTAGGTACTCGATCGAGTACCGGGTTTTCAGCGAGGGTTTTATATCGCGTGTTGTTAAATCCGCAAATCACTTCCGCCACTTTCCTTCTATCCTTCAGTCGCCTCTTTCCCTTCCCTTCACCTCAAAACCTCCATGGAAGCCTTTTTGAAGATCCTTAAACCTTAGGAGGGCGTCACTTGTGTCGGGTAGCGGTCTCTTGCTGAGTTTTCTCCCTAATAGGTATGTCATAATCATCATCCGTGTCCTTGTTCTTTTAGCTAGGGTTTGCCTGTTAGTAATAGATAATGGTATTCTGGTTATAGGCGTTGCTTGGTCGCTGGACATGTTATCTGTCGGCATGGATTGGTTGCGGTTGCTTAAAGGTAGGTTCGCCTACTCAGTTTCTGCAAATGGTCTAGTGTGTCGGTCGTTGTGATCGTATTGTGATTGTTTAATATAGTAGTTGTATTGTGACGATTGTGATTGTGATTGTGATTGTTGTCTGTGGTTCTCGAGGCGTGTCCTCGGCTGAGTGGGGTCACTTGCGGGAGTGGCTTCACGCCCTAGTTTCGCCCTTCGTGGAACCCGCCACGGAAGGGGATGTGCACATTAATGGACAGGGTTATCGCTCGGTATGATGAGCGGGGATTTGGTGGGTACGGCTGCGGTCCCCCACTGGCAGGACTGGTCCAGTGGACAGTCTGTGACAGAGGCTGGTTGGATTATCGTAGTTGTGTGTGTGAGACTGATAGCGTCGTATTGTGTTGACAGTTGTAGTTATTTTTGCTGTGTCGTATCTCAGTACTGACCTTGTGTGGTTGTTTGTTTGTTATGTGTCTGCCGTGATCCCTTATGGTGAGCAGTCGGTCTTAGCAGGTGTTGATGTTGTTGATAGCTGGAGTCCGGGCAGGGATAAGTCCTCACGAGATATGGCGGTCATAGCGAGTAGTCTTTGAGTTGTACCTTTATATCGTTTATTGGTTTAAATCGCTTGTAATATAACTTAATAGTTCTTTTATCGACGTTTGATTATTACTATCCTCGGGCAACCGAGATGGTAACGCCCGTATATCCTAAGGAAGGCCTAGTTAAGGCTCCTCTGAATATGGGGGTGTTACAACTTCCTCCTCAATCGAATCCATCCCACTATGAAGATTGAATGGACGGATACCAGAACTTGAACCCTGAGCATGCCCTTCCAACCGAGCAATAGCCAGAAGACCATCATCATCAGGATCCAACAGCTGATATCTCGATCCATGATTTCTACTATTAGGCGTAATATTATTATTTGGTGTATTTTTTGGATTTTGTGTAATATTATTGTTTATTATTCTAATTCCTCTACTAGTTTTAGGGTTGTTATGCTTTTGTTTCGCCATTGCTGAACAATCACAGAAACAAACCTAAAAAATCGTTTTCTCTCTCATCTCTCTTCTCCCATTGCTTTTATTACTGTTTATTTGATTCTTCATTTTCATCATTATTATGTTCAATTCTTGTTATATATATATATATATATATATATATATATATATATATATATATATATATATATATATATATATATATATATATATATATATATATTTATCTATATATTATTGTTGTTGATTCGATAGTAATGTGTAGCTAATTCCCTTTTGCTAAGACTAGGGAATCCATGATTATGAAGGAATAGTAATTGCCATTTTAGGTCTTGTGCTTGTGTGGTCTCTGTTGTTAATCGCTGCATTTAACTATTTCTGTCTAATTGAGTCAACGCAATTAGTCATTTTATCATAGTAAACCTTGACCTGGACGGAAAGGTTGGAAAGGGCGAGACTTGTAGCGAACATTAGGGCACCATAGTGAGGGCGGAAGCTAAGCTATTTGTGCTTTAGGGCGAATTGAGACCGGAAGGAGATATTCACTGCTTCTCGGACCATACTTGCATTGACCTGAGACCTAGATTGCTTGACTGAATGATCATGGTGAACTGACTGTCTTAGCTGTTTTCTCTATTTTTGCTTAATCTTTATTCTCTTGCTTTTCCTCTGTTTCTTAGTCTATTTAGTTTAAAACAATCAAATACAACCCCCCAAATTGGTTACCGTGACGAACTTAGACGAAGCTGACATTTTCCCATCTCCCTGTGGAGATCGACCCGAGTTCCCTAGCTATATTAGTTAGAGCCAGTTGGTTATTTTTTATAGGTATACGACTGCCTTGTCAATTAGCAGGTACTTCTATGGATAGCTCGCGGGTTCTAGCTGGGATGGAATCATCACTTGTTGAGTCTTTAATCTTCCGCTGAAAGTTGTTATAGTTTTGGATATTTTGGCTTTGCCAGTTGTAGTACTTTTGGTTTCGGTTTTTCGGTTTTATACATTTAAACAGTTGAACCTTAAATTATGTTCTTTATGTTCACTTTTGATATACTTTACCTCTGGTAACCGAGATGGTGCACCTTGATATGCTAGGGTGGTCTTGGTAAGGCACCTTGGTGTGTGGGGGTGTTACATGTCAAGAGCAGCCACTACATCGTTCTCCTTTTCAGAATGAGATTCTTGTGGCGATACCGCATAATTTACGCCTCCTTCCTCTATTTTCTCTTTATCATCACCAACTTCAGTGGTTTAGATGGTGCACATGGTAACCTTGTTCAAGAAATCTTGCGGGAAGAATTCTTTTAACTCTTTGATTACTTTCTTCAACGGTGAACATGTTGCGGTGTCTGCCTTGTTTGTTTCTTTGACTTCTTGCGCGTCACCAAGGTCCAACCTTCATCATCATCTTTATGTTTCTTATCCTCATTCTTCTCTTGAGGAGCTAGCTTTCCTTCTAGTGATGTGGGAGGCGGCGAAAGTCATGACCTTTGGATCCATAATGCCACATGCTCAAGACTTCTGAACTGCAACAAATGCACACACCGTCCTTGTTGCATTGTTGGCTCCTCAAGCGGATCCAAGACTACAGTAGTTTGATTTGTGGCTAATGTTTCATCCAAGTGAAGAAGAATCTTCCCATCCCTAGAAAGCTGCATGATCTTCTCCTTCAGTATTATGCACTTCTCGATAGGATGGCTCACCAGCCTGTGGTAGTTATAATAGTTGGGATCACTCGTCTTGTTTGCTTGCTCAGGGCGCTGGACTCTAGCAGTTGTATAACCTTCTTTTCTAGGAGATCATCTAGCATCCCTGACAGGTCAGAATCAGGAAACGAGTACTTCGTAGCCTGCAACTCTTTCAATGTAGGCCTATCTCGTTGGTAGTTGTAACAGAATGACTCTTTCTTCTTTTTATACTTAGGTTTTGACGAGATTTTCACAGGTGCACTGTTGGTTTCGACGACCATTGTTTCCTTTGTCGATGACTTAGAGCTCTTATCAGCTTTCTTGAACTCTTTCTTTTCACTCGGCGCCTTAGAAGAAGTTGACAGAGTCTTGCCACATCCTTTGAGCGTGATCTTCATTTCATGGGCGCGAGTAGCCAGGTTTTGGAAGTTCTTCGGCATGATCCCTTTCAGGATGTAGAGAATGTCCCAGTTCATCGCGTTGATGCACATTTCAACTGCTGACGTTTCACTCAAGCGGTCTTTGCATTCCAGACTCAGCGCGCGCCATCATTTAATGAATCGACGACAGGTTCATCTTCCCACTGAGTTTTATTTGTCAACTCACTCATACTGATGATACGCCTAGTGCTGTAAAATGTGTTGAGGAATTAATCTTCCATGCGAGCCCAGTTGTCAATTGACTTAGAGTCCAGGTCTATGTACCAGTCGAACGCAATCCCTTTGAGCGAACGCATAAACTGCTTCACCAAACGATCACCATCTGTCCCAGCATTGTTGCATGTCTCGACGAAGTGGGCGAGTGTTGCTTTGGGTTCCCCTTCCCGTCAAACTGTTGAAATTTTGGAGGCTGATAGCCAGATGACATGCGCAAACTGTCAATCCTCTTAGTGTAAGGCTTGATGTAGCGTCCACTGCTTGTTGAGTTGTCATTTAACTGACTTTTGATTGTCTTGGCTATCAACTCCTGAAGCTTCTCTTCAGTAAAAGCGTTGATTTCATTGTTTGGCTTTCCACTGTCATCCTTGCCAATATCCTTATTGTTGTCACCATCCTTGTCAGTATCACCATTCTCGCTCGGGGTCTTCTTGTCACGGAGTGCCACCACCTCTTTTTGAAGCTCGTCAATTTTCTTGTTCTTTTCTTCATTCTCCTTTGCCATCTTTTCAAGGAGTTTATTCATGTTCTGAACTTGCTCCTCAAGAGTAGCGCCACTTATCACCATGACTGAAGCAACTGTAGGAGTCGAGATTTCTTTCTTCTTTGACGATGCCTTGGGTTTTCCAGGGGAAGCCTTCTTGTCAACCTTAACACTTCTAGTCTCCTCGCGGAAGAAGAAGAGGCAGCAATGAGTGCTGCAGCGGCAGCAGCTATGGAGGCTACATAGATCTTGCGCGGCTGGCATAGACTGGCAGCAGCAGCGTTGACAGCAGCCCTCTTCGCCATTTCTCTTGTGTAGATGCCAACTGACTGCGCAGCTGAGGAGGTAGCAGGGAGTACCCTGCAGGATATCTACGTAGGTCTTCTTGGATGCACTAGAGGAGATGCTTTGATTGGTAGACATCTTCTTGTTGTTGTAGACTTGATTAAAACGGCAGTAGAGATGAGAGGTAGAGATTTTCACGTCGGGTTCACCAAATTTTGTCATAGCAAATTTTGTATCGCTAAATGAATGTAATACTAAATAAGGAACAGATGAATTTTTATTAATATCAAAAAGTTTAAGTGTACAATCTCTAATGTATCCTCTGATTCTAATATACCGTGGTAGATTACGTATACGCTGTCTATAGGAGAGGCGCGAACGTTGTATTTGAATGACACCTATAGAGGTTGTATACACTCTGTAGGAGGTGTCGATTTGTATTTTTGAGAGGGTCACTGTGACTTGTTCTCTCTTGAATGCTGTAACTTGAACTTGAATTTCTTGGGCATGCGGCACAGTTTTGGTGTGCTTGTTGACTGCTTGCAGAGGGAATTTGTAGAACTTTTGTATCTTCTTCTCTCTGAAATTTATGATTATGATTTCTCCCCTTGAAATGACTGAGAATGACTCTATTTATAGAGTTTTAATTCCCCTTGGTGGACTTTGGCATTCACAGGCCCTTTATGGGTTTATTAGTGAGCTTGGCCCAATTTGATCGTCTTTTGGGTTTAATGAGCTGAATACCCATTTTGTAATCCGAATCGACTCGAATTTCATTTAATCGAGGCAAAATAATTAAATTGAGCTAAAATTTAGTATTAACTCAAAATAATCAATTTATTTTATTTATCCGGCACTTTAATAAATTTTCAGTGCCTACACCAAGAATCCCTTCAGGTCGAGCTTTGTCGGCGCCCCAGTCGTGCCTTCTGCGGAGCTTTCTTCCCGAATTATGCGACTCTATCTAGTCGTCGGCCTGGTTAAGAACATGTGTGCTTTCAAAGGCTTTGCCGAGAGCGTTGGCTTTGAGACTCTCAATTATGCTTATGAAGATATATGTGAAGGCTTCAAGGATTATTGATACGTGCATTTTATATAGTCTTTTTAGCCTATTTTATGCACGTATTTCTATGCTTTTACCGTAGTTTTATGCTACGAAATGCCCCGAATATGCTACTTTGGGTTATTATGTCTTATTTGCAGGTATGGATCCAAAAGTAGTGAAATCAAGCCTTTTACCATCCTTTTAGCATGCATTTGGAGGAAGAGTGAAATTGGAGCGGGAATGAAGCTATTTTGAGATGCGCATTGGAGTAAGGAAGTTAGGCGAGCCAAGAGAGTGCTTCAATTTGCTAGTTCCTGCTTGTAAGAGCCATATCTCGAGTTATACAACAGCTATTAAGGTGATTCCAGTTGGAGGTGAAAGCTTATCCTCTTAGCTTTCCAACGCCACCAACCACGCCCTATTTGTCTAAGTAACGAAGTAATGGCAGCCGTTTGAAGTTCAGTGCGCGAAGCAGGAATTACGCGCTGAGAAGTGCTCGATCGAGAACTATTTCTATTCGATCGAGAGCCCATTTGCTCGATCGAGAGCCACCTCTTCTCGATCGAGTGGTTTAGGATGGATAAGTACTCGATCGACTATTTTTCCTTTCGATCGACCAGTTCCTTTTATGCCTTTGCTCGATCGAGTGATTTAGTTACTCGATCGAGTGGATTTTGCTTTGGCGGCCGGGCTTTTTAGTTATTTTCCGTCATTAGGTTTAATTAAACTCCTAATTTCTTATAAATAGGAGTGAGGTCGTCGTTTATGCATCTCTTTTTATCCGGACACTCGACTCTCTTTTTCTCTTGGAACGATACACTGTTACTTTGCTTTTTATTCCGGATCATTATTTCAGTAATATTTCTTCCCTTTTCTTTCTTAATTTAATGTTTAATTCTCTCTTAATTCTTGTTCTTGTTTATTTTATCATGCATAGCTAATTTCCTTAGTATGTTAGGATTAGGGAAGCCGTGGTAGCGATGTTTTAACTGACTTGAATAGATTAGTCTTGCGATAGGAATTGTATTAGGCAATTTAATTGTTATCCGGTCGAATGAATGCATGCAGGAGACCATAAATTTAGTTAACCCCGACCTAGATCGAAAGATTGGAAGGGAAGGCTTGCTTAATTACAATAGGGTATTGCGGTGAGGGCGAAAGTTAAGTCACATTTTTACGCTCTAGGGCGGTTTAAGGACCGAAAGGTGACGACCATAGCTCTTCTTATCAATAGTTTAATCGCCTCAGTATTCCCAATAGTATAAGATTTGATAGCTGCCACGGTAGACCGACTCCTAGCATACTCCCTTTTCTTTTGTTAATTTCTCCTTTTTATTTCCCTTGCTTTAGTCTTTAGTTTAGTTAACACAATCGATTCAAAACCCCCGTTCCTGTGACACCCTGACAGACTGAATTAGACAGATAAATAGCAACTTAGCCTCCCTGTGGAGATCGACCCTACTTACCGCTGACTTCTGTTAGTTGTACTTAGGTATTTTATTTTTGGTACGAAACGACAAAGATCAAATTTTGGCGCCGTTCTTGGGGGAGGCGACGCTTTTTATCTGTTTTATTTTGTTTGTCCTTTCGCCTCAAGGGAAGACTAAGTACCTTGAGGCTGTTCTTATCTTTTTCTTTAGTGTTGTTTTGATAGGCTTACAGGTTTATTAGACAGGCTACTGAGGGAGATTATCGAAGGGAAGGCTTGAGTACCTTCGATCCCTCTTGCCAAGATGACATCTGTCTCCCGACTAATTGCTCAGTTTGAAGCCCAAGCTGAAAAACCTTCTAGTTGGGAAAGGAAGAAATCTTGGGGATGTGGTGCTGCTGAGCACAATGCAGCTGTAGTTGTGCCGCCACATCCACCCCATCAATGGCCACCGCAACAAGATCCTCGTGATACACTGAAAAAAGAAATCGCGGAGCTGAAATCCTTAATTCTAGAATATGATAGATATATGGATGCTCAAGTCACTGAGCTGCAGTCTGAAATTGCTCGGTTAACAGCTGGGTTGAATGATCGGCAACCAGAAGAGGTGTACTTGACCAAGAGCGGTTTTTCCCATGAAGAACCCGCGTTGCCCGATGCTGAAAATGATTTCTATATTTCGGATGAAGAATTTCTATCGTATTTCCAGAGTGTATGCGAGGATATCAGCGCTGTACAGGAAGAAAGTCCTCGATCGAGTAATATCTCTTCTCGATCGAGTGACATGCAGGAGGATAGTTCTCGATCGAGTGATTTTGTTACTCGATCGAGTGAAATGCGGGAGGAAAGTGGTCGATCGAGTGATTATTTTGCTCGATCGACTGAGTTGGCCATTGGGAGCTTAAATTCGTCACTTGGGTTCATTTTGGATGACGAGTTTGACGATGATGAAGGTTACGGTGAACCTCCCTTATTCACAGCCGAGTCGGATACACTTGAAGCTGCGATTTACGGGATGGATTCCACTGAGGAGGTTGATGAAGAAGCAGCTGAGACGGTAATTGCTCCTAGCCCGGATGAGGTAATCCATTCCTTTGTCAGTGATTTCGTCGTTGAGAGCGACCAACCCGAGGTAGTAAGCGATAATTTCATTATTGTTTGTTTTAACAGTATATTGCCTCGTTTAATTTGTGCTCCTTCTTTTAATGCTACACCCTCTCATATGTGGACGCATAATTTAACGAATTTTCACCGTCCTTATCATTTCAAGTTTGCTAATCTGAATCGGGACATTTATATATTGACAATTGCTCCCGCGCTCCTTTATTTTGTGGATAAATTTAGGAGCGCTCATAGGAAATTTGTTCGGCTTAAAAAGTTAAACACTTTCATTTCCTATTTCTTGATTCCACTTTGGTGCTACTTATGCTGTTGTGTAGCACATGCGCAGCTATTTGACAGGTTGCTGCGCGCTTTGAGTTGTTTTGATTGTGATTAGTTTGAGTGGCTCGAAGAATAGAAGGTCGAGCTGGGACCTGACTGAAGCTAGCGCTACCCGGGAGGCAACCCGGCGATTTATTTCTGCATTTTTATTTACCTTAAGTTGTAATAAATGGTTTTTATACCATAGACTATCTCAGTTTACTTGTCTAGTTAGTTTACGGGCTGTTTACATTGCGTTTTTGCAGGAAATACGATGAGAAGTACTCGATCAAGTACTTTTTGTACTCGATCGAGCACTTGTGCTGCCAAATTCACTCGATCGAGCAGATATTCCACTCGATCGACCACCTGCAGAACTGGAACTACTCGATCGACCACAGCACCATTCGATCGAGCAGTTCTTAGATGCCCACTCACTCGATCGACCACTGTTGGACGGATATCGAGTGTATTTGACTTTAATTAGCTTACTGAGACGGTTTTCCGGACCTTTAGCAACCTCCCATGTTGCTGGCTGGTTTGGGGAGGTCCCTTTATTCGCGCATTTTGTGAGTTTTTCCGTCTTTACTCTCTTTCTCCTTCAGTTTGCATTTCCTTTCCTTGTTTTGGTACAATGGGGGCATTGTACGGTTTGGTTTGGGGAGGTTATGCATCCATATCTGTGTCCGCATATTGTTTTTAATGCATTTCTGTTATCACGTTATTTATGTTTGCATTGTTGTTTATTTTTGTTTAAATGCATAAAAATCCAATAAAAATTTGAAAAATTGTTTATAAAATTCAAAAAATTTCATGTTTATTTTTGCATATAGGTTGAGTCGGAACGGTCGATTTCCATGATGAAATTGCTCTATATTTGTCCTTTTGCTTAAGCCTTGCATTGAATTAATTGTCTTATTAGCTTTGTCTTATTGCATATCTACGAGTTAATGTTTAATTTAGCTGAACGAATAGACTTGACCTGAAATTTTGGCAACCTACTTATAATTTCTAAGATTTAGAGTCTTATAAACTGGTGCCATTTATGACCGGTTTCATGTAGGATTGTGAGTAGTTACTCCTTGCATAACATGTTCATCAATTTGCACGTATATGAAATTCAATTGCTTTTTGCCTACATACATTCGGGTTAGTGGTTGGTGTCACATGCAGGGAGGTGCTTACAATTTCCCTTTCTTTCATTTTTACCCATAAACTCCACATTAGCCAAATTTGCCTGTTGACCTTTAGCTACATTCCAAATTTAGCCTGCCTTGTCAAGCTAGTTTAGATTGTTCTGCGGTGTATTGTCTATTGTATCAAATGTTGGCGCGTATTCTGTTGATTCGGAGTTGGTAATTTATGAAGAAAAGGAGGTTGATGAGAAAATAAGACGTGAAAAAAGAATTGAAAAAAAAAAGAAAAAGAAAAATGAAAAAAAAAGGAATGAAAAAGAAGAAACCGAAAAAAAAAACGTGATGAAAAAAAGAAAAAAATTGAAAAAATCCGGAAAAAAAATGTTGTTTGTTAGTCGGTTTCATTCCTATATTCTATCTTATATCATTTGAGGAGTATGTTTGGTTTGGTTTGGTGAGATTTTATGCCAAATGAAGGGCATTGTGCTTATTTCATAATTGAGTTGGAAGTGGATGCTGCTATATGGTTTTGTCTAGGTACTAGCTTGATCACCTATACCTCCACATTCCCATAAATGTTTTGCCTTTTCTTACCCATTGCCTCACTTTACCATATTTTTGTAAGCCCTCGGCTGTGACAGGACCTTGTTTGGTTGGAATGTATGTTTGGTAGTTAGAATTGTCTATCATATTAGTTGCATGCATGTTTATGTGGGTCGTAGTCTAGGTGAGCGACTATTTTTCTTCTTCTCTCTTACATTCATTTGCTTACCCTTTGCTTCATGAGAGAAGAGTGACCCGTGAGAGTCCATTGTTTAAGGTCTTGCAAGGTCGACGGTTCAGTTTTATTATAAACATCTTATAACTCGTTTGCATTTGACTGTTTAGCTATAGGTGTTAGTTTGTCTGCATTAAATTGGCTTAAGTGGGCATTTGTAGCTAGCTCTGAGTTATCTTTTCCGTTCCATTAGTTGCATTTTAGTTTACTCGGGGACGAGTAAAGGTTTGGTTTGGGGAGATTTGATACGTGCATTTTATATAGTCTTTTTAGCCTATTTTATTCACGTATTTCTATGCTTTTACCGTAGTTTTATGCTACGAAATGCCCCGAATATGCTACTTTGGGTTATTATGTCTTATTTGCAGGTATGGATCCAAAAGTAGTGAAATCAAGCCTTTTACCATCCTTTTAGCATGCATTTGGAGGAAGAGTGAAATTGGAGCGGGAATGAAGCTATTTTGAGATGCGCATTGGAGTAAGGAAGTTAGGCGAGCCAAGAGAGTGCTTCAATTTGCTAGTTCCTGCTTATAAGAGCCATATCTCGAGTTCTACAACAGCTATTAAGGTGATTCCAGTTGGAGGTGAAAGCTTATCCTCTTAGCTTTCCAACGCCACCAACCACGCCCTATTTGTCCAAGTAACGAAGTAATGGCAGCCGTTTGAAGTTCAGTGCGCGAAGCAGGAATTACGCGCTGAGAAGTGCTCGATCGAGAACTATTTCTATTCGATCGAGAGCCCATTTGCTCGATCGAGAGCCACCTCTTCTCGATCGAGTGGTTTAGGATGGATAAGTACTCGATCGACTATTTTTCCTTTCGATCGACCAGTTCCTTTTATGCCTTTGCTCGATCGAGTGATTTAGTTACTCGATCGAGTGGATTTTGGTTGACGGTGGGCTTTTTAGTTATTTTCCGTCATTAGGTTTAATTAAACTCCTAATTTCTTATAAATAGGAGTGAGGTCGTCAGTTTATGCATCTCTTTTTATCCGGAGACACTCGACTCTCTCTTTTCTCTTGAACGATACATCATACTTTGCTTTTTATTCCGGATCATTATTTCAGTAATATTTCTTCCCTTTTCTTTCTTAATTTAATGTTTAATTCTCTCTTAATTCTTGTTCTTGTTTATTTTATCATGCATAGCTAATTTCCTTAGTATGTTAGGATTAGGGAAGCCGTGGTAGCGATGTTTTAACTGACTTGAATAGATTAGTCTTGCGATAGGAATTGTATTAGGCAATTTAATTGTTATCCGGTCGAATGAATGCATGCAGGAGACCATAAATTTAGTTAACCCCGACCTAGATCGAAAGATTGGAAGGGAAGGCTTGCTTAATTACAATAGGGTATTGCAGTGAGGGCGAAAGTTAAGCTGTTTACGCTCTAGGGCGGTTTAAGGACCGAAAGGTGACGACCATAGCTCTTCTTATCAATAGTTTAATCGCCTCAGTATTCCCAATAGTATAAGATTTGATAGCTGCCACGGTAGACCGACTCCTAGCATACTCCCTTTTCTTTTGTTAATTTCTCCTTTTTATTTCCCTTGCTTTAGTCTTTAGTTTAGTTAACACAATCGATTCAAAACCCCCGTTCCTGTGACACCCTGACAGACTGAATTAGACAGATAAATAGCAACTTAGCCTCCCTGTGGAGATCGACCCTACTTACCGCTGACTTCTGTTAGTTGTACTTAGGTATTTTATTTTTGGTACGAAACGACAGTATCAATTATCGTCGACGTATTCATGAAGATCTAACAAGTGGTGTTAGCGCGGCTGACCATACTCACCACCACCTCTCCCGGCAATCTCTTTGCTCGTATGGAAGCTATATATGGGAGTATGAGTATGTCTTTCCAGAGTCCTGCGAGAGGGTCTGATACCCTCCACTGCCGCGTCCGAACGGTAGTTGGCATCTGTATTGGTCCGGTGTTCCAGCCGATACACTTGGCACCTTTACAATAGTTTCTGTGTTACCCGGGTCGTGAACTTGCGGCGGTTGAGCTGACCTCGTCTTTCATTACGTTTCGATTTTGTTTGTAATATTTCGATTTCTGCATATTTGTATTTCTATAATTTATAAGTGTGACCTTTAATTGGAAATGACAAGTTTATTCTAAAACGGGATATTTCAGTAGTACTGTGTATTAGAGTAAAATCACCTTAGAGCAATAGCAATAGAAGAACTCTATATAAAATTCTTCTCATGCCATATCATATTTGTCTATTTCCAATATTTAAGAACTTTAATCCACAATAGAGAAACTTTTTTTTCTTGGAAATAGACAAAGTTTATAGACACTTTACATTTTCTATGTCATGGTCATTGGTCATCACATTTCCACATGCTTAGCAATCTAGTTCTTATTTTAGAACTCAATTCTTAAAATTAAGAACCAACTTTATCATTTAGTAGATCAACTCTTTAAATAAAGTTCTTGTTGACAATAATAAGAACTAATATTGCTAACTAGGGTAGGTCCCGTGCAAATGCACGGCATTTTAAGTTTTGGCATATCTATAGAGTAAAATAAAATATAAAAGTTACATAATTGTATTTAACGTTAAGACATAGCTAAAGGAATTACTGCAGTTATAATGCGGAGAATTCAAATAATGATAGCTCGGGAGTAATAGGAATAATAAAAGTTTAGAAAATTCTTATTCTTCACACATTTATCTTTGCAATGCAACAAAAGAGTACGAACAAGTTATAATTTTAAAGAGGGCAAACAAATATTTAAGGTGGTCGAAAATTCGAATCTTTAATCATGAACAATAACGGTCTTGAAACAGACAACTTTCTTAAAATAAAAGGTATTGAATTTTTCAATCGAGCAAATAGAACTCTAGAAACGCAATATATTTAATTAGGGTTATAATCGTTATTATGTGATAAAGTTAAATCTTTTCAACTTCGTAATTAATACTCCAATTGAACGTATTTTACCTTCTCTGTTTGTGGGAAAATTGTACAAGACACGGTTATTTTCAATGAGTAAGAAAAGAGAGAAAATTTGATAGTATAATAAAAATGAATAGAGTCGAAAATATTATTTGAGGTAGTTTTAAAATAGGGAGGGAAATATTATTTAAGATTATCAATTTATAGCTCATTTGTCAAGTTAATTAGAGTATCTAAAAAAGGCCCAATTAAGAGGATATTTTATTTAGGCGGAAAAATTAAGAGAATTTTTATTCTCTTAGTAGTAGGGGATGCTCTTATAGAAAACTAATTTTGTACATTATTAAAAACGATTTTACCCAAGACGGTTGTTTCACAAAAGTCCCAAATTTGATGACACAAGTCCAACAAACCATGTACTAGTAAACCACGCGTCATTGATCGTAGCAAAATTCATCACTCTCATTTTTTTTCATCATATAGATTCTTAGCGTAAATCCAAACAATCCAAAAAGAAGCCTCAAATACTCCCAAACTGTTGGACCATACCATACTTCCATTACATAACTGCTTGTTCTTCAATTCTCCTGTCATCATACCTGTAAAGTTCCTTAAATCACCTAAACCAACGACAACACACTACATACCCACCTCTTTTTTCCTCCCAAAATCATACATTTCCTACCCAAAAACCCACTATCCCCATTAAATTCCAAATTTACATGTTTTTCTATACCCAAAAGTTACATAACTGTATTTTTCAAGTTCGAATACCGCTCCCGTACATTATAAACAAAAACCCGAAACAAAAGAAAATGAAAATGGGTTGACTTAGATATAGTGGGTTGTTAGGTGGATGCTGAGACAACAAAGATAGCTAAGTTAGTGAGTTTGTGCCGTAGTGGTAATGTGGTATGGAACTTCCACGCCTAATTAATCCCTTGTTGTTTGGTAGTTATTTATTATTATCAAGTACTCCTATATATCATTAATGTTGTCAATGTTGTTCATGTGTGTACTATAAAATTTTCCCAAGTTGAATTTCTAGTGAAGAAAGGGGGAAAAAGTTGTGGGTTTTCAAATTTCAATCAATGGCTCCTGCTGCTAAAATTGTTGAATTTCGTCGTGACGGAAATGATTGGTATTCTCTCTTTCTCTGATTTTCTAATTTATATTCTTGTGATGATCTACAATGTGAAAGTTAAAACTGTTTTTTTTTTTTTTTTTTTTTTTTTTTTTTTTTTTTTTTGTAGTACCCTCTTTGGCTTGAGGTTGCTTGCAGTAGTTTCGATTTTCGAAACTTGGTATGCAGTTATGCCTTGTATATGGGTTTTACAGTGTTGCAGCACAGACTTTGTACTAGATGTCTTCTTTTAGAAGAACATGTTTTTCATTGTTAAAATACCCCTCACAAAAAATGAAATAGGTAAACAAATGATGGGGACGGAGGGAGTAAGTAGATAATTTATGTGAAGAATAGGAAGGATTATAGGATTCCTAATTATGATAGCGTGAAGAAAGAAAAAATTATGTGCGAGCAGCCAATTGGTTTTTCGTTGAGTGTATGATTGTCAAATTCTAGTGCTATCAGGTCCTCATCCATGTCTATTGCATCTTTATGTCGACTAGGGACAAATTTTATGTTTGAGGGTCTTGATTAAAATGGTTTTTTTTTTTTTTCTTTTATTATCTTGTTTAGTGGAATTTCTAGTCAGAATTGAAGATCTTTTGTTGTCTTAAGAGTGAGTTATATAATTATTTTAGTTTTTGGAATCCCTATAATGTGGTTTTCACATGATGTTGACAGGTTCTGCAATGCAGGTCTGCCAAGTGATGTTACTATTGTCGTGGAAGAAGTGAATTTTCATCTTCACAAGGTTTGCCACCTCTTTGTAGTTTTCCATCTGGACTTTTCTGATGTTATGTAATATTATCCATTCTGTTGCTGCCAATGATTCACTGGATGTTTTGGATTTGAACCGTAATAGACTAACTTAAAATTGTTTGTAAAACACTTCCGTGAAAATGTAGTAATTCGTTGACACTTTAGGCTAAGGGTCAATTGCAAAATAATGTCTATGTCATAGTGAGCTGAGGTTGAGTACATAAGAGTTCAGACACCCTGTGGCTATCTAGCGTGAGGGAGAGCCTCTTTGAAGACAATGGGATAATGACGATTATGATACAGCTAAATTTCTTGTGAATTTAGTTGTATGTGTTACTGTTAGTACCATTCATTCTACATCACATACACTGTTAAAAGGCCATTTAATAGAGTATTCTATTAGATGCTCTTGTTGTACGACACTAATAATGACTTAGTGCTTTTGGACAGTTTCCTCTTGTATCAAGATGTGGTAAAATGGATAAAGAAATCAGTGCATCTCGCCAACTACACGAGCAATCTCCCACTGTATCTCTGGAAGGATACCCTGGGGGCCCTGACACTTTTTTAATTGCTGCAAAATTCTGCTATGGCGTTCGGATAGAATTGACTCCAAGGAACATAATGATGATTTACTGTGCTGCAGACTATCTAGAGATGACGGATCAATTTGGAGAAGATAACTTGTTATCAAAATGCGATAGTTTCTTCCACAAGAATATACTACGGAATTGGAAGGACTGTATTGTCGCCCTTCAGAGTGCTGAACCCGTCATGTCATGGGGGGATAAACTACATATTATCGACAAATGCTTGAATTCCATATGCACCATGGTCTGTACAGATCCAAGCTTGTTTGGATGGCCCATGATGATGTATGGTAGCTTGCAAAGCCCAGGTGGAAGCATCCTTTGGAACGGAATCAACACTGGTGCAAGAATCAGAAGTTCAGAGTCTGATTGGTGGTATGAAGATATCTCATTTCTCTGCATTAATGTATTTGAAAAACTCATTAAAAGGATGCAGGAAAGAGGGATAAGACCTGAAAATATAGCTGGTGTTATAATGTACTACGCTCGGAAGTACCTTCCGGGCTTAGGACGATGGCATGGTCGGGGTGGCAAAACAAGGACAATGGCCAGCCTGAGCATGACACCTGCAACTGTCGATCAAAAAGGCTTGATAGAAACAATAGTAAGGTTACTTCCAGAAAAGAAGGACAGGTCTTATTGTGGGTTGTTGTTGGGACTCCTTCGGACTGCCATGATTTTGGGCGTTAGTGCTGAGTGTAAGGACATGTTAGAGCGAACGATTGGAATGCAACTGGAGTTAGCAACGATAGATGGACTTCTGATACCTACTTACGCAGATTCTGACACCTTATATGATGTGGATTGTGTTGAGAGGATTATGCATCATTTTCTAATGTCAGATCCGAGGATCCCTGCATTTTCTCCAGGTTCACCTGAAGCATCACTACCTTCTGAACCACTGAGTCAGGTGGCGAAGTTGGTTGACAACTATCTTGCAGAGGTTGCATCCGATGTGAACTTAAAACCTGAGAAGCTACGTGCCCTTGCTGAGGTTCTTCCAGAAGATTCAAGATCTTTGCATGATGGCTTATATAGGGTTCTTGATATATATTTCAAGGTTTGTCTTTCTGCACATATTTCCAGTTCCCGTGAAAGACCAAATAGAAACTAACAACACACCGCCTCAATGGCTCCTTTATTGAGGGCGGAGGGGTGTGTGTTGCACAACCTTCGCTTCTTTGTACAAAGAGGCTGTGTTTTTGAATGACCTGTAATGATAATTGGTCCAGAATTGCATCATCAGGCTGCAATTCCATAGTATAGTGAACCATTTACCTTATTCCATTATGTTTCAAAGTAAAAATAGGGAGTTTTTAGCGAGCCATGCTTAATGACGAGATCAATAGCTCAATGTGTGATTTAAAATATAGAAAAGATAGTGAATTTACTCACGAAGTCACGGTTAACTTTATCTCACTTTGTTTGCTGTACTGCTGGAGACTTGAAAATTGTTATAGGAGTACGTAAGTGATGGCGTATAAGTGGAATGGTCTCTCTATATCTCTTTGAAAGGAAGGCAGTTTTCTTGTTGTGATTACTGTATAGCTCCTTTTGAAGCTCCACCTTGGCCAGTTGGCCATGAGTACAGGCATACAGCAGTTACTTATTCACTGAAGAGTTGGTACATCTAGATTGTAGATTAGTTGAATTAGAAATCTTCACATTTTTGTACATATACTTCTGCACCAGTATTATTTTTTTTATTTTTTGATTGTAAAGGGAGCCACAATCGTAGCATTGATGACGGCTGTTTTGAACCCAGATCGTGAATCACCCAATGACACTACACCATGACATGGCATCAATGTTCTTTTTAAGACATCATCTTTTTTCCTTATATTGGTTATGTTGGTTTGGTATAAATTTAACTATCGTCATGGCTCATGCAGGCTCATCCCTGGCTTTCAGACTCGGAGAAGGAACAACTTTGCAATATTATTGACTGTCAGAAACTCTCCATTGATGCATGTGCTCATGCATCACAAAACGAAAGACTACCTCTTAGAGTTGTTCTTCAGGTCCTATTTTTCGAGCAAATGCAACTGAGAACAGCACTTGGTGGTTGTCTCCATGTTTTGGACGCTGAAAACAACCCAACAAACCCTAATACTGGACAAAATGAAACTGGGGGTCAGATCATACAAAGGGATGGATGGGTTCCAGTGGTGCATGATAATCGAGGTTTAAAAGAAGACATGGAGAGGATGAGATGTAGAGTTGAGGAGCTGGAACAAGAATTTGGTAAAATAAAGCAGGAGGTAAGAAAAGTAAGCAAATCACACAGTTCACTTAGCTCTCCTCGCTTTGCCACTTGGAAAATTGGGTGCAATTTGCTCCCTCGGTCCTCAAATGCCCTAAGAGACGCAGTCAGGAGTGGTGAACAAACTCCAAGGTCATCAGTTGAGCGAGGTAAAGCATCCAGTCATTTAAGGCATCGCAAAAGCATCTCGGTTGTGCAGTAGACTGGAGCAATTACAGAGACATTTTAGGTAGTCACCGTACATAATAACATAGCAAAAAGAGAATGACGGATCTTGCTCTATGACGGTTTTGGGTGTTTGCAGCTGTTTGTGTAGGGTTTCTTTTCTAAAAAATTCTAGTTAGTGGGTATAGCCTCGTTAATTAATGACATCTTATCTCAACGACCACCTCGTCTATATTTACCACCCTTACTATCTCTTCTCCACCACCACCACAAGTCTGTCATCGCCCTTTTCTGGCGGTGTTAGGAAATCGTATCCGAAACTCTTTTTTTGGCAAAAATATCCATGAGGCACTATGGTTGTACATAGTAACATAACAGAAACAGACCGAGGGATCTTGGTCTAAGATATTTGCAGGTATATGTAAAATTCTGTGTACTTGGGGTTTCTTTTCCTTGCAGACCTGTTTTAAGAAGTGAGAACATCCCCAATGTTGAATTATCCCAAAGACTTGTCATTAGAATGTGAATATTGAAGCCATGTAAGCATGTACTTTCTGATGGAGTGATTCAAATTTGGGTGTGGATTTGTGTGGAACTATTGGCGCAGTTAACCGCTTTCTTGCAATATGGGAGCGGAAGCCTCCAGTTCCACTCAATTCCAACTTGAGCTATATGATTTGAAGTTTTTGGCTGTAAATTTTAGTGTGTGTGAAAATTCATACGGAGTATCAGATGGTTGTATGCATAATATGAAGATTTCATGTTATATTTTTTTCACAATATAGGTTGTAATGTTGTATACCTGTATGAATACAATCGTTCTTTTACAATCGTTCTTTTACAAGACTATTTTAAGTAATTTAGACATTTTTTGGTTTAAATGAGCGCATTATGTCGCGGGTGAGAATCGAACCCCGAACTTCATGACTGGGGTAAAAGAGCTCTTAGCACTTGAGCTACTCTTGTTCTCAAGTAATTTAGACTCTGGTGTTAGTGTTTAGCGCTTTGGACCTTGTGGGGTTTAGTTTCCGGTTAAATAGCAATCCGTCTAAAGTGAGAATTTGTGGTTAAATAATACTATGCATCTTCTTGAAATTATGATCCAGAAAAAGGTGGTTTGCTTTCTGTACAGTACTGTACAGTCTTTCATATATTGCATGTTTTTGGAACCACAAATTCTCATTACTATCCGTCTATACGTATAGACGGATACCATTTTCCCTCACAAAATACCCATTTGCCATAAAGTGGGAAGCACATGGGGGTGTTCCACCTTGTCCCCCTACCCATTTTATTAGAGGTCTTTACCCGTCTGTTCGCCCCACCCGTCTATACCAAGACCTATTGTTTTGGAACAGCTCCAGGTGAGGAAAAGATGCATTAGTGATATCTCAGTCATTGTGCTTTGCAAGTTTTTTTTTTTTTTTTTTTTTTTTTTGACACGTGAGAGTCGTTTTAAATTAAGACAGCCTTAAACAATAATTGTTGTGTTCACGTGCTTGAGTGCTTATGTGGGTTTGGAATTTGGAAGTGTAATAATTTTGTTGAAAAAGAAAGGAGGTTTTTCTTTGTCAGCTAGTCTCGCTTGTGACTTCTCATAAAAAGGGAGAGGGGACAAGGTGGGGACACCCTCATGTGCTTCCCACTCACCTCTTAATGGGTATTTTGTGAGAGAAAACGATATCCGTCACAAGCTTGTGACGGATATCGCCCGTCCTCGGTGAGATTTTGTCTTTGTCCATAGTCGAATCAAACCGGAAACCGAACCTAAAATAGGATTCGATTTGCCTGGGAAGGAAAAGCATATTCTTTTTTCTGAGTTTCTTTTACGGAGTATCATATCATCATATATTATATTAAAGCAGAAATCAAATGTCACGTGTCATCGGCAGATGGCTTCTGCCACGTGTCAAAACAATATATTAAAACCATTTAAAAACTCGTTTATCTAATCTGATGGAGAAAAAGGATTACGCATCTGAGGTAGTACCTCAGACCTTGTAGTTTTTGAGCATATACACATTTTTTCTGAGCATATTACTATTTATAAATATAGTTTTTGAGCAATATTATATTTTTTTAGTGTAATATTTTAGTAAATGTGCTCAAAAACTTTATACTAAAGCAGAACTCATAAACTTTAAAATAAAACTCAGAAAATAAACAATAAGAGGTACTACCTCAGATGTATAGTCTATGAATTGAATCTGATGTCATCATATATTCAATTTTCAAAATTAAAAAAAGATTTGAATCAATTAAATGATATACAAGCCTATAAATATCTCTAATATACTTTCCATTTTGTTCTCTCTACATCAACGACATATTTTCATAGAGATTTTGAAACTATTATACATATCATAATTTCTAATCTCAAAAAATTATAGAGATAAAATTAATCCCAACTTTTAATAAATGTACCCTAAATTATCAGTAAAATTGATTCTCTTTATAAGTTTATTACGTTTTATATGTCAAACTTTACATTTCTCATCGTTAATATAGAAAGATGTGTTTATAATAATCAAATTTGTAAAACGAAATTTTAAATAACCTAACTTAATTAAGCATTTCCCTTATCTAATCAAAAGTAAAGATAGCTACCAATGCACACTATTTGGCATCAGTTGAAGACTCTTCTCTTTTTAGTGATTTTGAATGCACTTTTAGAGTTATTTTGTTGTAGACAAGACATGAAATTTGACTAATTAATTCTTAAAATAAAAAAAACGAATTAATTGGGATGGATATTTGTTCACTTGAGATATTAGAAATAATTTTAGAATATCTTTTAAAGAATATAACATTTTGATTGATTGACTTAAATTTGACTAATTAAGTATTACATCCAACTAATTAAGGTTAGAATCCTCCGGTCAGTTTAAAAAATAAAAGATCTCACTTAAATTACGGGATTTAAAACTGATTGCCATAATTACATAATTTCACATTATTACTTAAAGGATTCCGTATAATAACTAATATATCAATTAATTTTTAAATCCGAGTAATTTAATTAAGGTTAGAATCCTCCGGTGAATTTTTTTTTAAAAAAAAAATCTCACTTAAATTACGGGATTTTAAACTGATTGGTATAATTAAATCGCATTATTTCCTAAAAGATTCCGTATAATGACTAATATTTACAGAATATGCTTTAATTCCTATTTTAAATATGTGATTTATTAAATCTTTGAATTTTCACCATAAATAATATACTCTTTGCGTAATTTTAGGAGGAAATTACTAGATGATTAGGCCATTTAATAATGTCATAACTAAAATTATAGAAACTTAAGATCGGATTAATAATCTTACCTATAATAGACGAGCACAATACCATATTATTATGTTATTTTGATATCATTTAAGTTAGCCTAATAGGTTCTTTGTATTTTAATGCACACATAAAAATTTCACTACTACAGATACAGGCTATAACAACGGTTAAAAACCATTGTTATATAAAAAAGCAGACGTTGTTAAAGCGTCTGTTGTAAAAGGTTTTAACAACGGTTGGTTTTCTTAAGGAACCCGTTGTTAAAACTATTAACAACGGTTTTGTATAAAAACCCGTTGTGAAAAGTGTGACTCAATTTTGAGGGGAAAGTTATAACAACGGGTTGTAATATACAAAACCGTTGTTATAACTAAAGACAATGGGTTGTTTATCAATAACCGTTGTCGTTTGTTTTTAAAAAATTAAAAAAAAAAAAAATTAAATATTACTAGATGCATGCATAATTACGGCCCGTTATAATTCCGATGCATGCATTATTACTGGCATCCCTGTGCATATGAATGGACAATATGGAATGAGAAGGGTTATAATAAGATTTGAAGCAGCAGAGAGAGATATGATGATGATTATGACACAACTTCTTAACATATATATTAATTAAAAAACAACTCAAACCACACATTACTTAGTATAAATACATGCATTATCTCAACTAACATTCCATTATCTCACTATACATCTCCAAACCCTAACTGCTAAAACAAACTCCAAATAAACCCTAATTAATCTTTCAAACAAACTCCAAACTCCATCAACAAAATGAATGATATCATCCTTAAGACTCTTACTATGATCGAGAACAACAACAGTTTCATCCGTCGGTTGCTCCACATTGAGGACAGTTTCAGGAGCTACCTTGTGGATGCTCGATCCGTCTCAAGGACGCCAAAAAGATGGCTTGACAGGAGCGGCGCGATTGCGGCTATATGACGATATAGCAACTGCTGAACGGAACCTCCAAATAGCTAAGGAGGAGAGGACGGATATCATATAAGAGAATAAGACTCTCTATGAAAATATAAGAATTGCATTTTTATTAATGTAATTTTGTTTTTTAATTTATGTATTTATATATATATATATATATATATATATATTAAGTTTATCATGCATTCCTCTCTATCATCTTGCTTCTTCTTTGTTTTAGTTTATTTAATTTGTTTTACTAGCTAATTAAGCGAATAATACTTAAAGAAATAACATAATGATCGATAAAAACACATACATGCAAATGAAATAATTAGAAAAAGAAAATAATGACGATGAAAGACGATGAAACCAACAGTGACGGCGATATTTACCTGATAATTAGAGAAAGTAAGAGACGATGAAATCAACAGTGACGGCGAGAAGATAAAGCGGCGATGAGAAAGAGAGAAAGAGACGATGAGAAAGTGTGTGTTTTGTGTTTGTGTTTGTGTTTGTCTGTGTTTGTGTTTGTGTATTAAGGTTTGTGTTTTGTGGCTGTAGCTGATTTATGTTTGTGTGGTTTATAGTATGGAAAGTATTGACAACGGTTATTAAACAAAAACCGTTGTTAAAACGTTTTAACAACGGTTGTAAAACAACAACCGTTGTTAAATAAGTTTTAACAACGGGTTTTAAAAGTAACCGTTGTGATTACTTTTCACTAACTTTGCGTCAATTTTGCGCCAAATTATTAACAACGGTTGTGCATGTGTGACCCGTTGTTAAAACTTATAACAACGGTTATATAACCATACCCGTTGTAATTAATTTTAGTAAAATTCGCGCCATACATTCTACAACGTCTATTGTGATTTTCGTGAATAATCGTTGTTAAAGGGGCGTTGTAGTTGCCTGGATTTGTAGTAGTGTTTGTCACTTTATAAGCCATGTCTATTGTCCAATTCTAGATGATGAAAATATTCTTTCTTTCATTCGAGTACGTGTGCTTGGTCTATATATCATGAATAAAATTTACAGAAAATTCAAAAACAATTTCAGGTTACGAGTGCTTCTTTGAGTTTGTATAGTTTGGGTTTAGTTTGTTTTTAAAGCGAGCTATTGCTTTCGATATTTTGTATGGTAAGCAAAAACAATTATAAATGCGTGAGCAAAAGACATTTCTATATAAGCTTTGTTACTGTTGTTGCTTATTTTTAATTTTGGCGGGTTTAGCTCAATATCGCATGGGGTGAAGTATAACATTTATTGTCCAAGTTAATATGAAGACGATGTTTATATTACAGTAACTTTGTAAATCATTTGTGTACCACATATTATAGAATAAAACAATCTCACAACGTGAGACAATTCTTTTTTGTAAAAATATTATTCATTTATTTAATGTTAATAAATGAGTTTTCTTTTTTTACAAAACCATCACCGTTTTACAATGTGTGACCGTTTCAAACAATAATTATTGTTTGTGAAAAAGTTTTATGACGGTTTGTTCTTCAAAAATGATCAACACAGTCATAAAGACCGGACAATACTACAATTCAAAATTTGGGAATGAAGATGATCAATACATAATGACTTTATTTGCTGTTTTCTCAATCGCGTGAGTCTTACAAGTTTATTTCAGATGTTTATTTAGAGTTGGCAAACGAGTAAGTTAGGTCATGGTCGATTCAATTTATCCGTGTCGTATCAGATTTGGTTATTGAGGGCTTCGCCTTCTTCTGCTACGTTGTTACCGAGTCATCTCGAATATGGGTTATTCGTGTACGATTATTTCAGATAAGGTTCATTTGTGTCATGCCATTTGAGTCGGTTCCTTATGATAGAGTCATGTATTAGCGAGACATTGGTTAAAATGATGTTGCTAATTTTGATCAATAAGGAATATTTTGCTAAATTATTTTTCTATAAGGCAGTGATGATAAATGGCATGAAATGGTTCGGGGTCAATGAATCATAACCAGCCGACCAATGGCTAAAAAGAAACTAATTAATTTTGTTACAAATACAAATTTGTTTATTAGTGCCAAAATATAAACAATGAAAATAGATTTGAGGTACGTAAATGGAAAAAAAGAAAAAGGTTTACGACTGGTAAAGGAAATACTAATTACAAAAAGGTTATAAATTGACTGAAGAAATAGTTATTTAAAACCTAAGAATGAATATTTTTAGCAGATAAAGATCAGACTAAAGAGTTTAGGCCAATTACATTTGAGTTTGGTCAATTTAATTTAGATTGTTACTATGTATATTTAAGCATATCATTATTTCACACCTAATATATGAACATTAACATTTTAATAACAGTTATGACTTAAAATTTGTTTACAACATTTAATTTCATTTATCATAGTATATATTATATTAGAGTTGAAACCGATAGTTCATTAGAGTGTCAAGTATCATAATTCATAAGCATGAAAAATTGGCATATTTAAAATTGAAAATTATTATGAGAAGGGTTAGGGGTCGCGATGGGTGGGTAATAATGGGGTGGGGAGTCGTATAAGATTATTATGAGAAGGGCTAGGGGTCACGCATGGGGTGGGGTCAGGATGGTGGTTATGCTGGAGGTATGAGACATAAGGATGAGGTGGAGGAGGCAATATGGGGTAGGTTAGTTGGAGAACGTGTGATATGAATTGCAGGGAGGGTGGTTAGTTGTAGGGGCCTCTTAAGACAAAGGTTGAGAGGGACGCCGTGGTCTAATGTGTTGGGTGTATGTGGTCATCACTGTGGTTGTGGTGGAGGTTGTGCTGGTGGATCTCGAGGTAGTCGTCCAGTGATGGGCTGATGGCGAAAGCTGCTTCCAGCCTTTCAGGCGATGGTGGGTGGGAGAGAAAATGAGAGAAAAGGTAGAGAATTAGGAGGAGAATAAACAAGAGGGGTAATATGATAAAAAAAAAATACAAAAACGAGTAGAACTAATTATATATTGCGTAAATAAACATGTTTATGAAATCTGCAATAATTTTATATCAATTTTTCAGATTTCACCTCTCATAAATTAAAAAGTCGAGAAAAAAAATCAGAGTACTTCTAATAAAATTAAGCAACATAAAATTATCAAAAGTGTATATGGGTAAGTTAAGTAAAATTTTCTAATACTTAGTTATTTACTAAATAAAAAAATACATAAGTCCTTACTTTTAATAATAATACTTTCTGTTATACCCGTGCATTACACGGGTTCAAAAACTAGTTTTATACCAACCCACTCTATAGCTCGATCCAAGACATGGTGATTGGTGAGGGTTGAGAGTTGAGACTAAGGATGACAATGGGTAGGGTCTGGGTAGGGTCCGCCTAGATCCGGACCCGACCCGAGATTTTCCCTTTGGACCGTGCAGACCTGGACATGAGGTCTAAAATTTGAGGACCTATACCCCGGACCCTATGGGTAAGAGTAGGGTCCAGGTCTCCCCGTGGTCCGAGTTTAGTACCACTTTAAGAATAAGATTAACGGTATAGAATAATAAAAAAAAAAAAAAATCATACTACTTTAACATTATGAGTTTATTAATCTGTAGTTAATGGTGGTTGTCGGTCGCCGAAGCTATTAGAGAGGTGGTTGTCGATCGCGTATCGATCTTTTGTGGTGGTGGTGGTTTTCTTGTGTCAGTGGTGGAGTGGTGGTATTGTCAGAAGAGTTTGGTTGGGTTTTATCACTTTATGGGATGAGGGAAGAGAAAGAGATTTTAGTTGGGTTTCTATAGTCTGTCAGTATGAATTAAGAAAAGTTGTAATTTTGATTTTTTTTCTTTTAATAAAGGGTCTAAGGGTCGGGTATGGGTCTCATAACTTAGACCGGGGCCACCAAATATTTTCTTAAGACCCATACCCGACCCATATCCATTGGGTCTGAAAAAATGAGACCCATACCCGGCCCATTAGGGTCCGACTCTCAGGGTCTGGGTCGGGTCCCCGACCCACTGCCATCCCTAGTTGAGACTCGAATCCAAATAATCTGTTGGTGGTCGGCAGATCAACCCACCCAAAACCAACAAAAAATAAGTGACATTTCAGATTTCATTATGCCTACTTGACTTGTTCAGTATGTTCACTACTTGAGTTCACTGAATAGCTTCCCTCCGCCGCCACTCTTCTCTCTCCTCGCATTTCTTCATCATCCGCCATTTTTACTACTTCTACAACCTCCATCATCCGCCATGGCAGTTTCTTCCTTCAATCTCAACCTCAACCTCAACCTCCCCTCCCCCCTGAACGATACCGTTTCCACCAAAACCCCCGCCATTCCATCTTTCATCTTACAATGCAAGCTTTCCGCTTCCTCTCCTCGCATCAACACCACTCTTAGAATCACACATTCGACTCGTTCGAGAAACAAGTCTAACTTCGTTGTCGTCAATTCGGTTGTTCCGGACGGAACTAGGGTTTTAGAGGAGGTTGATCCGCCGTCAGCCGACATTGGCGGCAACTCTCCGCCAGGTGACAATGGCGGAGATGGCGGCGGGGATGGAAATGGCGGTGGTTATGGCGGCGGCGGAAATGGTGAGGATGAAGAAGGAATGGAGTTTGGAGCGTTGTTGAAGTTGGAGGATGTGTTGAGAGAGAGTGATAAGGTTGGGGCGTCTCTTCCTGATGATATTCTTCAAGCTGCTAAAACTACTGGAATTCGTGAGGTTTTGCTGATGCGCTACTTGGAGTTGCAGGTACTTTTGCTCATTTCCCTCTCTTCGAGTCGTTTGTTTACATTTGATTGAAATACCGCTCACAGGGAATATTAAAGGTAAACTAATGATGGAGACGGAGTCTGAGGGAGTAGTTGTTATTTGGGATTTGTTTGCTGAAATGAGTATTGTTGATGAATTAAGAGGCATTATGATGTATTAAGATAAGCGGCCGGGCTGGGATTAAGTTAGTGGGGGCTAAACATAGAGTAAACATTTTTGAAGGCGAATCAGTAATGCAATAAATGACGCAGTTATTAGTAGTTTGTTGTTGTTTGGAGAAATGTTGTTCATGCAATATACTCGGCGGCCAAGCCACTAAGCCAGAGTTTAAGTTGGTGATGGGTCGTGGTCGCTAAGGCATATTTGGATTGTAAACGTTGAGAAGAGGGAAAAGGAGGGAAGGGAAGGGAAAGGGAACGGGGGAACAGAATATACTAGTAAAGTAGTAATACTACTACGAATGCATTTATTTTGTGAATTATATTCGTTAGAGATGGTTTCACGTATTAAAAATGTGACACATTTACATTTTTCCAGTAAGGTGACTTATATAGAATATATATGGATCATACTCCATGGACTTTGTGTGAGACGGCCATGTCGTTTGAGAATTTGTGATTTTCTAATATACCAATAGGAATAGCTTGTGTAAGAAGGTCTAAAGTTGGATGTCGGCGGGGTTTTAAAGTTTTGGGCGGGACTTTGAACTAAAATGTTAGCCTGATAACTTCATTGCGTTGTAGAGTTGTCTAACCTAAAATATGTTGTTGATATATACTCATTCATGATAAAAATGCCTCGACCCATGTTACTTTTATGGTTATTAGATGTGGATTTTGGCGTTTATATTTAAAGATATTGTTGTAAATATTCTCAGCTGTAGTACTAGTTTTTATCCGGTTTTCTTTTGTGCATGATGCTGTTTGCTGATTGAGTTTTGAGAACTTGATTGTAGGGATCAGTGTGGCCACTAGGGTTTTTGATGAGACATTTTGGATGGCTTCGGAATCGAATGCTGGCTGATCCTGCCTTCTTGTTTAAAGTTGGGACTGAGGTTCGTTGTGATTATGTATTGGCTGTGTGAATTGGTAATCTTGAGTTTTATCAAGAATGAAGATGATACTAATTCATTTTTTTTACCAAGGATATGGTAGTATTTGCCTGACTTTCTTATGTTATGTTACTTGAAAATTATGCAGATAGTGATCGATTCATGTTGTGCAACATTTGCTGAAGTTCAGAAAAGGGGAAAAGATTTTTGGGCAGAATTTGAACTTTACCTTGCTGATCTTCTTGTTGGTATAGTTGTTAATGTGGCCTTAGTGGGCATGTTGGCACCGTATGCTCGAATTGGACAACGTTCAGTATCTGCTGGTTTTCTTGGTGGTTTCAACCGTGCATGTCGTGATCTACCCAGCAGGTAAATGGGTTTTTTCACAGGTTCAGCAATGTTGGATATTATAATTGTACGGCGTCCTATGATTTCAATTCTACTCCGGTTAAAACTTAAATCTAGCATTTACTAGGAAAAGTTTGATTGAACCGTACTGGTTCTGGAAATATCAGCTGGGTATCAGCTTGCTGCAATTATAGGTACTTGTGAAAAGCCAAAAACCAATTCTTTACACTGTGTTGTCTTTGCAGTGTCTTTGAAGCTGAAAGGCCAGGCTGTAGGTTTTCAGTACAGCAGCGGATAGCTTCGTTTCTTTACACGGTATTTCGAATGCTTACTATAGACTACTTTTTAATACTCCGGACTTCATACACTTAGGCGTAACTGTTGCAAAGTTGGGTATGAAATCTAATAGATTTTGCATGTTTTCACAAGTTAAACTGATGATGAAATTCTTTTTGTATACGGGTGTCCCCCCTTTTGTGTCGCATTTAGTACATAGGCGCCCCCTCTGTTCCTTGATTGTTATTCAAAAAAGAAATTACATCTGCCTGTTTTTTGGCGTTGGCCAATCTTCTCCACTTCTTGGATTCTTTTTCTCCTCCCTTGTACATCCTATATCTCATGCGAATTTTCATGTTCTCAAATCTGCTTCTTAGACTCTCAATCTATTGAGGACTTCTCTATATGTTCGTGAAGTAGTCCGTGTGTTCTCCTGATCTGGGACTGCAGATGTCATTGTGGTGCAGCTCGCTTTTCACTTGTTGGATTCAAAATGTTATATCACAAGTTCGCAATTATGTCTCTCTACAAAACAACATTTTATCTGAGATACATAAAAATAACCTTGTGAGCATATGCAATAGAAATTGATATCTCAGTACATTATTCATACAGGCTGTACTGCAAGGAGGAGTTGGATTTGGATGTGGAATTGTTGGCCAAGGCATTGCAAATTTGATCATGACAGCTAAACGGCAAGTTTCTAACTAAGTCCTCTACGACATTTAGTTCTTACATTATATTACAATTAGCTGATTTACTCATTTATGCGAGGGATTGTGGATTTTTATCTTATAGAGGTAATTGATGACGGTAAAAAAGTACTCCGTATTCTTTATTGTGTTACCTAGCATGAAGAATAGAGACCAGTTACGATGAAGAGAGATCAAGCTACTCTCTGGATTGAACTCTGAATTCCAATGTTGCTCAAGAATATATATTTTAACTGTGTTCAGTCTTATCAATAGGCTAACATGACTGTCCTATTGGCTGTTGGTTCACTGGGTCTTGTATGTGCTTGGCCTAGTTGGCAATGGTGTACCAGGGAACTAATTGAATGCATCAGGAGAAGTGTGCGTCTTTGTCTTGATGGTTATCTTAATCAATGCAAATCAGGGCAACATATAGAATAAATACTTCATCCACGGCGTAAGATGAATACTCGGTCAATATGAAGGAAATATTACTCCTGCTGCCCTGCTAACGTTTGCTTTTGGATCAGCATTTTTTATATTAGCATATAAGTGGGTAGGAAGTCCAAGACCCACTCCCGACCACACAAGACATTTCTAACAAGGATATACTATTGGCGGGGCTGAAGTAAAATGGAATATGTAAACTATTCGTAGCGACATAGGGAGTATTGTTCTCCGTGTATGATTAGTAGATGCACTGGATGTGGCCATAATTCGATCATGCAGGGTGAACTCAAAGTGTCAGACACATCAATTTTATAAGGAACTGTGACCAATTTGGTTTCTTAGGCTACTGATGGCGCACATCTGCTGACTGAGAGGCCCATGGTTTGGAACATGATAGTTAGCAACTAAATTCCAGTGTAACCTTCTAATTGGTATATCAACCAGGAACCTGTGACAGTTTAACAAGAATTATTCATGTTCTTTATTACATGAGTACCTGAAAAATGCTGTGTTCTATTGGTAATGCACAGACTGAACAGGTTTTTTTCCCCGTGTCTGTAGGAGCATAAGGAAGTCAGATGAGGATATACCAGTCCCACCACTCTTAAAAAGTGCGGCACTCTGGGGTATGTATCTGCTAAGCCTATAATATTATTTTCGATATCATCGTGCCAGCTTCTTTTCTTCTTTTCTTTTTTGCTGCGCAATAAGGAGATGTTTAATCTGATCTGTGAACTCCCGTGTTTGGTTTGAATCTACTTCTGCTTCTGCCTCGTGTTCCTTTAGACACATAACACATTCAATCTAACGCTGATCTTGTTTTATGCTGCAACTTGTCATTTTGCACTTTGACTGTGGTTTAGTTACACATAACAAACGGGTCGTTGAGGTTGGCTACGCCACTATGGTCATATATAATATCCACTTTTCATTGGGAAGCTATTATATTATACTACTTCTAACTCAACCGACTCTTTACGTTTGTCTGAAGTTTCCGTCACAAAAAGAAAGTAAAACACAATCAGAGTCACTTGAGTTAGAGTAGTCATTTTTGGATAAATGTCTGTGAATTGGACCATTACGAGCCGTGCTTAGCTAGGGTTTTGTTATTATTAGGTAGGCAAGTCTGCTGAAATTTCTGATTAGTCATTTGGACCTGTTCATTTTTGGATCCGGTCGTTTTGTGGCGGGTCATTTTGAATCTGGTCAATATCAGTCCAACAAAGTTTGGGCTGGGTATGGGTCCGATTGGGTTGTCCAGTTTGGGTAATTCAGGTCTCGGGTCAGGTCAGTTTTTCCAGGTTAGCTCTAGCCGCCGAGAGCCAGCCCGTTCCAGAAACAAGCTTGTTAAATAAATTGTGATCAGTAATCAAATACCAGTAACATTTGTTGATAAGCTACTGATTAGATGATTTAACTATACATAATAGTTACGTTTTTTTTTGTACAGGTGTTTTCCTGGCTGTATCATCGAATACCCGGTATCAAGTAATAAATGGACTGGAACGACTAGTGGAGGGATCGCCATTGGCAAAGAACGTTCCACCGGTTGCATTGGCTTTCACTGTTGGAGTGCGATTTGCCAACAACGTCTATGGTGGTATGCAGTTTGTTGATTGGGCTAGATGGAGCGGTTGCCAATAGAATTAATCTGTCGACTTTTTAGCCAGAACACTCTACCCAACCCCATTCTATCCCTGGTAGCAGTTTCCCACAATCTTCATCCATTGTTCGAGAACCCATGAAGAGAAATTCCATTACCGAATTCCTTCACAGGCACCCCCCATAATCTAACTCTTGAGATCTATTTGTAAGGTATGAGATCCAGTGCAGGTTTGAATACCCTGCCTTGTATCATCATTGTTTCTGTCTTTTCATGAATCCCAAATGTTAAGGAGAGCAAATTATCAATCTATTTTGTGTCCCACTCCCTGTCCCGCCCTCTACTTTCGACACATCAGCCATTAATACTTCAACAATGGCAAGAATACAGCGGTGGGACGAGAGATGAGACACAAAATGAGACCGACAAATGACTCTCCGTGTCAAGACATGTGACTTTTGAGTATCTATTTGCAAGGTATGAGATCCATTGTTGTTTTGTGATGGCAAAACTGTATTTACTTGAGAATAAAAAAAAAGTACATATTTTTCTCCTGGAAACAGGCTGCTGTTCCTGGTACGTTAACCTGTGTTATTCGGGTAGGGCAGTAACAATGTAAAAGAGATTAGAAATACCGAACGAGATTAGTAGTGACGTGGACGAGAACCACTGCCTATTTCCGGTACGACCGTGGTGGCGATCAGCAGATGACCGGTAGTTCCCCAAGGATTACACTACTGCTGCCTTCCAGAAACGCCCACTCAAGACTGGAGAGGCCTGGAACGATTTTATTCTTTACCCAGAAATATTGAGAGAAGAAGAGAAGAGAGAACGGAGAAGAGAGTATGATTGTTGTATGTTTTTTAGAAGCTGAAGACTCGAATTTATAGCAAAACAGGAGCAGTTACAGGAGCCAAAACCGACTCCTGAAACTGTGCCTCAAATCCGAGTTAGTGGGAGAAAGACTCTCCCCACTAACAGTCAGGTTGACTGACTTATTCAACATAGCTAACAACCAAAAAACAGCCCAATTCATAACTCGGCTCCGGCCCAAAAAGATAGGCACAGCCCGCCACCGGCGATTGCCAAATCCCAAATCCCGAATCCGGGCCGGGCCGGGCTCGGGCACGGGCACGCGCGTGTGCGAGCTGAATTAAGCACCTCGCAAAGCTTCCACAAAAGCCTCCCATGACCCACTAGTGATATGGTAAGGAGTGTCGTCATATATAAACATGTGAAACACTCTTTTCCTCACCAATGTGGGACAATTGGAAAATAGAACTTCCAAACAAAGCCCCTATTTCCAACAATCCCCCACTAGGGGCGCCTAAGACAAAGAAGAAGAATTCCTGGGTAAAGGAAGGATTGGATACTTAGGTATCAATATCTTTCGATTTGAATTGACACTTTAGTGAAGTGAGGAAACAACTTACTTACAGCGAGAGAATATCTTGCGATTTGAATTCCTAGCTGAGCTTCGGTCGATACCCCCCACAACACATATCATACCTTCAAAATAAGATCGTCCCGCGATATCAAAGTGCAACGAGCTCTTTTAGAGCTATGTGTTTACCTTGGTGCTAATAGATGTGTTCACAAGACTTCTCATAGTCTTAGGATCATCACACCTATGTAGGTGGCTCAAGTGCTTCTCAATAGCACTTCTAGCATGAGCCATTAAGGACATATGTCCAACCTTGTGTCTGATTCATCAAGTGCGTCTCAAAAGCACCACCATTTTAAGGCTATGAATCAAATAACGCCATAGGAATAGAAACTTTAGGCCTAGTCACTCTTGACTTAGGGACTTAAGCCCCATTCCCCTCGACGTTTCAACGACTAGTCTCCTAGTCAATCCTTTAGTAAAGGGATCAGCCAGATTACTTTCGGACTTCACATAGTCCAAAGTTATTACTCCATTATCAAGGAGTTGTCTAACTGCAGCGTGCCTGATTCGAATGTGCCGTTTCTTCGCATTATAGACACTATTCTTAGCAGCACCAATAGCTGCTTGTGAGTCACAATGTAAGGAGACTGGTGTTTGCCGACCTCCCCACACTGGTACATCTGCTAATAGGTTTTTCAACCAATCAGCCTCTTGTCCTGCCAACTCAAGAGCTATGAACTCCGACTCCATGGTAGAGCGTGCAATACAAGTCTGTTTAGTAGACTTCCACGATATAGCACCTCCACCCATGGTGAAGACATAACCACTAGTGGAACAGATCTCATCGTTACCTGAAACCCAATTTGCATCACAATATCCTTCTAACACAGCAGGAAATTTACTATAATGCAAGCAAAGGTCAACTGTTCCTTTTAGGTATTTTAGTAAACGACGGAGAGCATTCCAGTGTTCATTGCTAGGGTTATGGGTATAACGACTCAGTCTACTAACTGCATATGCAATATCTGGTCGAGTACAGTTCATAAGAAACATCACACTACCTAGGATTTTAGCATACTCTTCTTGGGATACACTCTTACCCAAGTTTTTACATAAATGTATACTAGCATCGTAGGGTGTCCTAGCAGGCATATCATCAAAGCAGTTAAACTTTTTCAACACTTTTTCCACATAGTGAGATTGACTTAAAGAAATTCCATTAGAGTTTCGAATAACCTTAACTCCTAGGATTACATCAGCTTCTCCTAAGTCCTTCATCTCAAATTGTGATGACAAAAATTCTTTGGTTTTAATTATTACCTCCAAATTATTACCAAGTATTAGCATGTCATCAACATAAAGGCATATAAGCACACAATCAGATTCTACTATTTTTGAATAGACACATGAATCAGAATGGTTAACCATATAGCCATTACTTACCAAAGTGTTGTTAAATTTCGCATACCACTGTTTAGGTGCTTGTTTCAGACCATATAGTGATTTATTCAGTTTACACACCTTATTCTCTTGGCCCTTTACCACAAACCCTTCAGGTTGCGACATATAAATCTCTTCCCTTAGCTCTCCATTCAAAAAGGCAGTTTTGACATCCATCTGATGTATAAAAAGGTTATGAATAGCAGCTAAGGCGACAAGAGTTCTAATAGTCGATATTTTGGTCACAGGTGAATAAGTATCAAAATAATCAATATCTTTCTTTTGTGTTAACCCTCTAACCACAAGTCTAGCTTTGAACCTTTCTATTGTACCGCCAGGTCTCAGTTTCTTTTTAAAGATCCATTTACTCGTAATGGGTTTACTACCTTTAGGTAAATCAGTCAACTCCCAAGTCTGATTTGACACAATAGAGTCAAGTTCGCTTTTAATAGCATTTTTCCAAAAATTAGCATCAATGGATTTCATTGCCTCACTATACGTTTTTGGGTCATCTTCTATTAAAAAAGCTGAAACAAATTCATCACTAGCACAAACAGTGTATCCATGTTCAGACAGCAAAGTTGAAACAAAATCGGCTCCAAAGTTCTTTGGACATCTATGTCTCTTAGTCCTTCTAGGTTCAACAACATGATCAATAGAAGTGCTACTACTAGCATGTGAAGAGATATCAATAGATGTAACAGGTAAACTAGGAGGTGAATCAACATTCTTCTGTAATGGAAAAACATGCTCAAAAAACACAGCATCTCTAGCTTCAGATATAGAACGATCACTTAGAGACATGAATCTATAAGCAGAACTATTTTGAGCATAACCTATAAAAACACAATCATAGGTCTTTGGTCCAACGGTAGGTCTCCTAAAGTCTGGTAAACCCACTTTAGCCAAACAACCCCATACCTTAAGGTAACTCAGGTTAGGAGGATAGCCCTTCCAAATCTCGTAGGGTGTCTTGTCAATTTTCTTATGAGGTACACGGTTAAGAATGTGACAAGCAGAAAGAATTGCTTCCCCCCACATATCGTGAGATAGGCCAGAACTTAAAAGCATAGCATTCATCATTTCTTTTAAGGTTCTATTTTTACGTTCAGCTACACCATTAGACTGGGGTAAGTAAGGTGGACTGGTCTCATGTATTAAACCGTTAGCAGCACAAAAGTCGGCTAGATAAGTAGATTTATACTCACCACCTCTATCAGACCTTACCCTTTTAATTTTCCTGTCGAGTTGATTTTCGACTTCAATTTTAAAGTTTATAAACGATTGTTCTGCTTCATCTTTAGTCTTAAGCAAAAATACTCGGGTGTACCTCGAACAGTCGTCTATAAAGGTGACATAATAATTCTTTCCACCTCTACTTGCAACATTTTTGAAGTCAGCTAGGTCGGTGTGAATTAACTCAAGAAGACTCGTATTCCTAGTTGTGACAGGTTTACTAGGTTTCTTTGTGAATTTAGCCTCAACACAGCTAGCACATTTAGAGAATTCTTGACTCGTCAAACTTGGAATTAAACTCATAGTTCTAAGTTTTTTAATATAGTCAACATTCACATGACCTAATCTACCATGCCAAACATCAATAGACTCGGCGATATAAGCGTATAGATGCAATATTATTAAAAACTCAATCGTGTTCAATACAAAAAGACCCCCAGAAAGATAACCCTTGCCCACAAATTCCCCATTACGCGACATTACAACCTTGTCAGCCTCAAAAACAAGTTTCAAACCAGCTTTGTTCAATAAGGCACCAGACACGAGGTTTCGACGCAATGAGGGTACAAATAAAACATTAGTGAGAGCAAGTGTTTTCCCGATGTGAGTTTGAGAAAGATCTTGCCTTTGCTGTGATCATTGCGGATGAAGAGTTACCCATGTAGACACATTCCCCATCGACTACTTCCTCGAACTCAAAGAAATAAACCCTTGTCAAGACAGAGATGTCCGGAAGCGCCGATATCAAGACCCATTCAACAACATTACCCACCGATTAGCTTCCACAACCACAAAGAAGAATGATATCATCAATCACAAAGAACATTAGCTTCAACAGTTTTCTTTTCATTACAATCGGTAGGCTTTGTGACCAATTTTCCCACGGACGTAGCAAACAGGTGGGACCCTTTGGTTTCGAATCTTAGCAACTGGTTTGGTATGCTTCCCGGACCATTCTTCTTAGCCCGACCCTGGTTCTTACCCCGACCAACCTTGGCCTTACCCTTACCCTTGAACTTCTCGATAAGACGGACCACTAGACTCAACCAGATTAGCATCAACAAAGCAGAATGAAGTTTTAACAGATTGACTAACGTGTTTGTCTTTAAAGCGATTTGCCTCTTCGGTCCTCATGTGTCCTACTAGTTCTTGGAGAGACAGGTCCTTTTTCTTATGCTTAAGGTGGTTCCTATAGTCAGACCAGGAGGGAGGGAATTTTTCTAACAGAACATTAGCCACGAAAATGTCATCTAATTTCATACCCTCATTAACAACATCAAAGACAAAGGTTCTCATAGATATGAACTTGTTCCATGATGGGTTTCCGTCACCATCCGAAATTGCGACCACTTTCCCACAACATATTTCTTTTTCCCCGCATCATCACCTCATACTTAGCCTCTAAGCATTCCCATATCGTTTAGACGACTTATGAACCATAAACAAAAGTCAAACAGGTGTCGATCATGTTGTTTAGGAGTCGGCATCTAACGATCTTATTGTCCTTATCAAATTTTTTGATATCCTCTTCATTTGACTTAACTACGACTTAGCAGGGGGGTGTTCTCTACGATCTCGATGAGCAAAGCCTCTTTTAACAGAGCGGGCGGGTCAAGAAATAACACATAATCAATTTCCGCTTGTTCGAAAAACATCGCAGCTTTACGTGACCAACGCTTATAGTTATGACCGTCTAATTTTTCCATTTAGTCAAATCGGAAGAGTTTTGGATGAAATAGACGACATTGTTACAAAGAATACAAATAGTTTTCAAATTGTTATTCGGGTAGGGCGAATAATGTAAAAGAGATTAGAAATACCGAACGAGATTAGTAGTGACGTGGACGAGAACCACCGCCTATTTCCGGTGCGACCGTGGTGGCGATCAAGAGATGACCGTAGTTCCCCAAGGATTACACTCTGCCGCCTTCCGAAACGCCCACTCAAGACTGGAGAAGCTTTGGAACGATTTTATTCTTTACCCGAAAATATTGAGAGAAGAAGAGAAGAGAGAACGGAGAAGAGAGTATGATTGTTGTATGTTTTTTAGAAGTCAAGACTCGAATTTATAGCAAAACAGAGGAGCGATTCAGAGCCAAAACCGACTCCTGAAACTGTGCCTCAAATCCGAGTTAGTGGGAGAAAGACTCTCCCCACTAACAGTCAGGTTGACTGACTTATTCAACATAGCTAACAACCAAAAAACAGCCCAATTCATAACTCGGCTCCGGCCCAAAAAAATAGGCACAGCCCGCCGCAGGCATTTGCCAAATCCCAAATCCCGAATCCGGCCGGCCGGCACGCACGACGCGCGCGTGTGTCTGGTGAGCCGATTAAGCACCTCGCAAAGCTTCCACAAAAGCCTCCCATGACCCACTAGTGATATGGTAAGGAGTATGGTCATATATAAATATGTGAAACACTCTTTTCCTCACCAATGTGGGACAATTGGAAAATAGAACTTCCAAACAAAGCCCCTATTTCCAACCACCTGTCCTTGTCTTCTCTTTCAACAAGAGACAGCTGAGACAACTGACCAACTGGTCAAATATGGCGCTTAAAAATTTCAAAGAGAATTCAAGATTTTCAAAGTCCAGATCTTATTCTCTGTTTTCAATCTTGAAATTTTTTTTGATGTAATACCTATACCATACCAGTTACCACTAGTCATTTACAACCTTTTTAATAGATTCGTCAAATGGGTTGGGCGGATTGGGTCTCTGGTCGGTTCATACAGCTTGGGGTAAAGATTGGGTCAAAATACGGGTAAAAAATATATTCGATTTTTTTTTTCCATTTCCTTTTTCTTTTACCATTTTCAAATAGAAAGAAAACTTTTTTATAAAAAATTAAATCAGGTTTTGATATTACTAGTATTTTAATTATACTCGGTGCAATAGCAATAATAAATGTGACATTGGCACACGGCGATAAATTTCCTTGTGTTATGATCTATTTTTGTAGTTTTAGAATTTGTAACATCGAGCTCTTATTTTGGCTTAACACTACAGAGTATACTGGGTAAATTTAGTAGAATCAAGCCTTGAACAGCAGATTGGTCCCAACTGCTTACTAATTTGAAGTGTTTAGTAAATGACATATTTGGACAAAATATTAATCTGAATGTTGTTATTTAATACTGTATATGCTACTAATATTCTCCTAAATAACATATTTACTAATTACTATATACTTAAAAATGATATATTTGTTACAGTGTATATAAATGTTGATTTACCAAATTCAACTTTCCCAAAAAAAAAAAACCCCAAAGTCCCCTAATCTGCTCCGCCGCATCCTCCGCCCACGCACTGCCATTCCCGTCTCCCCTTCCCAATCGCCGGAGATGAGGTCATCCAAAGGCCTATCTCCGGCGATTCATCACATCGCTCCTCTGTCCTCCGATTGACCTCGACTATTGACGGCGTTCGGAGCTTGGTTTGACCGGCCGATGATCGTTTCGGTGGCCTGGTTTGTTTTCCTGTCTTTTCCGCTCTTTCAATGCTCTGTCCTGTCATTGAAAGCTTCGCATGCAACCCAGGGGTGTCTCCCCTTCCCCCGCCCCTCCCCCCACCCCCGGTAGAAATCTTCCTTGTGTTTTGTCGGTTGGCGTGTATGAGCTTAGCTCTGTTTGCTAGTGTTTTTGTGGTCGCGGTTTTGGGTCAGTCTTGTGTTCCCTTTCCCGTCCTCCTGTTTTGGTCCATGTCTGAGTCCGGTTGTTGTCTGTTTATGTGTCTTTTAAGGTTGATCTAGTTGCATGCAGGCCGATGGTCCTGGGGAGTATTGTTTGGTGTCGGGTGTTGTTGTTGTTGGGTCTTGGTTTCGGCCTGTTCCGTTTCATCGGTCAAGGTCGGTGGTGCTCCGTCGATTCCGTCAATTGTTTTTGTGTCTGAGGTTGTGGTTGGGGATTTTTTCGATTAAGATGTGTGGGGTATGGTGAAGTGGAGTCGTGTGTTGGCTGTGTCGTTGGTGCGGGTCGGATGCGGTGGATTCCATCTTTAACTCATGTCTAATTTGTGGTTTGTGTATTTTCTGCTTTATTATTTAATAAATTCCTGGTGGTTTGGGGTGTCCTGTCCTCTTATCCACGGGTTAATTAGGACGACCGGTACTTTGCATTGGGTCCGTGTTGAGCATAACTCTCTGGTCGGCGAGAGAAGGTTTTGATTAGGGGGAATTTCAAGTGGTTTCCTCCTTTTGTTCCCACCTATTTAATCGATTTACCTGGCTATGGGGTCCTGGTCAACGGGGTTTGTGTTACAAAGTGTAGGAGTTTTCTCTCCTCTGGAGTCAGATTTTTGTGGTCTGCTTTCCGTCTTTTCTTTCTACGTCCTTGGGGCGTAAGTGCACTTTGTTTTCTCTCGTTGGGTTTAGGGGCTTGTTGGTGTCCAGATAAGGTGTATCACAGCCAAGGAGATGAATCTCCGAGACGCATTCTTGGGTCTTGTTGTAGGTATTTTTCTGCAGCTGTTTTGATTAAGACGAGTAAAAATGAGTTTGTGGAAGCTCGTTGGTTTTCTGAGGAAGACTTTCACAGCTAAGGAGATGAATCTCCGAGACCCTTTTTGGGGTCTTGTTGCAGGTATTTCTCTGAAGCTACATCAATCAAGACAAGCAAAGATGGGTGTTTTCTTTTGGCTAGCGTTGCTCATCCATTAGAGAATGGGGTGGATTGTGAGTTTGAAGAGCGTGTTCCGACTTCCGTCGTACGCCATCAACACGACGTTGTTTACCGATGCAATTGTTACCAACCTTTAGTTTATGTTATTAGTAGATCTATGGTGTTTTATGTTGTAGTTTATAGGTATGGTTTACTGAACCGTACCACTATAATGTAAAACTCTTTCTTTACTGCTGCCAAAAAAAAAAAAAAAAAAAAAAAAAAAAAAAAAAAAAAAAACCAAATTCCTTTTCTTTGTTTTGCAACTATGTTATTATGCTAACGTCATTTGCTATCATACTTTTGTTTTTGCCAATCATCAAAAGTACTGTAATAAGCTAATACATCTTTCTTAATACATTAAAGAATGGTTCTAATTAATGTTTCTTGGTCATTTTCTAAGAATGTGGGTCAAACTAGGTCCTCTTGCCTTAAACTATTGAAGCTCTAGCAGGAAAATATGTAATGTGTGATTGCCAGATTACTGATATAGTGAATTATGGCTAAATGCTAAGATTTGTAAGCAGATTTTAGCTGTACATTCCTAGATGAGAAAACGGTTGTACCCGCATTTTTGGATTTGATTATGAATTATTATCAGAAATTTGTTTTTATTTTTTTCAATGTGTCAATGTTAGGTTCTTAGGCCACCCCATGTATTTTTATATGCCGAAATTTTTGACGCATTATCCAACGTTATTTGTTTGATGCATCTCACTCGTTGCAATGCTCAATATGCAGCCTCGACTGGTGATTTATTGATAATCTAGTTAATACACTAGACAGTGTGCTGCTTTAAGAATCTGAATTCTGAAATACTATAATTTGCTATAATGTTATGTATTATTCCATATTAATCAATGAGAAGTGGTGGTATTTATAACTTGGGTTCGCAACCTGTCCTGCAGAGGCGATTCTAGAATTCAGTGGACGGGGATGCGAAAAATTAACGAAATTACGGAAGTTGTGGATATATGTTTATATAATGAAAAATCTGATTCTAACATAATATATAATTTCTTGTGTGATTGGGAAAAATATACATAACACAAATGGTAAAAAAAAACATTCACTAGAAGTATTGAACCCACGACCTTGAATAAAGAAAAACCACACACAATCACTAGACCGACATAATTAATATGTCTCCTAATTACACAAAATTATACTTATTTTTTAACAAAGGAGGTGCGGATGCATGCCCTACACCCCCTCCATAATCGCCACTGTCATCCTGCACCAAACTTACCGTTATGGCTTCATTTACACCCTAAAAATAGAAACATACAAATATAATAGGATCAAGTTTGTCATGGATGTAGATTGGTAAGGGCGATCTTGTGATTTACATCTCGTCTTGAGTAATGTAATAGTATTGTCTAGTGAGGTTTGTACATTCAATTAAGGTTTTTTTTATATACGTAGTTTTCAATTTTGGTGATATATTTCGAGAAACTATTTACTGATCTTAATTGTCAACCTTCAATCGAGAAAATAGTTTTGAAACTGTATACGCCTAAGGACTCCATAATACTATTCGAGGAGGTGTTTGGTTCACGCATACGTAAATAAAATGAATTTAAAAGGAATATTATGGAATATGATATGTATAACTCTGAGTTTACTTAAATGTTTTGTTCAAACTTCAAAGAGAATGACAAAAATCATCCACCATCCTTAAGCCACCATCCCCTTCCACCAATGGACCACCTCCCACTTAGGACACCCTCCTCATCACTGGCGATAACCTAATATTGTGTGATGTGATGGTTGGTATATCTAATATCTAGGAAATAAGAAATATGCTTGTAATATTTCCTTTATTATTATAAATATGGAAGCTTGGTTCTTGTTAGAAAGAGGCCAAGTCATTTATATATCCCGAAATTCATTGTGTAATTTCGCCTTTTAATATAAGTCTCGTTGTGTGTTATGTAAGTCTTAGTCTTCTTATATTATACTCTCTCGTACACCATGATCATGACAAACCTCCTTAGTGGTATTATGTCCTTATCGACAACCCAATCAAACCTTCTAGCCTTCAAACTGTAATACCTCGTAGTTTCTAAAGTTTTCACTCGACCGAGTAGAACGAGTGGACCGAGTATAATCAATACTAGACTTGGTGGAGTTCTACGTTATAATGTCCGCTTATAGAAGGGTTGTCTTAAAACTGTCATAACTTGAGATATAGACATGCTATTGATGTGATTCCAATTGGAGGTGATAGCTTGTTCTCTTACGATTCCAACGGTAGGTCACACGCCCAAAATGACCAAGAAACGAGTGTGATATGACTGTGTTTACGAAAACTGGTCATTGCTGAGAACTGCGTTGTACTCGACCGAGTGGAGTGTCACTCGACCGAGTGTTTGGCACTCGACCGAGTGGATTCGGTACTCGGTCAAGTGCACGCTGTTCAGACGAGTTTTAAACCCGCAAACCCTTTTTCTTCTATTTCATTTCTATCTCTTCCTTATCACTTTAAACTTTCTCCCTTCTCTCTAAAACCTTCACAAACACCATATTAGGGGATTCAAGCTTGGTTTAGTGGATTGTTCGCCTTCCTCCTTCCTTCCTCTTGATTTGTAAGTATAGATATACCCTTTTTATTTAGGATGAACCTTAGAAATTGGGGGTTTTGTTATGGGTAGTTAATTAGTAATTTGTATATGTTAAATGGGTAATTAATGGGTAATAATAAGGGGTTTTGTATTGTATAATAGATTAGGATGTATTATGATAGTTATTATATGATTATTGTAGGGTGAGACAGTTTTATGAGATGGATTCATGTTGTCTTGGATTAGCTTACGGAGTATGCTAAAAGGTAGGTTAATCCTACTCGGTTTCAATAATGTGTGTGCATATTTCATGTCTTTTCCATCATTTGCATATTAAGATTCAGATTTGTACCATATGGAAATGTTGAGGATTTTTGTGAGTCTTTTATGTTGTTGGGATTATATTGTACCATGTGGTTAATTGGTATTCATGATGTTTGAGAAAAAAGGTAATTAATTGGCACGAGTTATGCATAATCATTATGAGAAGAGTATATTGGCATATTGTAATGCATTTAACGATATTTGTGATGGTTGATAATTGTTGGTGGTGACTCTTGTTGTTGAGAAGACGTAAGACGGTTGGGAGACCGTCTTACGCTTGAGTCACCTCTTGGAGCTTCCTACTCCAAGAGGGATGTGCACATTAATGGCTTGAGTTTGGAGGGACGTGTGTGAAAGACACGATGTCTGGCAGGGGATCCGGTTGGCTTCCGAACCCGATACGTCTGGGCGTGTCCCGATATCTGTTTGTGATTATCGGTATGTTTGGGCGTGTCCCGGTACCAATGTGGTTATCGGTATGTCTGGGCGTGTCCCGGTACTAGTGTGGTTGTCGGTATGTTTCGGCGTGTCCCGATACCGTGGTGGTGGTTGTTGATAGTGGTTTATTCATATTAGTAGTCATGTTGCATATTCACACACTTGAGTCGTGTCGCACTTTATTTGTTTATTGAAACTGACGTTTTTTGTGTCTGTGTATTTGTCACCTGTCTCTTTTGGGGTGGCTTGTGTCGATCCATATGATATCCTTTGGTCATATGGGGAGGAGGTTAGGTACAGATGGTTTGGATAGTACGCGGGAGACGGGACGATCTTGATGAGTCACAAGACGAGTATAGTTAGTTAGATGAGTATAGTAACCATGAGTTGTATTTTATTCATTAGTTAATGGTTTGTAATCACTAAACCTGTTATTTATAATAAATGTTTTTGTATTGTATCTCCGATTCACTGCCTCGGGAAACCGAGAAGGTAACTCTCTCAATTACCTTGGCCGGGTAAGAAGGGGGTGTTACACAAACCCTTCAAGCCCCTCTTTCCCATGCTTATGAGAATCTTCCTTCCTTAAAAAATCCCTTCCCATGCCCGAAACTCCTCTAACACCCTAAAAATTCTAAAGTGACGGTTTAAAACCTTTGACCTATTTTAATGAATTACTAAAAGCAAATAAATCAATAATTCAATAATTAAGAAAAGAAAAAAAATGCTCATGAATCAATGATGAAACATTTTTTTTGTATAAAAGGAACCACAAGGGCATTTTGGATGCTGACGTGGTTCGAATCCAATTCAGGAGTATCACATCTCATGACTTTACCTACTAAACTAATTAACATCTACAAGATTATTTGACAAGAGATTGTTTGGTTTGGAATCTTTGGGAAAGAGGATCAAATCTGTTTATTACATTTGTTGAATCCATTTTCCCTACATCAAGGGGTTTCAAACTCCTTATCCTAATATCTTAATTCACCACCATTATCCACCACTTTAACTGTCAACACTCGACACCAACCACCACCAATACACCTCCGACACCACCGTCGGTGTCGGTGCTGTCCCTCCTTATTGACGACGACTCCTATCATCCTTACCAATTCATCATGTCAGCTTCCTCCAAATCCTGTTAAAATCCGACTCCTGCCCCTTAATACTCACATCCACCTTAAAACACCAGATTTGTCTTTAAGAAAAGAGGGAGGGAATTTTGAAAATTCCGATGAGAGTTTACATTGCGTTGGTTGATATGATACAGGTCGTTGACAATGTGCCCGGGCAAGTTTGATATAGATTATTGGTATTTTTGTTAGATTTGACAAAAGTTTATGATAAGGTTTGTCATGCAAACGAAACACATAATAATACCGAACTTTTTTTTCCACTATATTTGATTACATTCCTTTTCTGATCTCATTTCCTTATATTTATCAAACCAAACGCTTCTTAATACTAGTTTTGTAACTACCCAAACAAGGCCAAAACACAATTTACAGCATGAGACAGTCTCACACCGTGAGATGGTTCACTTTTTATAAAAAGCTTATTCATTTATTGCAAATAAATGGATTATCTTTTTACATAATAGAACCGTTCCACAGTATAAAACTGTCTTATGCAATAATTACTGAGCCTAAAATTTGCTTAAACTTACGGAAAATGCACACGATTCCCTTGAGGTTTGTCATTTTGCACGAAATACCCCAATGTTTTGACCGAAAAACTTTAAAAGGTCACAACTCGTGCTTACGAGATCGAAATGTGACAATTTTGTTTTTCAAATAAATCGTCCTTTTAGAACTACGATTTGAATTTTTTTTTTTTTTGAGTTTGCAACTCGTGACCAAGAGATATTGTTCCGGGTGTAATTCCAGAGCAGTTATTTGTTACCACCCGTGCTTGTAGAATGACGTCTTTGATTGAATCCTCCTTTCGGTCTCCTGAAACAATGAACAAACTGAGGGCTCGGCTTTGCACCGAGCGAACTCACTCCGACGCTCAAGTCAGCAAACTTAAAGAGATAAGTTGTTGTTACTTGGTGAAGTATATTTTGTAGAGAGATAAGGAAGATATTACCAGATGAATAGTGATTCTTAGGTTAAATTGTGGATTCTTTTCTCAATGAGAGTTGAGGAGTATTTATAAACTTTCACCTTTTGTCACGTAGTGGCCAAGTGGCTAGCAGGTGGAAAGACTGATCTACCCTCGGCCGAGGGACTCATGGCAGGCCGGCGGGCCCTGTTGACTCGCCGCCGAGGGGTCTTGGATATGAGTTCGCGGATGTGTGCCCCGGCTGGCTAGTTGCCCCGTAGGGGACCCAAGAGACAGGCCGACAGGCTGCGTCGGTTAGGCTGTCTAAGTCGTTGACTTGCTTGTGGATATCGTTGACCTTGCTCAATATGTTGACTCGGTCAGCGGGTGCAGAATATGCCCCATCAACACCGATAGTCACGGTGCGCCCTGGGTCAATTACCACCTCTTCAGTCTTGGCTCCCTCGACCATGCCGACAGTTGAATCCATGAGGTCGCCCTCCTGTTGTAAGGATGGGCTCTTCCCCTTCTCTGACTTCTTTGCCACTTTGAGGGATTACATGTTGCATCCTCTGGCATATATCTGGACGTTGACCACCTCGTCCTTCTCGTCCTTGGAGACGAGCTTATGCGCTTCCCCGGTCCGAGACATACATCGTGTCGTCGGGGCCGGATGGACATTACGCATCGGCCTCGCTCGAGTGACTCGGCCTATGAGAACGTTGTAGGCGGACGAGCCGTCGATGACCACGAACTCGGCTAGGATATTCTTAGCCGCATTCCCCTCGCCGAACATCACTGGCGGTCCGATTGACCCCGGGGGTACCAGTACCAGCCCCCGAAAAAGTCAGTACAGTGGATTGGTGCGGGGCTCAAGTCCTCGACTTTCGCACCGAGGTTGAGAAAGCACTCCCCGAACATGATGTTTGTGTAGGCGCTGTGTCAATCGTGCACCTCTTGACCAGGTGGTTGGATATGTCCAAGTGGACTACAAGTGGGTCGCTGTGAGGGGCGATGACTCCCTCGTAGTCCTTCTTTCCAATAGTCATGTCGGGGATGTTGGAAGCGGGGATCGCTGTTTTGGGCACAAAGTTGATGGCCTGATACAGCTCGTTCAGGTGCCGTTTGTGCCCATGAGCGGACCCACCGTTCTCGTTGCCCCCGATGACAACATGGATTACTCCTATCCGTTCAAAGACGGATTTCTTATTCGAGCCGCCGGCATCAGTCTTTTGGCCTTTGGCGACATATTTGCCGAGACTCCCCTTCCGGATCAGCTCTTCGATGGCATTCTTCAGATGCCGACAGTTGTCAGTTAAGTGGCCGGTGTGGCCATGGTACTCACAGTACTGGCTCGTGTCACCGTCACTCCTCGGCCTGGGAGGCCTTTCCCACTTCTGACCCTCGTTCTTGCTCAGGGCGAAGACCTCGGCGGCAGACACGACCAAGGGGGTGTGATCATTGTACCGCTTCTGGTAGTACGTTTCCGAACTCCCCCCGGCGCCCACCGAGTTCTGTTTCCTGGTGGACCTGTCAGACCGTGATCTATTATTGTCACGGCGTCTTTCATCCGGGTTGTCCTCCCGGCGGCTCTTACTCTCTGAGTGCCCGGCCTCGCTGGGGCCTACCCAGGTTTTGTGGTAGTCCTCCACCTTAATGGCTTGATCGGCCATCTTCCCGGCGAGTCTAGGTTCAGCCGCCGCACTTGATGAGCTCATTTTTTAAGTCTCCTCTCGGGAGGCCTTTCATCGATCGAAGGCCGCCGGTCATTGCTTCGACTCACGAATCTGCGAACCTTGGCGTCGAACCTCTTCACATAACTTCGGAGAGACTCGCCTCCCTCCTGCCTGATAGTCAGGAAGTCCGATGTCTCGACGACCCTCCTCTTATTGCAAGAATATTGGGCTAAAAATATGTCCCTTAGGTCGGCGTAACAGTATACCGACCCATCGGGTAGCCCCTTGTACCAACTTTGTGCCATCCCATGCAGTGTCGTTGGGAAGACTCGGCACCAAACCTCATCGGGTTGCTCCCATACCGACATGTAAGACTCGAAAGCCTCGGCGTGGTCGGTTGGGTCGCCTTCTCCTTTGTATGCTATGGGTGGCAACTTCAGCTTAGTCGGCACCGGGGTCTCTAGGACGTAGGCGCTGAGGGGCTGTCTCACCACGTGTCGAACGACACGCGGCGATCGACTCCTCGCATCCCTAGTCCGGCTCCTCTCCCCGTGGCGGGAAGGGCTTCTTCTCCGACTCTGGTGAGTCGGGCTTCTTCCCCGACTCTGGTGAGTCGGACTTCTTCTCCGACTCTGGTGAGTCGGACTTCTTTCACTCCTCTGGGGCATGCCTCATTGGTGCTGCGGCGACGCCGTCTTCCCGCGAGTGCGGGAAGGACTCAGTCTACCACTAGCACTCTGGCTCCCAGGCGTCTTGACAGGGTCAGCTTCCCCTAGTGCTCCGTTCAAGTTTCTCGGAGTCACATTTTGGGCCCTGGTCTCCTGGACGGGTTCCGCCGCTCTTGTCGGTGTGACAGTGTGAGTCGGCGTACTACCAATTAGGTCCAGGAGTAGCTTGACTTTGCTTTGCATCAACCACATGTCCCATGATGGTGACCTGGTCGGCGACGGCGTGGCGTATCTGGTATTATTGGCATCCCGTACTCCGGTTGAATTACCCGGCCGTGGAGGGTCACGCAACCCTGAATTGTGAACGGTATCATCTTGGCGACCTGGTTTCGTCGGTCACGAATACTTCTTGTTGTTTCGACATCTTCTTAGCTTTTTGGGTGGGTTTTTGTTTTGTGTTTTTTTTTTTTTTGTTTGGGAATGAATGTGACTAGCTTCTAGTGTCTTTCCCCCCACGGCGGCGCCAATTGTTCCTGGTGTAATTCCGGGCGATTATTTGTTACCACCCGTGCTTGTAGAATGACGTCTTTGATTGAATCCTCCTTTCGGTCTCCTGAAACAATGAACAAACTGAGGGCTCGGCTTTGCACCGAGCGAACTCACTCCGACGCTCAAGTCAGCAAACTTAAAGAGATAAGTTGTTGTTACTTGGTGAAGTATATTTTGTAGAGAGATAAGAAAGATATTACCAGATGAATAGTGATTCTTAGGTTAAATTGTGGATCCTCTCCTCAATGAGAGTTGAGGAGTATTTATAGACTTTCACCTTTTGTCACGTAGTGGCCAAGTGGCTAGCAGGTGGAAAGACTGATCTACCCTCGACCGAGGGACTCATGGCAGGCCGGCGGGCCCTGTTGACTCGCCGCCGAGGGGTCTTGGATATGAGTTCGCGGATGTGTGCCCCCCGGCCGGCTAGTTGCCCCACCGGGACCCAAGAGACAAAGCCGACAGTCGTCGGCTTAAAAAGGGCTGTCTAAGTCGTTGACTTGCTTGTGGATATCGTTGACCTTGCTCAATATGTTGACTCGGTCAGCGGGTGCAGAATATGCCCCATCAGATATGATTACTCAAAGTTTGTTCGGTCAAAAAAACTGACATACAAAAACTCCTAACCACGGGATCTAAATACAACAATTTTTTTTTTCCAAATCGTAGTTCTCGAAAAGACGATCAATTTGAAAAAAAAAATCGTCACATTTCGATCTCATAACATGAGTTATGACCACTTAAAAATTTCTGAATCAAAAATTTGGATATTTCATGTAAAATGGCAAAACTCGCATCGTGTGTATTTTCCCAAGGGAAATATAGCAAATCACCCCCATAAGTTTGATACTATGTGCAATTAAACCCTTTAACTTATAAATGTAGCAAATAGGCCCCATAAGTTTCTCTTAATGTGCAATTCACCATATATCTTATTTTTAATAATGAAATTTACTAAATTAAATATCTTTACTATTATTAAAAGTCAAAATTATCGATCAAATATTACCTAAAATTCCTAATTATTAGAAAACATGTTCAATTTTTTTTTTTTTTTTTTTTTATATTTTGGTGAAAAAAATATTCATAATATGAGAATTTTTATTTTTTAGTCAAGTTACAATGAAAAGTTACATGCCCATTTTTTTATCTTAAATTTGGTTCACATTTTTTGTTGAATATGTAAATATTGTATTTAATTTTTAGTAGATATATTTAAAATGATTTTTATACTATAAAATAAAGGGGTTTTTTTTTTTGATAAGGAGAGCTCGAAGGCTTACTTCATTAATAATGAATCAACGATAACAAAGGAACTTGCGACCGATGGTAAACCATCTGACCACACGACTCTACCAACTACTCTAGGTGACACGTGAGCTAGCGCATGTGCCACATTGTTATTACGCCTACTAGTGTACGACCACACAATCGAATCGAAAGAATTACAAAGCAACAAAATATCATCAAAAACTAAAGACAAAGCACTTCGACCGCTCGACTTCTTCTTTAACGCTTCAATAACCGATAGACAGTCGCTTTCCACAATCACCCTTGTGTGTCCTCTTTGAATCGCTTATGTGACCCTTCAAGAATCGCCATTGCTTCCGCCATTGTTGGGTCCCATACCTGCGACAAAACCGACGATATACCCTACTGAACTACCCCTTGCCCATCGCGACAAACTACACCCAAGCTCACCTCCTCCCCTTCCTTCACTCCTGCATCAACGTTTATTTTCACAAACCCGTCTTCCGGTGCACACCATCTCATCGTACGTTCCCCCGACTCCTCTGCCCGACACCCTCCTTCCCTCTTCGAATAAGCAGTGCCTCCCTCTATCTCTTCCATCACATCAACAGCTCTTCTAACCACACTCTTATGGTCCGACTCTCGAGCATCAAAGACGACTTTATTCCGGTGCTCCCACAACGCCCAACACCCTACCATCAACATAGCTTGCTCTCGGGCCCCCATCTCTCTCCACCGTGTTTCCACCCAATCCCTCACACCTCCACTTTCCTCCACTTCGTCCTCCTCAATCCCTAGGCCTTCCCAAACCCTTCTAGCCAAGCTGCAATCACGAAAAATATGGAGACTCGACTCAAAAAAAGGTAGAAAAATTGATTTGGGCTTAATTGCACAGTTTTGAAAACTTATGGGGATAATTTGTTATAAGTAAAATTTAGAGGATTGAATTACACATAATATATTCCCTCCTATCCAAAGCAAAGGTAACACTTGCTTTTTGGCACTATTAATGGTTGTTGGAATCTTTGATATTATTCTTAATGTATACGATAAAATATAGTCATGTCTTGTTTAATTTATCGTCATGAATTCTATAAAAAATTAAATTTTTATAATTTTTAATAACATGTAACTAAAGATATTCACATTGCAAAACTTGTCTCAACAAGTGTGATAAAATAAGTGTTATTTTTGATTTAAATGAGAAGGAGTATAAGTTAGGGATAATTTGCAACATGCCCGATTTTCCCAAGCCTAAATTACCATGATCAAATTTGAAACTCATAAAAGTGACTGAATGATGATGCACAGCATATGTGAGCTGAGAAATGAGTCATGAAATGATTTATAACCACTTGACCAGTAAAAAAGCCTTTTGTGTTTGTAAAAAAAAAAAACCAGACAGAAAAAAGAAGTCGCCTCTCCAGCTCTCATCCCCCTCTTTCTCTCTCTACATTTTTTTCACCCCTTTCTCTCTCTAGATCACAGTCCTCCATTTTCTCTCTCCTCCATTGTTGTCCCTTCTTCAAAACCTTCAAACCTCCGCGCGAATATCCCCTCCATTTCTCTCTTTCCTCGCCGCAACTGCGATCTTATCTCCGAATTTCTGCATTTATATTAATTATTATATGATTTTATATTCCGTCATTGAGAAGAACAGAGAAGAAGAAGTTTGTAGAGATCTGAAGTAGAGCGCCATGGCGTTGTCAGGTATGAGAGGATTGTCGGTGTTCATCAGCGATATTCGGAATTGTCAGAATAAAGAACAAGAACGTCTTCGTGTTGATAAAGAGCTCGGTAACATTCGTACCAAATTTAAAAATGATAAGGTTAGGGTTTTCGCTTTTTTTGCTCTTTTAATTTCGTTAATTTATTCGATTATTAGCTTAGTGAGTTGTAATTGTAATGCAATTAGATGTTAATTCCTCGAATTTGGAATTAATTTCCGCCTTTGTATTCGTATCCGTATTCGTATGAGATTGGACAAGTAGGAGTTGAAATAACGATAATTGTTTGATATAATTATCGGAATCGGAATCGGAATTTTTGTGTGTACTGAACACGGAAGGTGTTTGTGGATAAGACATTTATCACCTCAGATTTTGTTGTGTTGTTTTGCTTCGAAATGTGTGCTAGGAGTGATTTTTGTTGCGTTGCGTGCGTGTCGATGTAATGTGAGTGGATCGCAGTAGAGAAGACAGTTAAGTGAATAATTGTGAGGTTTTTCAGTGGCGAAATGAGTTGGAAAACCTAGTGTATTAGGTAGGGTATTGATAGGGTTTAATTTGTGCTCTTATTTTGTGATTTGTATTGGCGGAAGTTTTAGTGGAGCATTTCTTCTGATTTTCGCTCACATGGATTTGCCATGCCATTTCAAGTTAGCACCATTAATTTTAGCCTTTTAGGTGGAAAGATGAACCGTGATGTTAGGCCTTTTAAACTATTTGGTAACGAAATTGTAAGAGATCATCTATGTATGACTGGTTATGAAGAAATCAAACATCAATCCAGTGAGTGAGCGTGGGAGATGCGAATTTTCTTTGTTGAGCAACATGGATGAAAGGAAATCGAGAAATTTAGTCACGTGTAATAAAATAGAAACATTGCAAGTATCAAAGTAAAGAAGATGGAAAATTTGGACAAGGTCATTTAGCCCCGTAAGTCATGGTGTCCAGTGTCCTTAAATGCAGTATGAAAAACTTGGGAAGGATTCCAGTTTGTCTGGAATTGTTTAAAAATTGGCATTGGAATGACAGACATCTCAGGGCACAGGCAGTGATGCTTGGGGAAGGCGTTGAGGTTAATTTTTTTGGCAGATTCTTTCTCTTTCATATTATACAACAACAACATTACCCTTGTGCCTCATTGGCTCCCGCAATTTGGGGCGGGGGGGTGGGTCGAGGGTCGGATGTATGTGTCGAAATATGCGCAGAGTCTTGTCAAACAACTTAGACTTAAGTGTTGAGGATCTAGGGGATATGTAACTTTCCTTGCTTCTGTTTGTCTGTATCCAAGGAGATTCAAAGTAGAAATTTTGGCTACGACGAGCCATCCAAAACTGTGTAGAGCCGTTTTGTTTGCTGGGAATTTCTTTAAAATAACCTTTTTACAGCAGGAAGAAGATCTTCATGAATAAGCTTTCTATATGTTTGTCTTTAACATTCAGTAGATAGTCTTGGAGATTAACTCAATTTAATAATTGCTGATCTGCGCGTCATTTCATCGCTGTTTCTTTTGGTCCTTGATGAAGGGTTTATGCCCTTTCGATGAGGTAAAGAGGGGACGATCTTGAAATCCAACTTACCAGATACCTCTATTTTAACCACCAGGTCAAGCCTTACTTTGAGCTATTGAAACTCTAGATTAGCAGCACACTCTACCTTATTTGTTGTACTAATTTTCATGATCTCATTATACATTGGAGAAGAGAAGATGTTGGAATGTTTGATTGGCAACTGGATCGATCCAGTAAGAAACTCACCAGTGAAACTAGAACATCTGCTCTTCTGGAAAGGAAAAACAGATTTTAGGTTTTTTTTTTATTGTTATGAATAGTTGTTTTACAGATTCGTGCTGTGAAAAACTCCATTTGTAATATTGTACTAACAACCACCTTAGAAAAAATACATGCATTTTGCTGCGGACTATCAATATGCCTTTTCCTTCCATCTGTTTCCGATTAAGCCAAAATAATTGTTGTGACTTTAGTCAAATGAACTAAACCAGAAAATGCGTAAGACCCTATGCTATTATGTTTCATAAAGTTGCTGATGCTCTTCTTGTTTTCGAATGAGGGTCACATGGAAATCTCTCTTTTATCTCAGGGGTAATGCTTGTTTCACTTCAATTATGGCTTGCTTCCCACTTATATTAGTCCTCTTTGTGTGACATCTTGATCCTAGAGTTTTCCTTATTTTGAATATTTTTTTGTAAGGTGTCTTCTTCAGCTAAAATACCTTTTTCTTTTCACAGGGTGTGTCTCACTATGAGAAGAAAAAGTATGTCTGGAAAATGCTTTACATTTTTATGTTGGGTTATGATGTTGAGTTTGGTCATATGGAAGCTGTTTCTCTGATATCTGCACCTAAGTATCCAGAAAAGCAGGTATATTTTTTAATCTCTAACTTCGTTCTCCGATACTAGCTTAGTACTAGCTTACTCATGTTGTGTTCCAGAAAAGGGTGAAAAAGTAACCTGGAGCTTTTTTGATGCAATGTGGTGAAAAGTGAAAACACAAAAGCATTGAATGATTAGATTCACATCCACTGTGTGTCATATGCTAACACAGATGAAACCTGGACTTATGGAAACGGTCTATCCGAAGTGGGAAAAATAATACTTTTAGGTGTCTCATCATAAGAAAATAATTGCTCTTTCAATCTCTTCTGAGTTTTGGCAGCCATCTCCAATATATCAAGTAGATATCTCTCACAAAAATTTAAAAGCTATATAAATAATTAAATAACTAAACTAATTAATATATATTCTAAGATAATAAATAAATAATTAAATAACTAAACTAATTAATATATATTCTAAGATAATAAACAAAATAGTTCCCAGCAACAATGCTAAAATTTGGTGCGTGTCGTTTTTACAACAACAACAACAACAACATCAGAGCCTTAATCCCAAAATGATTTGGGGTTGGCTGACATGAATCATCATTTTAAACCGTCAATGGGTGAACGCACACCTCAAAATGCGAAAAAAATAGAAAAGAAAAAAACAAAAGGGGAGTGAAACATAATACAAAAGCTAGGTAAACTTATAGGTTTTAAAATCGAAGTCCGGATTTCTTTTATAAAAACTTAGAATTTAAATCGAGAATAAAGATTAAAACGATTTTGAAAACCGAAGTAAAACTTAAGGGCCCGGAATACCTTAAACGTGAACCAAGTATTAATATATAAGAAAGTTGTTGGTCAAAATTAAATTTATATTTACTCACTATTCAGTATTCACTAACACTACCTTATTGATATTTGATAGGGTGAGCAAGAGTCAAACCCACATAGACCAATGTTATTATCTCAGATTATTTAATATAATAGTATAAATATCTAAATATGGGATTTGTTTAGGAGGGTGTTTTTATACCAAGACTAGACTAAGGTAAACAAATATTTAAACAGCAACGACTAAAAATAGCAAAGGTATCCTAGGAATTAAACTATGAATGACGAATTAATAGGATAATATAAACAATTTACTTAATTAATATTGGATAGGTTGATTAACCCGTTAATCCCTCTAAAACAAGCAACCAACCAGTTTATTTTTCTCACTCCTTAAATCCCGTGAAAAAAACGCAAGTTTCATCCTTCCGAACTATATCAATTAAACCATGAAAACATGCATTAAAGGTGGTTGAACTAATAAGTTTGGTTGCATTAAGAATACTAATCAATTGAGTTGTACAAAACCAGAAAACTAAAACTTCACATGTCAATTAATAAACAATATTCAAATGCAAAATTAAGTCAAAATTAAGCCATAAAATTGCAACTCAATTAATCCTACTACCAATTCAACAACTCAAATAATCCTACTACCAATTAACATGAATTCACAAAGTCAGATTATGAATCTTGAATGAATATCCAATACACTAATTAATCATTCAACCAAACTAATCTCATTATCCCACGATATCATATAGTTAATTACATGCTCATCTTAAGCAAACTACTCCATACTAATGCTAAAAAAAGTAAAAATAAGAGAAAGATTGAGAAGTCTCATTAAGAATCAAATGAAAATAGGCCGGGATAAAGGAGTTGTGCTGCTTGGCATTGCCTGACCTTCGTTGCGCCTCTGTTCGTTCCGTCTGTTGTTTGCTTCTTCTCTCCCTTTCCCTTATATTGCGGCTACCCGCCTACCCCTTTTTGTATTTCTGTCTTTTCTTCAATGTTCTTGTGTTCTGGGCTTAGCCCATTTGATTGTGCCTCCCTCTCCTCTACTTTGCTCCGTTCTTTTCCGTAATATACTTTGGATGTAGCCCACTTCCCACTTAAATTTTATGATGCTTCCACCAACTTGTCTTTTCAGTCCATATGGACTGTCTTTTTTTACAATTGGGCCATTGGTCTTTCTTTTAGTTTATTACTTTCAGGCTAAACATGTACAATATATAATTGCTGTCCATGTTCGACCACTAGACGGCGGTTTTCGCTTAAGCACTCTTCTACAAAGTTTAAGGTCTTGATCTTAGCTTTACAACGCGCTTTGAACCAACGAGTGAAATACGGTCATATTATGAAACCTGAATATTCTTGTATACCAATTTAGTGTATTTCCGATCTCCATTATTACAGGCAATCACTAAATGATTAAAATCCAATCTCAATTAATATGGATCATCACTAAATAATAAAATTTGTACTAAAAACCCAAATTTAGCACAAATATTAGGGCATTAGTAATAGATGAACCTCTAAAGAGGTTTGTCACTTGACACATCACCAAATTCACAAACCTCTCTAATAACAAATCCATAGATAACAATAGATAAACCTTTTCAAGGTTCATACTATGGGACCCAGTTCAAATTATCCACCACTTGCCATGTCATCCGACAAACCTGTATACAAATGTGTAACCATTCTCATCCATGAACCTCAATATCCATTTCCAACAATAGAGAGGTTTGTAGACAAACCTCTAAAATAGTGGACATGTCATCCTACAAACCTCTCGATGAACCTCTATTGCTAATGCCCTTACATAAGAGTAATTCTAAACCCAAAATTGATAAAATGTGCAATTTTAGCTCACATAATGCGGAAAATGACATTAAAAATGTAATATTCTAGGGGTACAAATACTGAAATACCTATAATGATTGACTTACCACATATGCTAACACATAGATGAAGATCAGTGAACTAAAATTTATGGATTAATGCATTGAGGACAATCTAGTTAAGTTCTACCATCATACATACACACACGATTGTATGAGGAAGCAAGCGATTAACATTTAATGAAAAAGGAAGGAAGCTATTGATGGAGACTTGAATGGGGAAGATGGCTTTATAACTTAGAACATTAAATTATCGTGGATAGATTTATGGCAAAATGTTTAAAAGTATTTGCCTTCGTAAGTTTTTGTAAAGGGATTTGGTGGGTTTAGTTTTATTGAACAATTTAGAGACTTTTAATGTAGGAAATTGGGATACATCTAGCGTATTACTAAAGGATAAAGAGAACAATTAATCTGCTGTGGCTAAATTTATGGGAAAATGTTTAAAATATCTATCACCCCTAGGTTTTTGTAAATGTATACCATGAATTTGCTTTTACTGGAATTTGGAATGCTTCTAGTGTATTACTTAATACAGTAATAAAGAGGGACATATTGGTTCTTATTCTAGTAAATAGTTTGCTTTTAATTTCTTATATAAATAGTGGACAAATAGTTTGACTTTTGACGTCGTTTGGGATTTTTGTACTCGTTAAACATGTTATCTTCACTTAAACTTTTAATTTAGTTGATTTCTACTTACTATTTATTACCTTCAAATTTAATAACGTTAATTTAAATTATAATTTTCTTGGTTTGCATAAATCTTCATGTGGGAAAGCCATGTCGTATCCATGTTTGTAGTTACCGTCAAGATACATTATGGAAAAGCCATGTCATTCCATTTGTCTACTAGTACGCACTTTTCATAAGAACTAGTACGCACAAAAATGGAACTTTTCATGGGAGGGACAAAAGAAATGTTGCAAAATGGAATGTGGGAGGAACATTGTGGAATGAAAGGATTATAATTTTTAATGAACGTGCATCGAGTTTTGCTATGCTGAGTTGCTGATATTTTAAATTTTTACCATTTGTCTACTCCATTCTTAGTGCTCACCTTAGTATATCTTCCATTCTTACTGCAGGTTGGTTACATAGTTACATCATGTTTGCTGAACGAGAATCACGATTTCTTGCGGCTAGCTATAAATACTGTGCGCAATGATATCATTGGACGCAATGAAACTTTTCAATGTCTTGCCTTGACCTTGGTATGCTACTTAACTAGCAGTGTTCCTGATTTGTCTCTTGCTTTCTTTACTCCCATGTTTATATCATTTCATGGACTCCGTTTCTTTTCAGTCGGTTTTAGAATTTGCTGTTTGTAAGATTAAACCCTTATGGGTTGGTTAAGGAAGGCTCCTGAATATTAGTAGCTGTTCTCAAAACAGGTCGAATATCTCACAAAATAAAGGAAGTCAAGATGGAATTTATTCCATTTTTATGCATTATTTGTTTTGACACGATTTTTATTCATTATTTGTCTCGACACCATTTGGAGTCTTTTATACTTCGGTGCCTCACATGGTTTAATAAAACGATGGGAACGCTATGCTTGTGTCATCTCTATGACTATGTAATTGTTAATTATAACATTATCCTAAACTTTCCCCACTCCGGTTCTTCGCAGTGCAATTTTTTTAAGTTGTTGCTTTGGCTATAAGTTTTATCTGCATCAGTCTATTTCTTTTGGCTGAGAATGAAGCAGGCTTGCAGGGTAAGTTGAGAAGGCTGACCTATAGTAGTAACTCGGACTCTTTGGGATATTTTCGAACAGGATAGTGATCCCTGAGATAAAGAAGGATAATATAACTTAAAATAGGTTGGAGCATTGACTTCACTGCAAGTTATTAAATTGACGTGAACAGATTTTGTATTTTTTTTTGCTATTGATCTGAACTGATGCCGTATCTATGACATTGATACTGATGCCTGCTTTTTGAGTGTAGGTTGGAAACATAGGCGGAAGGGAATTTTCAGAATCTCTAGCGCCTGATGTGCAGAAATTACTGGTATAACACAGTTTTCATTTCCATTGCATCATATGAGTCACGATGACTTAAATAATAGCTGTGATTTGTTATTTTTCTTTAGATGTCTAGCAGTTGCAGGCCCCTGGTGAGAAAGAAAGCTGCTCTATGCCTTCTTCGTTTATTTAGGAAAAATCCAGATGTTGTAAATGCAGACGGGTGGTATGCTCTCTCATTAGGCTTTCTTTCCTTTCAAAGATCCTTTGCTATTTGTTTTAATGTCCCCTCTCTCCTAGAGTAACTCGTGGTAGTCGGTACCATTTTGATGACTTTGTTTTAAAAACAATTTCTGATAAAAAGGAATTTTCTAGGATACTAACTGGAACAGAGGAATACTTGAAGGTTTAGATTGCATTATTATCGTTTCCTTACTGTTATATAGCTGTATGTGATACACTCGGCCCTGTTTTTTGTTCGTTATTTTTACCAGGTCAGACAGAATGACGCAACTTCTAGACGAACGTGATTTGGGTGTTTTGACTTCCTCCATGAGCTTGTTGGTTGCTTTAGTAGCAAACAACCATGAGGCATACTGGAGTTGTGTTCCCAAATGCGTGAAAATTTTGGAAAGGCTTGCTAGAAATCAGGATGTTCCACAAGAGTATACATATTATGGCATCCCATCTCCCTGGCTTCAGGTTCCTTTCTACGTTTAGCTTAGTTTCTGCTTATAATTATAAAAGAGCAGGTCTTGTAATAATATCTCCCCCTCCCCCCCCCCCTCCTTTCTTATCGGGGATTAGGAAAGTAAAATCATTTCATTTTTAGTTATGGCGAGAATCTTTTCTTGGCTTCCATGAAAGCAATCACTTACCAAAACACGTACGATATTATTGTGTTAGCTTATTATGTACATTTGGTGCAGGTTAAGGCTATGAGAGCCCTTCAATATTTTCCCAATATAGAGGATCCAAATACTCGGAAATCGTTGTTTGAGGTTTGCTTCTTCCATGTAGTTCTCTCCTACTTCGTTTAATAAGGGATCTAATATACCTCATGCTTTTAGGTTTTGCAACGGATATTAATGGGAACAGATGTTGTAAAGAATGTGAACAAGAACAATGCTTCGCATGCTGTTCTTTTTGAAGCCCTTGCTCTTGTAAGTTTCTGTACTTATATTCTCAATTTCAACAGCAGAGAGTTCTATAATTATTTATTCATCACATTATTTGTTGAATCAGTTAGTGGCTTGATGAAGCACCTTATATGAATGAAAAATTTATCTTTACTTTAAAGCTGTGATACTTGGTGAAAAGGAAAATACTTTGACGTATACCTGTGAAGGTTTGCAAAGGAAGGCTAATAATTCACAAATTTCAATTTGCAATGCTCAGTTCACTTAATATTTACTACTGCTTCCATCTAAAAAAGAAGTATCACCTTCCCAATTTGTTTTGTCCCAAAATAGTACTCCGTTGTTCGTTTTCTATATATAGTAGATTTAATGGTCACACTCTCGTTTTACTCTTATCGAAGTTATTAAATTGAAAGGGAGCGGAGACGACATTTCAATCTGGCCTGTAGGTGTATGTGGGGCAGTTCCTCTTAAATCCTTAAAAAGAGCCTAAACAAAAAAGTGATCAAACTTTTGTGCTGGTGAGGATATTCCATATTTGAGAGATACAGAAGTTGTGTATGTGTTTTATTGTGCTGGTCATGTCACAGGTCATGCATCTTGATGCTGAAAAAGAGATGATGTCTCAATGCGTTGCTTTGCTTGGAAAGTTCATTGCTGTTCGTGAACCAAACATCCGATACCTTGGTTTGGTGAGTTTCTTAAGCTTATGGATAATTTTTTATATGCTTATGGCTGCACTTCAATCAAGCTTCAGTGATCACTTCAGCTTCTGACAACTCTGTTATTTGCTGCAATACTCTTCTGCAGGAAAATATGACCCGCATGTTGATGGTTACAGATGTGCAGGATATTATTAAGCGGCATCAAGCTCAAATCATTACGTCTCTCAAGGATCCTGATATCAGGTTGTGGCTCAATATTTTATCCTCCCTATTCTCTTTTTCCTAATGTATGTAGGCTGACAAGTGTTTCTAGTATTTCCATGTTGATTGATGATTGCATTGGCCATCATCCTGCTGTCATTAGATGCATTTATATCTCGTTGAAGAAGCTTTTCATGGAATGCAAAGAAAGTTGTATTATGAAGTGTAGTACTATTTAACTATGCTGTAAGATAAATGACACTAGCTTTTCATGGAATGCAAAAAAAGTTATATTTGTGTGATGAAAAATATCCATCACTGCCGCCCTATTCCTGCTCAAAGAAGCATTTCTCAGCTTATTATCAATGATTAAATGGCTTCAAACATTATTTTTCATTTTTGTTCTAGCCAACTTCCTCGAAATTATACGCTTCCTCTGTGATGCACAGTGACTGATTATAGTTTGTCTTTGTAGTATCCGGCGGCGTGCTCTTGATTTGCTTTACGGAATGTGTGATGTTTCAAATGCAAAGGAAATCGTTGAAGAATTACTGCAGGTTAACATTCATAGCCTCTCTTTTTTCAGGTGTAATCTAAGTTGTTCTGAAAGACAACTGCTTGAACTTGTGATTTTTTTTTTTTGGTGCAGTATTTAAGCACAGCAGATTTTGCAATGAGGGAAGAACTGTCTTTAAAAGCTGCCATACTTGCAGAAAAATTTGCTCCTGACTTGTCATGGTACTTACTCAAATTTTTCTGATTTATTTATATGTATTATCTTCAACGTGCATGGTTATTAGGGGGAATCTATTTTACGCTGAATCGTGTCTCTTTGACACGGTTTTTGTAGTCTAGGCATCAGTATGGTTCATTGTTTACGTAATTCTTGAGTGAAAAATGGCAGTCTCTTCAACTGTAGGCTTGACTCATGAGGACCATGTAAACAGTGGAACTACTTGTAAGGGATGTAGGTGGGGTCATATCTGTTTTGTAGAATCACTAACTCATGATTCCAGTTTCATAGCCATTTAAATGCGGTTATTCACTTCTCAAAAAATGCAGGTATGTGGATGTGATTCTTCAGTTGATTGATAAAGCTGGAGACTTTGTTAGTGATGACATCTGGTTCCGTGTGGTGCAATTCGTCACAAACAATGAAGATTTACAAGTACGAAATTTTGCGTTTATGCTCCTTTTATCAGTTTTTGGTGCAACTATTTATTAAGTTTGATTTTTTTTTTTTTTTTTTTTTTTGCTGACAATCGTTTTCCCTACTTTTTTTTTCAGCCTTATGCAGCAGTGAAGGCCAGGGAGTATCTTGATAAGACTGCTATACATGAAACAATGGTTAAGGTTGGTTCTCTGACCTCTGTACCTTGCACTTTCAGAGTATTAAGAGAGAAGCTGTGTCGTTTTGACTTTTGAAGATAATGATTCGACATTGGTGGCACTGTTGTCAAGAATATACTGTTAAATAATTAGTTTGCTTAAACCCTTTTTAAGTTGAGAAAATTTTCCACTTAGGTTTTCAGCATTTTGATGTGTTCCACTTTGGACCTAAAGTGGACCAAAATTTTATTGACATCACAAATGTTTTAAGCACCACCAAACAGTGTTGTAAACTATGGAAATTTTGAACCTTGTATTTTTTTCAATGTTGATTTTTGCTTTTCATCACACTAAAAAAGATTTTAATCATTTAATGTGCATATGACGTTTGAATATTTTAACCTTAAGGTTCATATTATTGAATATGAGCTGTACAGTGGTATAGGGCTGTGCAAACACATTTATAGCTATAATCAAGGTGTTAATCAATATTTAATACCAAAGTGAGAAATTGCTCTAAAACTTGGGTCATCAAACTGGGTTTGTGAAACTTCATGAGAATCACGACTCCAAAGTAGTCTAAACATCAGTGCACCTAAGTGGATATTTTTCTGGTTTTTGCTTCCATTTTGTCAAGCCATCTATGAACATGTTTACATCGTTACTTGTTGGTTTTCTATGGAATCTAGGATCTATATCCGTTGGAAGTGAAGACTTACGTATTATTGGCCTTATCCTTCAAAATTATACGATTGGGATTAATTTATGTTGGTTCAGGGCTACTGCTTGACTGCTGTAATCTTTAGTCAACAATCTATTATTGCTGAATATCTGAGAGTCTCGTGTATTTTTGCCTGCTTAATTTTTCCCTCTGATTTATGTTGCTGTGCATTATGCTTGCATATGCTTCAGGTTAGTGCTTACATACTTGGAGAATTTGGCCACCTTTTAGCCAGACGGCCGGGCTGTAGTCCCAAGGAACTCTTTAATATTATTCACGAGAAGCTTCCAACAGTTTCGTAAGATTTTTTGTTATTTTTTGTTTGTGCCTTTTTCCCATCGCTGTTCTGTCTATATGCTTCAAATGTCTCAAGGAGAATTTTCTTTTCAGGATTTCCACAATTGCTATTTTACTCTCTACATATGCGAAGATTTTAATGCACATGGAACATCCGGACCCAGAATTGCAGAATCAAATTTGGGCAGTGTTTCACAAGTGAGTCTTCTAAATGATTCACTACCAACTGTCGGGAATTATGTATGGAAACATCATTGTTTGGTAGGAAAAAAATGAAAGTAAAGAAACTGAAAACATGATAGTGATGTGAAGCTAGATAGGTGTTAACAATTGTGTGAAGAGAAAAATGAAGAAAAAAAACATAAATAGGAAAAAAACCTTTTGAATGAGAGTTAAAAAAAGAATCAAATGGGAAAAGTAAGTGCATCGCTTAGTTTAAGCGCGCCCGCCTCAGGCACACTTAAGCCCAAGGCTCGGTGAGGCACTTGCCAAAACGCCTAGGCGCCTTATAGACAAGGCACTGCCAGCAAGGTGCAACACTATGCTTTTTCAATATTTGTTTTCCTTCTAGTTCCTTATTATGTCATTCTCGTTGGCATATTATCCCGAATGTCTATCATTTACATGCTTACTCTCTTTAAAAACCAAAAAAGGGAAATATGGCTCAATACTTTTATCTTAAAGATACAAATTTGTTTGTAAATACTGTCTTCCTCACATCTATAAGGCGCGTGCGCTGTGCTTTGTCGTCTTGGGCCCTCCTCCCCTCGTTGTTTCTTATTCCTTTTAAAATTAAGGTGTTATGAAAAATCAAAGAGAAAAGATAATACTCTACATAAAACAAGGGAACAGCAAGAAGAGATTCAAACTATAATAAAAACCTTACACATAAGAAAAGTTAAAAAAGAATATGGTAAGGTTATAAGTAAAATCGAACTTAGTTTATTCACCTAAGTGATTTCTGTTCACTCAGACCTCTTCGATGCCATACTCTATCGAAGTAGACCAGTCACTTCAAGTTACCTTAATTAGTGAGGCTAATAAATGTTTATGCACATTCATTTTTACGAGTTTTTAACCTTCGAGCTTGTGACAACACTTATTTCAGATACGAAAGTAGCATTGATGCTGAAATCCAACAACGTGCAGTTGAGTATCTTGCATTGAGTAAGAAAGGTGCTGATTTAGCAGACATATTGGCTGAGATGCCAAAATTTCCTGAACGCCAGGTACTTGTTTGTAACTTTTGTTCCCAGGAAACTGACATCTATCATTTAGATGCTCATTTGGTCCAATGTAAATGCAGTCTGCTCTAATCAAGAAGGCTGAAGATACTGAAGTTGATACTGCAGAACAGAGTGCTATTAAGTTGCGAGCCCAGCAGCAGACGTCAAGTGCACTAGTTGTTACTGACCAGCAGCCAGCAAATGGAACTCCTCCTGTTGGTCCTCTTACCCTCGTGAAAATTCCAAGCACGAGCACTACTGGGGTTAGATGATTATCATTTGAACCTTCAACATCTTGTACAATACTTGCCAAAGTATCTTCAAGTTTTACCTAAAACTTATAATCTCAGCAGGATGAGCAAAGTAGGCAGAGAGCATTATCTCAATCAAACGGGATTGTGGCTGAAGTGGATTCCCAACAGGCTACTTCGTCTCCTGATCTTCTTGGTGACCTTTTGGGCCCGCTTGCTATTGAAGGTCCTCCGGTTACACCCTTGCAGTCAGAGCATGGGTTGGTATCAGGAGCTGAAGACACTTCAGCTATAGACTACGCGTTGGCTCTCGCCCCTGTAGATGAGCAAACAAATACCGTTCAGGTAGTGAGATTGTGTCATATCTCCTAACTTGTTGAAATATCTTCTGCTTCTGCTAAGAGTAAACAGTTGCAAAAGGATTCATTGTGTATACTGTAAGATTATTCATGACAACTCTTTTCATAATCCATTTCACTACTTTATAGAGGGTTGCAACAGTCTATTCAATATACTCCATCAACATAATAGTTTTGTAGTCTTCACCAGAAAATAAAACAATAGTTTCATAGGCGAAAAGCGTATGGACATGAAAGTGAAACCTTTGTGATCTTGAGTAAGTTGTCTTATCGATGCAGCTTTCTAGTTGCAGGTATAGAAGCAAACGAATTTTCTTGATGTTTATGATCAACCTTTTTTTTTTTTTTTTTTTTTTTTTTTTTTTTAATGTAGACGTCTATTTTTTGTTTTTATCTTAAGAAAGCTCAATTATGTAATGTTTGAAATGCTATAACATGCAATGTAAGTAAGTAATTTGTACAGTCATTGGAAAAGCTCAATAATACTGAATGGGCCTTCCGAGGTCTTTGATAGTATCCTGAATACAAGTGATTGGCTGATTTAGTGTTTATAATGCAGCCTATAGGGAATATTGCAGAAAGATTCCAAAGCTTATGCCTCAAGGATAGTGGTGTGCTCTATGAGGATCCCAACATTCAGGTTTGAAATGCTATCTAGAGTATGAGTGTCCTCTACTATCTTTTTCACGTTCCACTGCTTGTATAGTTCTTATAGGATTTTATGAATAGGACTTTGTAACGTGTCACAATTTACACGTTTTAGGCTCTTAAGACCATTTGCTATCTCTTTTCCAAAATGTTTACAGATTGGGATAAAAGCTGACTGGCGGGGTCATCATGGGCGTATGGTTCTATTCTTGGGAAATAAGAATGTCGGTCCTCTTGAGTCGGTGCAAGCAGTCATACTACCCCCCACTCATTTGAAGTTAGAGCTTTCCCAGGTGCCTGGGACTATTCCTCCCAGAGCTCAGGTGAGTTTTCACCATTGAGACTAACATTCTGCTATATTTACTGCTTTTAAATGTATGTGTAATGTGTTACGGAAAGCAACTACAGATGTTTTGCTCTTTTTTTGTAGGTACAATGCCCACTTGAAATAGTGAATCTCCGCCCAAGTAGGGATGTTGCTGTTCTTGACTTTTCATACAAGTTTGGGAGTTCTATGGTACTTATTCTCTGGATGCATAACTGTCTATAATACTTCTGAATATGTGACAGCATGTGAAGACAAAAACTGTTTGATGTGCCACAGGTGAATGTAAAGCTTCGTATACCAGCTGTCTTGAACAAGTTCATGCAGATAATGACAGTGTCTCCTGAAGAATTTTTCCCCCAATGGAGATCGCTGTCGGGGCCTCCTTTAAAGCTCCAGGAAGTGGTGTGCATTTTTTAACTATTTTTTTCATCCTATTTTTCAAAGTAATGTGCTTGTACTCTATATGTGCTTGTCACCTTGAATGCGATAGTTATGTTATGCTTCAAACAACTCTTCATGTATCCAAAATCGAGGGGATAGTTTTTATGTAGTAAGAAGAATGGATTCATTTTTCTGCCTAGATTCTGTTGATAGTTACCAGATTTTACTGGTTTGGCCTTGTTTGGATGAGGGGATTTGAAGAGGGGAAGGGAAGGGAGGGATACAAAATCCCTTATTTGGATAAGGGTAAGATTATTGGTAGTCTTGAGACAAGACTTACCTTGGTAAGTCTTGAGACAAGACTTACTCAAGACTACCAATAATCTACCCTAGTCTTGACAAAGTCTTAAGTTGAGTCTTGGAAATCCAAGACTCAACTTAAGACTTTAGGTGAGTCTTGACCCCACCTTAAAGAAAAATTGTCCAATGAGTGGGCAACATGTGTCATTTCTTTTTGTTAAAAAAAAGTGGAGTGGAAAAGTAGAGTCTGAGGTGGGTCTGAACAATAAAGAAATAATAAAAGTTAGTGGAAAGCTGATGTGGCAGAGTCTTAAGACTTGGGAGAGTCTGACTGATAATCTCACCCTAACAAAAGGGGTAGGATGGAAATGGAGGGGGAAGGGATTGGAGGAATCCATCTTCCCTCCTCCAAGGCCTAATCAAAATCCTTCCAACATAGGAAAGATTTGGAGGGAAATTGTAACCAAACATTCATCCTCCATTCCCCACCCCCTTCCCTCCCTTTCCCTCCCCTCCCTTCCCCTCCACTTTTGCTATCCAAACACACCCTTTAAAAGAAAAAACCCAAAAATATGGGATTTTGTTTTTCTGGTCTGAAATATTCTGACATCTTAAGTATCAACTAGGAATCTGGTTGACTACCTTCCCTCCTCTTGTTATTACTATTGCTAATATTTTGTAGGTGGATATTTTGAAAGATGTCAAAAATGATGTTCCTTCTTTACAATTCAACTTTTAATTAACCAAACATAATGCCTGTTTCTGAGGGAACTAGGAAGTTGCAACTGTATATGGGACATGAGATGTGACAGATGACCTTCATTCCACCATTTCTAAGATATGTGGCTTAGAAATGAAATTTAGTTCCTGAGTAACGAAATGCTACCATATTTTTCCAATAAGATATAAATGTTATTGAGGGACACCATGTTATATTTATGTATTCAGTTTAAGATAGAAATCTCATATTTTCTTATTGTCAATGGTTTGTGTAAAATTGTTTGTAGTTTCTGTTTGCCTTGCTGCTCTCTCCAGTTGCTAATTCTTGCTAGCTGAATTTCCATATTAGTGGCTTTGAAATGAACATGAGTTGTAAATATGTGGCTGTTGGCCTTTTGTTTCTGTTAGGGCAACATATGATGCAGAATAGGGTTACCGAATTCATAATACGCATAATTCGAATTCGTAATTCGAATTCGCGATTCGTTCAAAATAGGGAATTGAATACGCAAAGTATTACAAAAGAAAGCAATTCGCGAATTCGTAATTACTAATAAGCTTCATTTACTTGATAAATATGAGATATTGATTAGAGTAATAACTAATTGGAAAAATTTGGAATAAAAGAAATTTGTACATAATAGACCTTTGACATGCATTCATTGTCGTGGTTATAATAAATCATCAAATATCAGTTTTCTTCATCTTCACAATAAGAAGGCCTGAGGTGGTGGTGGTCTAATTGCAAGTAAACTTCATACTTTTCTATAGTTCTTCAATCTGCACTATACTTTTGGTATTCACTTTATAAACAATAGATTATATTATGCGTAATATTTGAATTATATGAACAAAAAATGTAAGTTTATCGACTTCGATTCTCTACTTTTTGCGAATTCATATTGAATTTTTAGTTTTTAATTCACGAACTGAACTTTTAGAATTCGCCGATTTTAATATATAATTCGCGAATTAATTCGAAAGCGTATTGCGAATTAATACGCACGTATTAATTCGCAATTCGCACCTAGGTGAGCGAATTAGGTAACGTATTAGGTAACCCCTGATGCAGATATTAAAATGCCATCATTAAACAAATGTAGTACAGATGTTGGTGCATTTTTTTTTGAAACATAGGGAAACTGCAACCTTATTAGGTGCGCATTAGGCCCGGTCATACATGATAGCCTTCGAACACTTGCACCGATTAGACCTGTTTCACGACGTGATATGTCTGTGTATTTTTCATGTCATGTTCTTTTTGTTTTAGCTTCCTGCTGACCTAGATGTTCTATCAATTGGTTGTTATAAGTGTTATGGTGCCAAAAAATGTGCAGGTCAGAGGTGTTAAGCCTATGTCGTTGATAGAGATGGCAAATTTGTTTAATAGCTATCACATGATGGTTTGCCCTGGACTTGTAAGTTCCCGAATGATTTTCTGAGCCTGAACCACTTTATTTCATGGACTTTTGGGTCTATATTTATTTTTTCCTTAATCATTAATGCAGGATCCAAATCCAAATAACCTAGTAGCATGTACAACATTTTATTCAGAAAGCACAAGGGCCATGTTATGTTTGGTATGATTTCGAACAACATTTTTTTCGATTCTTCTTTCTTGCTGAAGCTCCCAAGTGCCTTATGTAGACTACTACACAGCAAATTAATACTAGGTGTTCCTTGGCATTTTCAATGGTAGCGTCACGGTTTCCTTCCTATGCTTGGATACTAGTTTGCGAGAGAACTCAGGGAAGTGAAAAATGGAGGGAAGGGAAGGGACAGGGGCATGCCTTCAATGTTTTCCTATATTTTTAAGGTTTTTAATTGCCTTGTAGGAGAAAAATGGATCCCCTCTTATTTCCCTGAATTCCCTCCCTCTACTTCCCTCCAACCCAACCTACGATCTTGATAAGGGAAATTGCATTCGTTGCTTTCTTTCCATCCAAACAAAGCCATACTGTAGGGTGTAGACTAGAGTCACTAGAGGTCGCTTAGATGTTTGGATATAACTTCAAATTTGGAGGGGAAGGGACGAGGTGGATGAGGGGGGAAGGAGAAGGGAAAGGGATTGAGGTTTCCTTCCAAATCTTTTCAGCGTTGGAAGAATTTGTATTGGAATTGGCTCCCATCCAAACAGGCAACTGATACATATTTTGTTAAAAATGAATACACAGATGAGAATAGAGACCGATCCTGCAGACAGAACTCAACTGCGTATGACAGTTGCATCTGGAGATCCTGCACTAACATTTGAGTAAGTTTCCTAGTATGACCTGGGATTAATCTGGCTCAAACTGTCAGAACCCTTACAAGCTATCTGATTTACAGGTTGAAAGAAATTGTAAAGGAACTTTTAGTTGCCATGCCAGCATCTTCTCAAGCCCCACCATTACACGCACAGCCTACTAGCCCCGTAGCAGATTTGACAGATCCTGGAGCAATGCTGGCTGGCTTAATGTGAAAAATATGTAATTGATTTGGTGAGATGATCCATTCATCATTATACATGTACACTAGATTAACTCATCCAGCCCCAAATTCATCGGACGGCTAAATTGAGATTCACATCAAACTCTTGATGGTGGGGCTGGCCAAATTGAAGAAGAGCAAATTTCGGCGTGTTTGAATATATTAGCAAAGTTAGGAATTCTTTTTTTGGCAGTTGCATTGTGGCTTGAGCGATGTCTTATTAGGTAGCTGTTTTATGGTCCAGTTGTGCTGCTTGGTTTTTGCTCTCTAGGATTGTAATGTTTTTTTTTTGTAAACGGTACAAAATACTTTCCTTTTAGCCTGTTAGGTATATTATATTATTTTGAACCTTGCCATTTAAGGAGCCGGGAATAAAACTAGACAAGTGAAAAAGAGTAGTCACGCTATCAGTGTTGCGGATTTGGTAATTGCACTTCTAAGCATTCGCCAAATCGACTAAAGGCCCTATAAGAGCACAAGAAGATAGAAAATGTTGTGTAAGCCCAACGCTAAGATATTTCTCTTTCCTGTTGCTTAGTTAGGGAATCTCGGCCAATAATCTACTTCCAACTCAAGACTCTGACATTGTTCTACTAGTAATATGAAATTGGATTACATGATGAAATCTAGAATCAAACTCCTACCGACTACCAAAAACTGGGCGGTCTGCAGAAAGGAGCGACTCGGTCCACCGGAGTTTTGTTTTCATTAGAAATACGAAATCATAATTATTATTACTCAGGGTAGCTTGAAATGAAGGTAATCATTATTAGGGTAGTAGATCTTATGTGAACAAATGGAGCAAATTGAAGATAAAAATGGGGAAGATAATGCAATTAAATCCTCGATTAAGGAGGTATCTCCATATGGAGGTAATATGATTGATTGTTTGCTGCTAAATCAATATCAATATCTATCTATCTATCTATTGTTTGCTGCTAAATCAATGTCAATATCTATCTATCTATCTATCTATCAATCTATATACTTAGGCTCTGTTCTTTCTGGCTTATTTTCAGCTCAGCTCAGCTCTATTCAGTTCAGTTCAGTTCAGCTCAGCTCCATTCAGTTCAGCTCATTTCAGCTTTATTCATCTTAAATTTAATAATTATTATTAATTTTGTTATCAATAATACTATTTTTTAATATTATTATTCTTTATTATTTATTATTATTATTATAATTATAATTAATAATACTGTTAATAATAATTTATTTATTATAATTACTATTATTATTATTATTATTATTATGAATATTATTATTAAAATGAATAATAATGTTATTAATGTTGTTGTTGTTGTTGTTAAAATGAATAATAATGTTATTAATGTTTATTATTATTATTGTTGTTGTTGTTATTATAATTATTATTGGTATTATTATTAAAATTAATAACATTTGTTATTAATATTATTGATGGGGCACGCCCAACCGACTTGATCCACTAGCTAATACGGGGTCATACAAGTCAACACGCTTGCCAACATGGTTATGGATTCGCTTGGTACCCTACGAATCACGAATCGTTAAAAGCGAATTTTATCAAGTTGATTACTGAAAATACATATAACACATTTTCTATAAGCGAATCGCGAATCGGTAAGGCGTATTCATAGGTAATCTGGTAACCATTCTTGTCAAGCCATTATTTAAGGTACACATAGAAACCTATAAATACCTCATTATTCACTAATCAATGGTAAAATATTTCTTACCAACAACTTCCTCTCTCTAGAAGTAAGACTACTAGAGCTACTATGAGAGGGCACAGAGACCTTAGCTTCAAGCAAGGTCCCGACTATTCACCAGTACCGTAAGACATCAGAGAAGGACCTCTTGCGAACCCTCCGAGGCCCTATTTGTTACGCGTGAAAGATCCATCTGAAGAGAGCAAACATAGGCTCGAGGTGCCATATGAGAGGAGCGCGTTGACCCAACCCGGATTTGAGCAACGCTTACTTGAGTGTTTTTATTCGAAACAATTTTTTTTACTAATATCATTATTAATATTGACATTATTATTTATTATTGTTATTAAGAAAATTATTAGTAAAAAATTACTATTTTTTCATTATTATAATTTATGATTATTCATATATAATATTATAATTTTTTTTTCTTATAAATATTAATATTAGTATTAGTATTATACTATGAATATTAGTATTATAATAGTTGATAATAACAATAATATTAAATATTATTATTATTATTATTATTAATATGATTATTTCGATTCGATTCACTCAATTCACTTTATTGATTCATTTCAAATTTTCGATTCTATTGATTCGATTCGATTTCAAATCGCTCCATTCATTCAATTGATTACTCACTCCATTCTTCGTTCATTTCACTCCATTCGATTCGATTCAACTCTAAAAAGCCAGAAAGAACAGGGCCTTAAACAATATGTTTTATTAAAGACGGACACTATTCGTTACAAGTTGAAGACGGATAGTGGTCCTCTCACAAAATGCAAGTGGGAGGGCAAGTAGGGGTATCCATTTTTCCCCACTTGCACTATCCATTTGCATTTTGTGAGAGAGACGCTATCCGTCTTCAGTTTGTGACTCTTCAATGAGAATTTGTGATACTTATAGGAACTTTTGAAGCGATTTCATTGGTTACAGCTTTTGTTCAATAAATTATGTATATTAAAAAAATATAAATATAAAATAAAAGAATTAATATTAGAGATTGAACGAATTTTATAATGTTATAAATTAGAAGATAAATATTATGTCTATTTATGGCTATTTTTAATTTATCTATTGGTTAGACGATAATTAAAAAAAATATTGAGAGTCCTATAACATTTATGAGATAAAGATTCCTTAGGTTTATGGTATAAATAATATTCCCTCCATTCAACTCCACTTTACGTGTATTCTTTTTTCGTCCATTTAACTCCACTTTACATGTTTTCTTTTTAGGCCAAGAAAATGACCATTCTATCTTTATTCACACTCCATATTTACAAAAAATGTCATCCGTACCCCACACTAATCTAATATAAAACCCACCTTTATATATTTTTTTAACATTTTTAACCCCACCATTCTCTTTCCCTATGTACTTTTTTATATTTTTTTAATCCGCCCCTTAATACCTGTGCAAAAGCATACATGCGAAGTGGAGTTGAACGGAGGGAGTACATATTTAATCTGCCAAACAATAGTTTAGTTTCATAATACATGTTTACTTCTTCATGATTTAGTTTTTTCTTAGCTTCTTCATGATTTAGTTTTTCTTAGCTTTGCTATTTTTTAGACCTAATTTTGCCATACATTTGTATAGGATTTTTTTCTAATGAGCATTCATCATGATGGCAGGTAACATTATGGAGTCATCTTAAGAGGGAACTCAACTTATTCTTGGTGAATAATTCAACACAACATCAATAATATTAGCAGGGACAACAATGACCTTGTGTTCTTTTTTTGCAGTTCCAAGACTATACAAGTGGATGTACAATGAGCATTGTACATCCAAGGTTATTTTAGTCTTTTTCCAAATACTTTTAGAAAAAAAAAATAACGTAATCCAATTTTGAATCCAATCCTCCTTCTTTCTCTGACTGCTTCCATATTTTTCTAACTCCTGTCCATCTTCATCTATCATCCAGTTAATGAATCATATTCTCCTTTAATTTATTATAATTAATTGAATATATGGAACAAATCATATGACATGACTCGTGATGAAAAAAAAAAATTTATCCAAAATTTTTAATGCATGAAAATAGTTGAAGCTCTTATTCTTTTTACATTAGCTCATATTTTTATCTTTATAGCTCATATTCTTATGTGCTCATATTTTAAAGCTCTTGATCCTTTTAAGCTCGTATTATTTTTAAATTAGCTCGTATTCTTATATTAATAGCTCATATTCTTATGCGCTCGTATTTTTAAGCTCGTAATCCTTCAAACTCGTATTCTTTTTACATTAACTCGTATTATTATCTTAATAGCTCGTATTCTCATGTGCTTGTATTTTTAAGTTTGTGATTCTTTTAAGCTCGTAATCTTTTTACATTAGCTCATATTCTTATCTTAATAGCTCGTATTCTTATGTACTCGAATTTTTGAACTTGTATTCTTCTAATAATAGTTCGTATGATTGGTGTAAAAATATACCTCAAAGTATTATTAGATCCATTTTTCCTTCTTGATGATGATGTAAATTGCTTCTCGTTCACCAAAATATTATTAGATGCGTTTTTCTTCTTTGATTATGATGTCAATTGATTTCTTTTCACCATATTAGGATCAGAATTACGGATCGTTTAAGAGAAATTTAGAGAAGAGAAAGAGGGGGTAGGGTTTGTCGACTGGAGAGAAATCAGAATTAGGGAAAAATGGAGATGTGTTTAATTTTTTTTTTAGGCTTAAATAGTTTAATATGTAATATATGGGCCTGTTGTAGAATGCTACTGTACAACAGGTTGTAGGATCCTATTTGTGCTTTCTTTGTTCCTGAAACTTTACTTGATGGTAAATAGCTTTTGTCATTTATTTTAGTTTATCGATCGTACCAACTTTTATATGTACTCGATGGAATAAATCTTCAAACAATTCTACTGGAAACGTAAGCATTCAACAACCGTATTTCTTTTCTTAGGATTTACTTTAGAGTAGTTATGAATCTCAACATAAGAATAAGATCTAATCGCCAATTGTATATTCAAGTCAAATTAATACAACAAACTTTTTTGACGGGTTGGTCAGAGATTTGGGTGTTTTTTTAGAAAAATTGTCTCGGTGTTAACAAATACTATGAATAATCTATGTATTAGTTGACAAGTATTTTTTTATCTAGATTTTAAGAGAATAGTTTTTTTCTATTGTGAAAGACTGAAGGTTTATTGAGTCACTATGAGTCTATGAGTATCCGATTATCCACTGCACTGGAACATCGTCTGCCTATACATAACACATGCCTGCGTAATAAGAGTCTAAGAGTGGATTTAGAATGCCAAATTCAAAACAGATCCATCACTTCTATGAGTTATTAGTATTTGGTTGAATTACCTTTGTGAGAAAGGATTTTACAAACTTTGCAAAACTCTTTTGAGCAATACTAGAAAATCGAGGTTTTACAACTACGTACCTTGAATAAAGGATAAAAAAACTATAGTCATTATAAATCAAATAGTAATCGTGTAAGATCATTTGATAGAATTTGTCTATTAGAATTTGTCTATACACATAATTATAATACGAAGCATACTAGAGTCTAGAAGCAATTGGATCTCATAGTACAATAGTTTTTTTCTTGGTACATCCATACTATAACTTTTAATCTTTTATCTATAAAATTAGAGTTAACTATCCTAATAATACGGTGTATAGACTATAGAACCAGTTGCATGCAAAGAACGTTCAACTTTCTACTCCTAGATACTAAAATCTTTCAGCAAGTTAATTTACCTTAACCTATTTTTTAAGCAAAAGAAAATTTGCAAAAAATAATAAACTCTAATGTACTGTTATAGAATAACTTTTCTCCGTATAACTTATGACCCCTCGAGGGACTCGGAAGATGAGATACTTCCCATTACACAGTGGCGTAGAAGGGAAATGTAGACAACAATATAGTAAGGCAATATTAAACAAGGAGACGAAGAAGACTTTGAAACCTTCGTGGTATAGTGATAGTTTATTATTAGACTTCTTTCGCTATATATTTTATTAGTCCAATACTCGAATGTAGGCCAGGGCCCTGAGGGGAGTTCAAGTAAATTTATGAATTTCTATGAATAGGATTATAAAATATCATTATTTTAAGAAGATAATATTTGGAACTGTGATATCTAGAAAAGTAGAAAGGAGTCCTTAGTTATCCACCTATACATATGTATTGTTGCTCCAGCGCGTCTTGCTTCAGACGGTTGTTTCTCGTCTGAAATAAGACGAGCAACATGTTGTCATTTTACAATAAAATGTTGTTATTTTCTGATAACATGTTACCATTATTTTTCACAATCATTTTCAGGGTAAAAAGTGACACCTCTAGTAATAACATTTTGTGGATCAAATGGTTACATTCTCTTATAAAATGACAACATTTTGTCGGTCTTATTTCAGACGGAAAAACAGCCCGTCTGAAATAAGAATTTGTGTTGTTGCTCAATGTTGTTACGGTGCTCTTATTTATATTTTTTGAATAATTTAATTATCATCTTACTTTTACAAGTTGAGCATAGGTGAAGGAGCTCGATTTTTAGATGTTATGTATGTAATACTCCATCTCGGTTATTTATTGCCTTTGGCTTTGACATAAAAATTATTAATAAAGTATTACTTACGCGGTTGATTGATTTTTATCCGTGTTTGTAAGTAAAAGTTTTTTAGCTAGGTTAATATGAATAGAAATCATGGAACTCTCGAGTTTTGAGCAGTCAATCAATAACCAACACAAGTAATTAACAAAATATGCCAATACGTAGGTAATTAACAAATACATATGTAAGTAACTAAGTAATAAAGGGAACTCAACAAATGTGTAATGTAACTCTTAGGGTGATGGTATAATATCATTATTTTCTTAAAACGAAGCATCAAGATTTAAGAGTTGTTAAGGATAAAAGTGAGTGTTTTGAAATTTGAGAAAGTCTTATATATATATATATATATATATATATATATATATATATATATATATATATATATATATATATATATATATATATATATAAGGGCGGGTTCGTGTACGAACTACCTTAACGTACGAACCACCTAAAAAGGGAAAACTAACGCGCTGTACTAAATCGTTCATCAAAACAAAAAACTTGTTCGAAACACTCTCTACCTAAAAATGGAATAGATTCATCTCCATTGCTGCAAATCCGCCATTTTTCTTCCTGTCCATGTGAATATAAGAGGTAAGCTTTTGTTCAGATTTCTATTTCGTATCACAAGCACAATTGAAAATCGGAAAAATAGGGTTTGAACAAATTGAAATTCTTAAAATTAGGGTTTACAAAATTTAATCGTAGATCGTATTTTTGGATTTTGATGGTAACTTAGTTTGTGTTTTGATACTATTTTTAGGATGGTTATAATTTCATCATCTTCACTTTCTTCAGGTACGAATTATTGTTCTAAATACATTTTTGGGAACTATTTTTCGATTGAATTAGGGATCCATTTTCTGAAATTGCTTAAGGTGTTTAGGTGATAACGGAAAAGAGGACGATACAATCATAGAAGAAGTTATAGGTACACATTACTGTTTTTTTCCCTGATTGTGGGAGATGTCAGAATAAATAGTATGTATCTAGAGAACTGAACGAGTGTATCTAGGATCGCAAAGATGTGTACCTCTGGATAATTTTTCTGCCTGTTTCAGTAGTTATGTTTTTTTTGTATTTTTTTGGGGGGTTTAATGGGGAGCATGTCAGAATAAAATTGTTAAATTCATGATTTCAGCTAACTAAAAAAAGTGTATGCGGCTAGCTAAAACAGTGTATCTAGCTTGCAAAAGATCTGAATCTAAAAACACTTGTATCGTGACATATGAAATTAGTGTATCTAATTTGAATGAGATGTGTACCTGTGTAGATAGTATACCTGCTACTAATGTCCATGCTTTAATATACTGGATGTAATTTACTTGACAGATGCACGAGGTACAAAAAAAGTAGCTTGAACATGTATCTAAAGACATTAACTAGTGTATCTAATATCATAGTACTAGAACATGTATCTAAAGACATTAAGTAATGTGTACCTATGGAGTATTTTTCTGCCTCTTTTAGTACTGGAACATAATGCGTATTCTTTGTGTCTCATTTCCTGTGCAGACAGTATAGCTGCTGTTAATGTTGATGCTCTAATCAACTATGATATACCTCCTGTGCTTCCATTAACTAGTGCACCAGGTTAAAAAAAAATTGTTGGTTGTTCATTAACAAGAATTGATTTGACTAATGTAATGTACGTGCCTTAAAATAACAACCTTTTGGTTAATCATCTTGTAGAAACCCCAGAAGTTGGTTCTGAAAATACAATTTTTGGATTCCCAAGATGTCCAGAAGATGTTAAACCAATCAACGGTATGATATTTTCAAAGTTGGAAGATGGAATAGATTTTTACAACAAATATGCAAAAGTTTGTGGGTTTATTCCAAGGTTAGATTCAACAAAATTGGTTAATAAGATTATTACACACAAGCGTTGTGTGTGTAATAAAGAAGGCAAAAGTAGGAATAAGGGGACTAAAAGAAAGAGAACTGTTACGAGAACAGGATGTGAAGCTAAAGTTAGTTTTAAGAGAATTGATACTGGTGAATACGAAATTATGATTTTGTTGAGGTTCACACACATGCTATGGTTACACCAGCTACAATGATTCATTTGAAACCATCTAGGAATTTGAATCTCTTTCACAAGAAAATGATCATGGATAATTCAAGAGTAAATCATGGTCCGGTGGATTCATTTAGAATGTTTAAAGAATATGTAAAAGGGTACAAAAATGTTGGGGCTTCTTTAGAAGATTTCAAAATTTTTTTCAAGGGATGTTAAGAAATATATCAAGGAATATGATGCTGAGATGCTACTGGAGACTTTCATGCAAAAGAAGGCTATGTCTCCGTCATTTTATTTCGACTTTGAGGTGGATGATCAGAAAAGACTAAGTAAGGTTTTTTGGGCAGATCTAATGTCAATTAAAAATTATGCCCTTTTTGGTGAAGCCGTCTCTTTTGATGCTACTTATAACTTCAATGAATATAAATTGGTGTTTTGTCCGTTCACGGGTGTGGACAACCATAAAAGATGTTTCACTTTTGCGGGTGGTTTATTAAGAAAGGAAGGTGGAGAATCATTTACCTGGTTGTTTGACAATTTTGTGAAGGCTATGGGTGATTGCTATCCGATTACAATAATTACTGACCAATACAGAGGCATCAATCAAGCTGTAAAAGATGTGTTTGGTGACAAAACACAACACCGATTATGCATGTGGCATATAATGAAAAAGTTGCCAGGCAAAGTCGGTCCAACAATTTGCCAAAACACAAACTTTTTGAAAGAAATAAATTCTATTGTTTGGGATGGAGAGATTGATACACAAGAATTCGAATTGAGATGGAAATCGATCCTTTCCTCGTATGAGCTTTCTGATCATGAGTGGCTAAAGTCAATGTTTGACATTCGTTCAAGTTGGATTCCAGCTTACTTTAGAGACATATATCTTGGCGGGATTATGCGCACAACATCAAGGTCAGAATCTGAAAATAGCTTCTTTGGGAATTTCACTAACCCGCACCTCACTCTTGTCGAGTTTTGGATGCGTTCCCAATCGGTTATGGATGCGCAGCGCTGGAAATATTCTAAGATGAGTGCTGATGATAAGAACTCTTCTCCAAAATTATCAACACCTCTCCTTTTAGAAAAGACAACTGCTGAATTTTACACAACCACTGTTTTTTATGAATTTAAAAAAGAACTCCAAGGTGCATGTTTTACTTGTGGTCTTTCACCGAGGACAACTGAAGACAACAATGAGCATATTTCAATAATGGACCGTGAGAAAGACAAGGTATACAAAGTTGATTTAAGTAGTAATAAATTTTCTTGTTCATGTAAAATGTTTGAAAGAATCGGGTTACTTTGTAAGCATGTTCTGTGGATGTTAAAAGATAGAGGGTCTGATGATATACCTAGGGAGTATCTATTAGACAGATGGAGCAAATATACAACCTGCCGTCCTATTTTTAATGTTGTTGGAACAACCCTCCTAGCTGACTGTCTGTCAATAGAAAACCACCAAAGTAAGCTAAGTGAATTGTGGTCGGAGGTATTTACCTCAGTTTCGCTTGTTGAAGATAATGAGGAACTTGGTGATGAGTTGCTTGAACTTCTTCGTAGCTTCAACGAGAAAGTGATGATTTCAGTTAAGCGTGGGAAGTCAAAAAACAAGAAAGCTGAAATTGAGATGCTTATTGGGTCTAAAATACCGACTGAAGCTAGTGTTCTACCACCAGAAAAGTGCAAGAATAAGGGATCAGGAAGACGGATTACTTCAAACAAGGAAAAAGCAGTACAAGAAAATGCCAAGCCTTTAAGGAAATGTCGTGTTTGCGGTGAAATGACTCATCATGATAGTAGAAATTGCCCAAGTCGAGTCACTCAAAAATGATTTCAGTTTTTATTTCAGTTAGGAAAAGTGTAAGCTATATTAAGTATTCTAAGAACTTTCTAGTATGTAAAGACTTCTAAGAAGTATGTAGTGTTTGATTTTAAATTATGGAAGGATTGTCATGTTTGATTAACGTATGTAAAAACTTTCTAGCATCTTGGGCCACAATTTCTTAGCGTGGTTTTGTCTTTGTATTATATTAGCAATTTAGGTCTTGACCATGCCAATAGCAAAAATGATGATATGGTCATGGCATCATGCCACTGACTGTCTGGTTTCTACTTGTATTATTTTAGGAATTTAGGTCTTAGCTCAAACTTGAGCTTGATAGCAAAAATTGATGATACAATGGGAATAATGAACTGGTGTGGTTTTTCTCGTATGTTGAATGTTGCACGTGGTGTTTCTTCTTCCCATAATCATCATATGTGCCATTACTGCCTCACCCATTGTGCTCACATCAATTTAGATTAATGAAGTAAATCACCACTAAGATTATTTGACAACATTATAATTAAGTATCAAAATTCAAATTTGAGACGACCCACAAAATTGTTCAGAGGAATTTGACAACATTATACTTACGTGTTTTCTTGCTGAGGTACATTGATAATAATAGTAGTAAACAAGATGATGCCCCTAAGATGATTGTAACCATTGTCGTGCTCAAACTGATTTGCAACATGGAACACCTTTGAATGATAACCAATCATCAGAAATAGTAATAAAATAATTTCATCCTAACTGATAGAAAAATGCAAAAATATAACAAAAAATAGTAGAGTCCATACGATATCTTCCACATAAGAAGTATACTCCTCAATATCATCTGCTTTTTTTGACTTTGGCTTGCATGAGTCCAAGATATAGTTTTCTTGCTTCTTGAGGTCCGACACACAAGCTAACCAATGATTACCATTTTTGCCAATTGTGAAAAACACTTACAAAGATAAAAAATCAAACTGAATTATTCGAGAAACAAGCTAACCAATGTCATAGCAGCAAAGGTCTTACCATGATATATTCAATTACATAATTTTTTCGCAGAGGAAAAGAGGGAGATGTGACCCACTAGATTCCGAACAAAATTTACCTTTTCAATAGTTCCTGCATCTTAAGATGAGGGCACCAGGCAATGTTTCCTTTCTGAGGACTTAATGTGGGCTTAGCAAACTAAAATTATAAAATTGTTTAGATATTGAGTACTAATAAATCTGAAAAAGTGCATTTTCGAATCTGAATCAACATGTATATCTTAAATTACCTACCTGCACTATTGTTGGCAAGTAGAGAATATCAGTTCTATTATATGTGCACATCACACCATACATATCAAGCACCTACATATAAATGATCATGTTCTAAAATGTCACAAAAAGATCAGTATAAATAAATAATAGTAATAATAAAAAAGGTCTAGGAAACTTACCAAATCCATTACCCAGTGCCGATTTTGCAAACTTTGCATTCCTTTTCGACACACTCCCATCCACTCAGTTTCCACAAGAATCTCGGTTAAAATATATATGAATATAATTAGAACATACAAGTGCATCAAAAAAATTTAATTGTGAAAATATGTTATTGATTTAACAACTTACTCGACGTCTTTACCCCTTTTCATTACAATAGCAAGAAGTTCTGTGTCTGTAAGTTTACGTTGACATTGATGTTGTGACTGCCTTCTATTTTGGAACTCTTGGTCAACTACTTCAAATCTAGCAAAATCAGTGACAAATAAAAAAATTAAATTTATCACCACCTTTACAATTCATTAAAAAGTTTATGATTATATTTTGTGAAGGAATAGAGGGATACCTCATATCAAAACAGAAAGTTCCAGCTTCTGATAAGACTTTATCCTTCAGTTGATTACCGTCAAAACAACAAATCTGAGAGCAAACTCTTGCAGCAAAAAGCTTAACATGGTTGTGCTAGAAAACAAATTGGAATATATGTTAAGCATTACATATATCTAGAAACAAATTGGAATATATCTTAAGCATTATATAGCTAGATACAGACTAGCAATTTATTGAATTGTATCTAGGTAGCTAGATGTATGAATCTAGCAAACTTAAAGCAATGCATGCAACTAAATAAACCCAACAGTCCAATTTTATACTATACGAATCACAACTTACATCATTTAGACCCAAAGGAAAACCCTTTCTAGTGCCTCTGTACTTCTCCAACAAACGCATGAGATAAATCCCGGAACCAACTCCATCATCCATATTTGATTTCGGAATATATTCCTCCGTCACCAGATTCTTAACGTCTTGTATAGATGGAATCTTGTTTCGAACCAAACAATTCATAACAAATTGTACCTGCATTTGACAAATTTGTTCAGCAAACCAAAATAATATGACATTCAAAAAGGACTTTACAGGTCATACCGTAGAGTCAATCATTGTTGCATAATTGACAGATTTTGGCTTCATCACATACAAGATTTCCAACTTCATTGCTATGAAGTTAAAACAAAACACAAATGGTGTCTCGGCGATTATTGGAACAAATATCTGCAATTTCATGTTTATAAAAAGTCAGAAAACTTGCAGTTTAGAAATAAATAGTAAACTAACACATTGACTAATAAAAAATAATGCAATAATATAACATAAACTAAAGCCCAATTTTTACTTACGAGATTTGCTCCTGCAAAATTGTGAACAATACGGGAATCCTGGTGATTAAAAAAAAATTGTAAGAAAATGTCGGGAGTATGACTGCAAAAGAGATAAACATGAGTAATTCGAAGAATATAATCAGATTGTTATACAACTTAATTCATCATCGGTTTGCGGGAGATACAACCTATACGGTGAACTGGTTGCTCTACGTGTTTCACTTTGGTTCAAAATGAAACACCAAGCATGTATAACAAATTTAGGCACTATGTCACCGTCACTACCGTCTTCAAATCTGCCCGACTAAGTTTATGGTGATCACATTGGAATAGGGTCTCACTGAATAAACATGTATCGATAAAAGTTAGTTATCAAAATCATGCTTTATAAACAAAGTGTCTAACATAAATTCATACACAACTAAAATACATAAACAAAGTCAGTAAAATCATACCTTTCATCAGATGACTCTGACAATACATATTCCAATACATCTTTTTCAAATTTATTTAAATTCCCAGCAACTAAAATACTTCTCTGAAGGAAAGGAGATCTGAAAAATTGTGATTCAACTCTCTTCCTCTTAAGCATTGCTCTTGTAATGGGCACTGGTTCTTTTGGTGGCAATAAGGAAATAGGTTCAACAATAAGTGGTTCCACAAATTCAACTCCTTCTCCAAGATTTACAGCCTTTTCACATAACTTTTTTGACTCATCTTCTTGAGATTGTGATTCTGAACTAAGTAATCTAAATGAAGGTGGGGTAAAATCATTATCCGATGGGAGGGAAGGAGGTGTAAACTTTGGAGGGGAGGGGTGTATAAACCGTGGAGACTGACGAACAAATGCAGAGGATTTTTGTTTTTTCTCAAAATTCAGTGGCTCAAACTCTTGCGACTCGAAGTCCAAAACAATAGGAGAAGCTGACTTAGCCTTGGTGTTGATAAAAACAGGAACTGAAGCCGTTACACAAGTTGATTTGTTGATAACATTACTTGTCGCCTTTGCTGGCCGTTTTCCCAAAGCAATTTCTAATTTAACATGAGCTGCCAACAACTCATCCTCATTAGCAAATTTGAGTTTACCAAACTTAATAAGTGGATCCTGCTCCTCACTATCACCTTCATTACAAACAACTCCATTATCTCCCACTTTGTCAGCTCCTCTCTTATTCACTTTTTCAGCTCCCTTCTCTTCCACTTCGACAGACTCATCAACTTTCTTTTCAGGAATATTCAATCCCTCTGTTGTAGGTTATGATAAATAAGGGCAATCACTTAAAGCAGACGCTATTTGAGCCATCTGTTGTACAATCTTACTGTCAGGATAATTCATTCTAGCTTCTCCCAAAGACTTTAAAAAGCTAGAATAGGCAAGAGCAAGATTGTTTGCATCTTCTGCCAATTTCTTGAAAGTAAACATAGTGCTCCGTTTACTGTCCTCCTCTACTGTCTCAGGAGCTTTAGGGTCCTCAGTAGCCTTCCGGTCCTCAGTAGCCTTTGGGTCCTCTCTAGCCTTCAGGTCCTCAGTAGCCGCTGGTTCTTGAATAAAAGCCTCGGGCATATCCAATTGTGTTGTGATACTAAAAGTTACATGCTGAACCGTAGCCTTGACAATGCGACATAGAACACCTCAAGCACCAAACCCATCCTTCATCTCATCCTTAAGCCTAGATTTTATCCTTTCTTTCGTCCATGATGCTATTGTTGGAAATTCTCGAGGGACTGAAAAATAACTAAAGGATACTCTATCAAGATAGATAAACACAAACACCATGATAGGCCCAACAAAATTATCATTTTCAGAACTTCTCCAATTTTTAACAGCTTCAATAAACTGTTGTCTAGTAAATTTGCACCAGTTTAATAATGAAACAGCTGAAATATCTTCTAGACACTTCAACACTCGTAAGCTGGCAAAAGTCCCTTTTACGCCCACTAAAAATGCTGAGACAATGAATACAATAAAGTTTCTTTTAAACTCTTCCCCGCCGTCTCTTTGGCTGATAATCAGTTGTAGTATATCCTTAACATCAACCTTTGTAGGATCCTTTGTGTTGAATTGTGTCAACATCTACTCTTTAACTCAACAAAATCAACACTCCTATCTGTTGAGGAAGCTATCGTGACATCATTTGCATGCACCCATAGGAATACCAAGTGATAAATGAACATCTTCATCCGTTATTTGAAGTTGCCCTTTCATATAGGAGCATGACGATATGTTGAATCTGGTAACTAGTCAATGAGCAAGAGCACCTGGAACCATATCTGTCCGGAGATTAAGAACACCACCAAAGCCCATGTCCTTTATATCAGCTAGTTGTTTTGCACTCAAATTACTGTTGATAAATGTCAACAACATTTTAGGTGACATACGTGTCCTCAAATAACACTGCCCCAAGTCATCGTCATCTTTTATATTACTTTTAACGACTTTATTGGATGGACTTCTCTTAGTAATAGCATTCTGGTTTTCTTTGCTTGTACTTGCACCGCCATTATATAGCATCAACTTATCCATGTGTGGTAATCTAAAAATATGATTAAAATGTGTGGTTAAAAACAAGTGTATCTATAAATCAAAATATACCATTCACAAATTCATTACTGACGAATGACAATAATTTTGTATTGTAAAGCAGAAAAATGGAATAAGAAGCACAAATAGCAAGCAAAAATCTTCTAAGAAAGTGAGCCAATGACATTTGACAGACACACGTATCAAACTTTAAATAGTGTAGCGGACAAATGAATCGGTTTGTGTATCCTATAGAAGTAAGATGTGTATACTGTAGGCAAGAGATGTATATATAGAGTTAAAGTGCAGCTACGAACACAGCAACACATGCTAATATTGGGAGATACATAGGCTAATGCTACCGGATACATGAAGCAATTTGTGTATCCAGTAAAAGTAGCATGTATATTACGTAACTGACAGGTGTGTATCTATAATAACAAGATCTAATATGGCATCCTAATTGTGGACTTAGCCCAAAACGTGAGACTCTTCTGAATTCTGACCCAACAGAAACTCGTAAACATTAATATAAATGGTGCGATATGCACAGGCTACTGCTACTGCATACATGAAACAGTTTGTGGATCCTATAGAAGTACCATGCGTATGCTGTATGTTAGAGATGTGTATCTAGAGTGAAAATACACCAATAAACACAGCACAACTAAACATACCAGTCACACAGAACTAACACCACTACGACCACCAGTCAATGAATCGCATCCCCTCAGAACACAAGAAAACATAACACAACAGATAATCATTTATAGTAATAATTTCAAACAAGTATAGTAATAACTTCAAAAAGCAATTAAAACAGTGACTATATACGTTTGAGTTTCAATAATCAATATTTGCAGCTTAAATAAAGATCAAAATTCAAAAATAGAAATTGTAGAAATTAGGGTTACAAAAGGACAGAAACGTCACCGTCGGAAGGCAATGAGAGATCAAGGCGCCGTCGACTCCGTCGGGTGCGGCCGTCGGTGATGTCGCCGTCGGGTGTGGTGGTCGGTGATGAGAGAAAAGTCGTCCTTGCTATTATCGGGCGTCTAATGCGGGATAGTCAGTGAAAGTTGTGTTTTAAGAAAGTTAAACAGTGAGAGTATTATTGGTTCGTACGGTTCGTACAATAATTTGGTTCGTATATAAAGAACGGAAGTAGTGCTGAAGATATTATAGTGTCGAGCCAAGTGAACTAAATTCAAGCATTGGGATTTGGGACTACTTGAGAACAATCATACTCGAATAATTCTCTATATATGCCCTATTATATGCTTTTTTTTTGTTAAGGTTAACCTGATAATTACTTTGAGACCCTGTTTAGATATTACCTGGTCAACAGACGGGAATGAAATATAGTATATACTTAAAAAATAAACTTTTGGAGCGATTTCATTGGTTATTGCGTTTTTTGAATAAATTATTGTAACACCCCCTCATACCAAGGTAACTTACCAAGGACTACCCTAGCATGAGAGGTTGTTACCATCTCGGTTGCCCGAGGTAAGTATATGTCAAAAGCAACAATCCAAAACACATTTATTAGAGTATAAAGAGTTAGCGATTACATTATCTCAGACCAACTCAAAATAAAAGTATAAGGTCTCAATAGAACTGAAATCAAAGACAGCTAAACTTGTAACAACGGAAGCTAGACTCGAAGTGATGACTCCACAAGACTGTCCCATAGATAAACATCTGCATTACCTGTCATAATCTGCTTACCATCCCCGAATGGATCACCGCAGGTTTTATAAAACAACAACAACACGGGGTCAGTACCGTTCAATCAAGATAAGACAAACAATTAATGTAACCGGCTGATCATCCTCCATTCCCTGTCTCCCGATCTCACACAGTAACCGACTACACACCGAAGTGTGTAGGCCTGCCACATTACCCATCGCAACAGGTAATCCTCGCCGCCAGTGGGTGACCGTAGCCCATCCCCACCTAGTCCAGCTCATCAACGAGCGACTAACAATCCCTGTCCCTTAATGTGCACATTCCCTCCCGTGATGGGTTCCACAGAGGGCGAACTAGGGTGTGAAGCCACTCCCGCAAGTGACTCCACCACAATCACACACACACAGCATCACAGCCGTCACAACACCACAACCGTCACAACAAAACCACACCAACATCGTCACCACAATACCCAACCTCCGATGATCAGCAGATGAAGAGTCTATTGATCCAAAATACTCAAGAGGAGGGGGGGGGGGGGATGAATTGAGGATTTAAAACTTTTGAAAGCTTTTTCGATTATGTATGTATAATTAATTATTTAAAGTTTATTGATTAAACTTTAACTAATTAACGAATTAAAAGCAAAGCAAATAAACGAAAGAAAGAGAGACACACGGATTTTTGAAGTGGTTCAGTTTCACAAGTCGAAACCTTTGTTGGGTATTATGGGCAAAATTTGAATTTTTGCCTTTTGTGACGGACTTATGTCTGACAGAATAAGCGCCTGTTTGGGCTTGAATTGAGTCAGTTTGCCTTGAAATGGACCCCATTGGTAGTTTAGGTCGCTTTGAGGCGTGATAAAATCACGTTGCCTTTTCGTGGTCGTATTTTGAAATTTTGACCGGTTTGTGCTCAAATTGGCGTAGAAGTTGTCTTTTTGAGCTGTAGAAAAATAACCCATTGTATCGGGAATGTATTTTGGTTTGTTGGCAGACCTTGTTTGGGTCTTGGGGGCGCCGTCTTTTTGTTGGGGTTGTTTTGACTCGTCTTTTGCTTGAAAAGAAGGGCGAGTCGTTTTTGTACGTTTTTTGTGAATTGTTTTTTTGTCTGAGTTTGGGGGAGATTGCCCTTGTTTTGCTTTGCAGGTTTTTTTTTTTTTTGGATTTATTCATTTTATGCCGTCGTAATGCCGAAATTTTGGTTGACGTTCTTTGTTTGCCTTTGATTGTAGGGGATCATTTGGGACCTATGGGATCCGTTGTGGAGGCTTTTGAGGAGTTGTTTGGGATGGGGCCGGTTAGTACTCCGGCTAGTGCACCCGCCGCGGTAGTGAAGGATTTTTCCGAGGAGGAGGGACCTCCTGAGGAGACTTATGGGGCTGAGAGGGCCATTGAGGAGCGTGAGGAGCACGTCATTGGGGCTACTGGCACTGGGAGAGCTCAGACTACGTCTGAGGCTGGTACCTCCGGGAGGAGGGTTTCTACGAGGAGGCGTCGTCCTCGGCCGACCAGACGGGCGTTGCGGAACGTCGCTAGGATAGTTGAGAGGCCTTCCATCCACCACGTTGAGTCTCGTGGTCAGAAGAGACGGAGGGCGGAGACAGTTGAGGACGCTGCCGACGTCACGAGTTGGGACGCTAGACGGGTTACAGCCCCGAGGGGGCTGAACCTGCGGGAGATTGTTCAAAGAATTCAATTAAAGCACTTTTAGACAATTTCCTAACACGTTTTTTAAGCTCAAGGTAACTTACCTCTTCATCGTCGTCTTCGTCTGATTCTCCAAGAAAGCAATAGTTTGAATGAGAATTTGTGCTTTCATCGTCACTGTCGAAAATTAGGTCAAGACTAACACTGCTGAGACAAAGGTTTGCTACTTCGTCGTCTTCAGATTCCTCGTCATCTTCTGAGTCAAGGTCTCCCCAACACGAAGCCATCATAACTTGCTTGAATTCTCTCTTTGTCTTCTCACGTTTCATCTTGTCCTTTATCTTTTCCCATGTTGGACAATCCTTGATCATATGACCAGATTCTCCACACTTGAAGCAACCTCTATTTGCGAAAGACAACTTTGAGTCATTAACCTTTTTGTTGAATGATTTGTTGTTATTGGATGAGTTTGTTTGTTTATTTCGAAATATCTTATTTTTAAAGCGTTTTGCAAACAAGACAGTTTCATCCTCTAATTCAGAGTCAACTTCTTCGCTCTTTAAGGCCATACTCTTATTGCGACTTGGTTCAGCGTCATCTTTGTTAAGAGTAATTTCATGGGCCATGAGAGCACCAATGAGTTCTTGATAGGATATGGTTTCAAGATCTCGTGATTCCTCCATTGCAGTGACCTTAGCATGCCACTTCTTAGTCAGGCTCCTAAGAACTTTTCTAGCAATGTCCTCAGTACAGAATTTCCTACCTAGGTTTTTCAGTTCATTTATGATGCTTGAAAACCTTGCGGACATAATATCTAGAGACTTATTAGGCTCCATGATGAATAGCTCATATTTTTGCATAAGCAAATCAATTCGGTGCTTCCTAACAATGGAAGTACCTTCATAAGCTAATTCGAGCCCATCCCATATCTCCTTAGCCGTGGAGCATGAAGAGAACCGATCAAACTCAGTAGAAGTCATTCCGTTTTGCAGAAGACTTATTGTTTTGGAGTTCTTTTCGGCCTTCTTGTAGTCGGCCTCGACATAGTCCTCTTCTTTCTTTTCATAGGTAGTGCCTTCCTCGGATACGACAAGAATTTTGTGCGGTCCGTTGTGAATAATCCTCCAGCACTCCCAATCGTGTCCTTTCACATAGTGAGTCATCATGTTTTTCCACAATCCGTAATTATTCTCATCAAAGATGGGACACTTGAGATATTTGGAATCCATTTATCACGTGATAGGCAGCGGAATATAAAACGATAAGATAAATGAAAAACAAGATAGATCAGCCTCTTTGCGGTTAGACAATTAAGAGCACGAGGCTCTGATACCAATTGAAGAGTCTATTGATCCAAAATACTCAAGAGGGGGGGGGGTGAATTGAGGATTTAAAACTTTTGAAAGCTTTTTCGATTATGTATGTATAATTAATTATTTAAAGTTTATTGATTAAACTTTAACTAATTAACGAATTAAAAGCAAAGCAAATAAACGAAAGAAAGAGAGACACACGGATTTTTGAAGTGGTTCAGTTTCACAAGTCGAAACCTACGTGCACTATTCTCGATTAATAAATTTAGTACCTTTCTCCGGATTACAAATTTACTAACCCAACTCGTACAACTAACTCTAGCTGTAACTCAATGAGTACCGTTAAATACTCGAGTGACTAACTTACGCTAATAAGAAAGCACTAATGATTCTTGCAAAGGTTCACGTTAATGAACAAGTAAGAAATCAAATAAGCACTATTATCTTATAACGATAACAATAAGAACGAATGCACAAGTTTATAAATCACACGACCTTTTTCGAAAAATAAACAAAACGGTTTTCTTGCTTTAAAACACGGTTTTTGTTTTGTGAAAAATATATGAAAGTTATGCTCAAAGGTCTTAACTTTAATGATGTAAAGTATGGAGTATTTATAGTAAAAGAGGAGCAAGGGTTTCGGTTTCGCAAAACCCTAAGTGCCGTGGAAGGCTTGTAAAGCAAGAAAAGAATTAGGTTAAATCTTTCCTTAATTCTTTTCCAAGTATTGCCTTAATAAATAATATCTTCCTATCTTAACAACTCACCAATATCTTGGAGATTAGGAAAGATAATATAAGGAGATAAAGAAATCTCTAACAAATATTATCGTAATACCTTAACCCTTATCCAAGCAAAGACTTATTGTGCAAGAAGGAAGTTACTATTCACATTTTACTATTCACAGCACTATTCACGTTTTACTATTCACAACACTATTCATCCCTAATATTTTTATAAGATAGAAAGGAATAAATCAAATAATAAAGAGATAACAAATCTCTAACCAAATATTATTTTAAAGATTTACTCAATCTTTTCCTTCTATCTTTACAAAAATAATATCTTATAAGTTAGGAAAGAATAAATCAAAATAATATAAAAGAGATATTAAATCTCTAATCAAATATTATAAAGATTTAACTAAAACCCTAACTTGTGCAAAGAGTAACCGTGTATGAGGAATAAACGACTCATAAGCCCAATCCTCTTTCACGAAAACCCTAGGTAAGATAAATTAGGTTTAGGGTTTTTTAGAGTATGTAGAAACTAGAAACTCTAATTAGCAAGATGCCTCAACTCATAAGTTGATTCAATCATAATTACTAATTATAAGCTCATAGTAGAACCATACTCAATATTAAAATAAGCTCCCTTGTAAAATAAATACTTTTACTAAAACGTTTAAAACGGTTTTCCAAAAACAATTTAAAAACTATTTTGTCGTGTGTTTTATAAACTTCACATCTCAATGTTATAGTAGAAGAGCTATAACATTGTGCTCTTATATAAGTAATGTTATAGCTGTGAGGCCATAACTTTACCAATGTAAGAAGTCCATTCTTACGTTACCATTACGAGATAATCACCTACGCTATTTTAATCTTCGTTAAGAGATCTTCGAGTGTAGGCTACTTCATTATCCAAGCTTGATCAATCTTTAATTGAGCTTCATCTTCTCATGAATGCTTGAATAATTCTTTCACTATCTTGTAACATCTTGATCCGTGCACGAGGGCTTGATCACAATATGTTCTTGTATACTTTCATCACAATTCTTTAACACTCGCTATTAGTAAGTCCAATCTAAAAGACTAAACAAACAATTACGCGCAACAAGTATATAAAAAGTAAAGCACTCTTGACATCATCAAAACATAAACATATATCCTATATGGTTCAACAAATTTCCCCTTCTTGATGATGACAAGTCTCCTAAAATTGTGACTAAGTATGTAGTTCCCCCTCAATATAATACCGTTATCTTGATAATAAAGATTAACGCAAGATCAAACAATTATATTCAATACCAAAGCTTTAAGGAATTTAAGAGGCAATCGGTCTTGACAAGGAGCAAGCTTAGGCAAATACTAAATCATGGTTATTTCTTCCCTCTCTTGACATCATCGAAAAGACGAGAACAGACATAAAACGACTAGAATGATATCAACCGAGGCAAGAAATATTAATCAAAGCACATATTATAGTATAAGAACGATTTCAACATAAGCAAGCTCTAAATATAGTGTGTGCAATACAAACCAAGATGAATAGAGATTTTGTAGGAGAGAAGAAAATTAGTCACTCACCTAACTACGACCTACAAAAGCATGCATGCAATCTAACATGATAGACATCTCTAGCTACCGTACATATACACTCCAACCAATCGAGGTCCAAAACACATGCCGAGGACTTACATATGAATGTGAGGTGAGGTAATTGGGTAAGAAGGGGCAAAATAATTTGGATATGTGGAGGTAAAAGCCAAGCTAGCACCAATCACAACCAAAAGTAACCATATTCCACTTTCCAACCCAACATAACAGATGATGTACCATGCCAAGTACGGCACATACTCACTCATATAAAAAAGTACTTCTCCTCAAGTAATATGGAAATGAATAAGAATAGGAGTAATAAGAGATTTTTGCCTTCCCATCTTTTATAGTATCATTTTTCTCCTTTTTTTTTTTTTGTATTTTTCTTCTTTTTTGTTTTATTCCATCTTTTTCTTCTTCCTTCCAATATCCATCACAAAAGCAACAAAATTGACCACAACAAGACTTCCAAACTTACCAACAAGACTAGCTTGACAAGGGTAGGCCATATGGAATATAGTAGAATAAATAGGTCACAACAAGGCAAATTTGGCTAGTGTGAGGTTAGTAGGTAAAACGTAAAGGAAGGGTTGCCTCTCCACATGTGTCACCACCACAAACCGAGTGTATACAGGCAATAAGAGACAAATTTCATGCTTATGCAATTTGATGTTACATGCCATGTAAGGAGTACTACTCACATCCTAAATGAAACCAATCATGAATGTCATTGGTTTATGAATCTCTAAACCTTAGAATGTATATGTGATGAACAAGAGTTATGGTTTATATACAGCACAAAATATAATAGACTAGCAAACGGAATATTCTCATAAAATAATAAAATACTATATAAGAATGTACTTGCAACGGAAAATAGGAACACAGTCATATAATCTCATCTTAACTAGCCAGTCATACGGTTAGGAAACAATTATGATAGTTTAGGTGCCACCGATTAAACCAATTTCCAACCGTAAAGTCTCAAAACGTCCTCTAGCTAATGATTTTGTCAAAATGTCTGCCCATTGTTTTTCAGTACTACAAAATTCAAGTTTTATATTCCCCTTCTCAACATGGTCTCGTATAAAATGGTGTCTAATTTCAATATGTTTGGTACGTGAATGTTGTGCGGGATTTTTAGAAATTATTATCGCACTAGTATTATCACATAAAATAGGAATACATCTTACGTCAACACCATAATCACGTAATTGTTGCTTAAGCCATAAAAGTTGAGTACATACCAGTCCTGCGGCAATATATTCGGCTTCAGCAGTTGAGAGAGCAACCGAATTTTGTTTCTTCGAACTCCACGTGATGATACACGGTCCGACAAACGTGGCGACACCCGACATGCTTTTTCTGTCTAGAGAACATCCTGCGTAGTCGGCATCGGAATAACCGACTAGATCAAAATTGCACTCCATTGGATACCATAGGTATAAGTTGGCCGTTCCAATCAAGTAACGTAAAATTCGTTTTACGGCCGTCATATGCGATTCTTTGGGAGACGATTGATATCTCGCACAAACGCATACACTAAACATAATATCGGGTCTACTTGCGGTCAAATATAACAGTGACCCAATCATCCCACGGTAAGTAGTTTCATCAACTGATTTACCTTTTTCATCCAATGTCAATTTCTTGTTCTCGACCATTGGAGTAGGCATAGCGTGTGAATTTTCCATTCCAAATTTCCGAATTAATTCTTTGATATATTTCTGTTGGTGGATCTTAATGCCTTCATCTGTTTGTTGTATTTGCAGACCTAGGAAGAATTTCAATTCTCCCATCATACTCATTTCGAACTCGGAAGTCATCAACTCAGAAAAATATTTGCATAGGCTTCGGTTGGTCGATCCAAAGATAATGTCATCGACGTATATTTGAACAACCAAAAGGTCAGAACCCTCAGTTTTTAGAAAAAGGGTTTTGTCGACGGATCCTCTACTGAATCCGCTGTCAAGTAGAAACTTAGATAATCGATCGTACCAAGCCCTAGGTGCTTGTTTTAATCCATATAGGGCTTTATCCAATTTGAACACGTGCTCCTAAAATTTGATATTCTTAAAACCAGGGGGTTGTTCAACGAAGACTTCCTCTTGTAAATAGCCATTCAAGAATGCCGTCTTGACGTCCATCTGGAAGAGCTTCATTCCCTTGTGTGCGGCGAATGCTATTAGAAGTCTAATAGCTTCAAGACGAGCAACAGGTGCGAAAGTCTCATCATAATCTATTCCTTCTTGTTGATTATACCCTTGGACCACCAATCTTGCTTTGTTTCTGACAATGACTCCGGCATCATCTAATTTGTTCGAAGACCCACCGAGTTCCAATGACTGTACGATCTTTTGGTCTAGGAACTAAATGCCAAACCTTGTTTCTTTCGAACTGTTGAAGTTCTTCTTGCATAGCTATAATCCAATCTGATTCAGCGAGAGCTTCATTAATATTCTTTGGTTCGATCATGGATAGAAAAGAGTAGAAGGAACAGAAGTTGTTTAAGGAACGTCTTGTTTGAACACACTTCTTAATATTTCCAAGAATATTATCCATGGGGTGTGAATTCTTGTATTTCCACTTTGTTGAAGTGCTTGGTTCTTCATCGTTATTTGAGCTTGTCCCGACTTCATTTGGTTCAGAATTAGAGGAAGTTCCCCCTGAATCCAATTCGGGTGTTGTATTTGAGCCGATTATAACCTCGGACTCTACACCTTGATTTGGATTCAATGTTACAGTAATATCATCTATAACATTGGTTTGGGAGTTCTTGTCTTGAGTCAATGTTATAGTATCATCAACTATAATTTTGCCTTTCTCCTTTTTATCTTTTGAGGAACGAGTAAGTTCATCACTTATTCCCTCAATTTCGTTATCCTCTAATTCCAATTCCGGGGGATCGTCTCTTGAAAGACGAAAGTCAGGTTCATCCAAGTCTTCTTCCTCATCCTGTAAAGGCTTATCGAACACGTTATCTTCATCAAAAATAACGTGGACACTTTCTTCAATACAAAGAGTTCTTTTATTGAAGACTTTGTAAGCCTTGCTATGATCTGAGTATCCTATGAAAATCGCCTCATCACTTCTAGGGTCGAATTTTCTTAAACGGTTTTTACCGTTATTATGCACAAAGCACTTGCTCCCAAAGCAACGAAGATGGGAGATATTAGGTTTTCGACCTCTAAGGAGTTCGTAGGGGGTTTTCTTAAGGATAGGTCGGATCATGGCACGATTATGGATGTAGCAAGAGGTACTAATGGCTTCAGCCCAAAAGTTACGAGGTAAACCACTACACAGAAGCATTGTACGTGCCATATCTTATAAGGTTCTATTCATACGTTCAACGACACCGTTTTGTTGAGGAGTTCTTGGTGCAGAAAAGTTATGCCCTACACCATTAACTCTACAATATTCTATAAAAGTTTAGTTGTCAAATTCGGTGCCATGATCCGTACGGATAGATATAAGATTAGTCTTATATTTGTTTTGAACACGTTTCATAAGACAATCAAATTCATCAAAAGTCTCGTCTTTTGAATGAAGGAAGATAGGCCATACATACCTCGAGTAGTCGTCTACAAGAACAAAGACGTACCTGGATCCTCCTCTACTCCTTACCTTCATAGGTCCACATAAATCCATGTGTACCAGTTCCAAGGCTTGATTTGTGCTTACTACTCTTTTAGGTTTGAACGATAATCTTACTTGTTTGCACCTTGCACACGTGTCACACATCTTTTCTTGGTCGAACTTGATCTTAGGTAACCCCTCAACCAAGTCCCACTTTTTGAGCTTGTTCAAGGTTAGTGAGCTAATGTGACCAAACCGTTTATGCCATAAACAAGGATCATCAAGTGTAACTTTCATACACGAAAAGGAGTTAGTAGGCACAACATTTAAATCTACCATATAAACATTCCTTTTTCGGTGGCCTTCAAGAATAACGTTGCTAGTTCCTTTAATAATAATGCGACAACTATCAGTATGAAAAACTACTTTGTTACCTTTGTCGCATAGTTGAGATATGCTTAGCAAATTGTGTTTTAGACCATCCACGAGGTAAACGTCACTGATTGCGTGAGACTTGGAGATTCCGATTTTGCCGACGCCAATAACTTTTCCCTTTTTATTGTCCCCGAACGTTACTTTTCCTCCATTGAAGGGCTTGAGTGAAAGAAACAGATTCTTATCTCCGGTCATGTGTCTTGAACATCCACTGTCAAGATACCATTGATTGTTTTCTTTCACTTCTTCCTGCAGAAAAGATTAGATACAATTTTTAGGTACCCAAGCTAAGTTGGGTCCCTTATGATTAGTTAATCTAAATACTAAGTCCTTTCGAACCCAAACACGTCTAATGACCGTTTTTCTAACTATAGGTTTGTTTGGCTTGGGAGGAGTTCTAGGGTTAGGGTTTTCTCTAGGTCTAGGAATTTCTCTAGGTCTCTCTTGACTATTTGCCTTGTGAATAGGTTTACTGGGTTGAGATCTACAAGGGCTTTGTGAAGTGCTAGGTTTCTTAGAGTAGTCAAAGGCCATGTCATAGAACCAACGAAATTTATTGTTCCTTTCTTCGTTAGGTTCGTTAGTGGGGATTTCCTTATCCTCGACAACTGTGTCAACAGTTTTGACATGTTCGGCATTTTTTCGTAAATCATGAGCCTTTTTGACACAATTGATTTGGATATGACCTGTATGACCACAATAATTGCAAATCAAGTATTCAGGAAGGTCAGCATACTTCCTTTTTCTAAAATCAAAATCTGAAGGTGTTGATTTGCATTTGGAGTGATCTCTACAGCTGTAGCACTCATGTCCTAACCCCATCTTCATATTATTGTCAGATTGTTCGGTTAGGAAGTTTAGGACTTTTGTGCTACCTTCCCACTTGTCATGGACCTTTCTAGCGTGTAGAAGAAGGTCTTTTAGGGTTTTAATTTCCTCTTGACATTTCGTGTGATCTACATTATTGTCCTTTTTAAAGTTATCACGAAAGTCTTGGAATCGTTTATTAAGAATGAACACAACATCGGTGTGGTGTTTCTTAACATTAATCATATCGGTCTTAGATTCTTTCAATTGCTTTGAAAGAGAATCTATCTCTTTCTTTTGATCTAAGATCACTTCTTCATTAGATGTGACCTTAGTTTCCAAAAGTTCTTTGACTTTTCTAAGTTCTAAATTTATAGCTTCATTAGCTATAACTTTGGATTGAAGGTGCTTGATGTTAAGTTTTAGGTCGGAAATTATAGCTTCATTAGCTATAACTTTGGACTCTAATTCCTTCTTTTCAGCCATAGTAGAATCTAATGTTGTAGCTTTCTTAGCTATAACTTTAGATTTCAACTTCTTAGCTTTAGTCTTGAGAGTATGATTCTCTTCCGCGATTTCGAGAATCTGTTCCTTTAGATCTTTCAATTCCAAATCCTGTTCGTGACACTTATCAAGGCGGCACCTGCCTGGGCCGAGGGTTTTGACGGTAGCCAGCTGTTGCTTCGACTGGACAGGCACATCTCCTACCATGCTCACGAGGGCTTGGTGAGTCGTGTCACCTGTTTGAACTTTCATCACTTTTGAAGTATCAGACCTGAATAGGTGTTCTGACGTTGTTTGTTTTTGATTTCAGGAGGTCGGCACCATGAGGACTTTCTCAGGCTTCACTACCTGCCTGGGCCTTTACGACGTTCTCCGAGCCGGGACGAGGGCGTTGATACAGAGGTTGGCTTTTGGGCCATTGGTGGCCGCTTGGCGAGATATTCACAGGTCTTCGATTAGGTCGAACCTGTGTCTGATTCGTGCCATGTTGGACCGGTACTGGGATACGACGTTGTCGTTCCACATGGAGTTTGGGGAGGTTGGCGTGACCTTAGAGGATTGCACCATGATTTTCGGCCTCCCTTGTGGCGAGACGCCTGTTGAGTTCACAGAGACACCGGAGAGGGTGTCTTCTCCTGCGGTTACTCGTCTGATCGGTACTGCTTTGCCTGAGCCTTGTGACATCACTCCGTAACTGATCGTGAGTTCGTACCTGAGAGACCACTTCAGAGAGAGTGGCGGGTGTTGCTCCGGCGCCGTTGGCGAGTCCGGAGGCTGAGGCTAGGGCTGACGCGCCGGAGGCGCGGTTGTGGTTGTGGTACTTCTTGGTTGCCACGTACTTTGGTGACAAGGGTGAGCGCTTGTCGACCAAGGTGCTTCCCCTCCTTGCTGACCTTGACACTTTGGGTCAGTTTGATTGGGTTACGCCGGCTTTGGCGAGTTTCACCCGTTACATGCACGCATCGGTGCGTCCGGAGGCGGTGGGGGATGGTAGTGCCCCTGCTTTGGTTGGTCTCGGCCTCATCTTGGAGGTACAAGCGTTTTTTTTTTTTTAGTTTGATTTTGATTTTGATTTTGATTTTGGCAATTTTTGAGAAATTGGCTGATTTGTTTTGCTGTGTTTGATTACAGGCTTGGTTATATGCTTACTTCACCCCTTTGCGCCCGGGGACTATATGCGGTGTCCCCTTGACTTACCCTGCTGTGAGGGGTTGGACGGTGGCTCGGAAGAAGTCGATTAAGTCGACTTACGAGGACAACAGGCGTCTCAAGAACAAGCTTCGAGTTGCTGACGTAAGTTGCTGTTCCTTTCTCCTTCTTCTTTATAGAAATAGATAGAGATAGGATGACTAGGTAGCTTAGGAAGCCCCCAGTCGGCTGAGTAGCTTTGTCTTGAATGCAGTTTGTCGGGCGGCATTGGGAGCACTACACGGATGTGCCGGCCGCTGTCAGGGAGCGTCTGCGGCCTCGCAGCTCCCTGCGTCTGTACTTGGAGACGGCGATTGAGCCAGTTTGGTATCTGGGCGAGCGTTTAGCTCGTCAGTGCTTTACTGAGACTTTCGTGGTACCGGTCGACCCGCCTAGGGTGTTTTTCCAGGAGTCGACTCCCGACGAGGTTGATGAGCACCTTCACGGTCAGGGAGGTGAGGAGCTGCTGCTACAGGACGTCGACTACGACACCTTCCGGTTGTTGAGGCTTGCCTGGTACCCGATCGGGGTATATTTTCCTCTGTCCTTTTGCTTTCATTGTCTCCTTTGATAGGAGGGTTTGTTATCTTTGATGTGGACCCAAATTGCAGGGTGTCGATCTGCTGATGAGGACTCAGCCCCTAGTCTTCCCGTCGGAGACCAACTTTCAGGGGCCGGATGGCGAGGAGCTACAGTTGCGCTTACTAGAGTCTGCGGTTGCTGAGGTGACCGACGTTGGCATGGAGTGGAGATTGGTCGTTTTGAAGGTGAGTTCCCGCCCTGAACATTTTTCCCCATTCATGTTTTGCCTTGCATTGTATTAAAGGACCTTTTTTATTGTAGGTGACGACCGTTAGTCATCAGGCATTGTGGCGGATGGCTAACCGCTGGAGGGCGCTTGCTGGTGACCTGGCTCCGAGGGAGGCTCGACTTTCTCAGGTACTTTTTTGTCTGTTGTTTTTGTGTATTTTATGTTGCATTTCACATTTTTAGATCTTGATGACATGTATTGTGTTTTGTAGGGTACTGCGGATCCGGCGGAGCTTGCTCGGGTCCGTGCTGAGTTGGACACAGCCAGGTCGATGATCGAGGCCTAGGGGTTGGGGATCACCAGTCGAGACCAGGATTTGAGGCGTCGTGATGACGAGCTACGGAGCCGAGACGCGGAGATTGCCTCTCTCAGGGCTCAGTTGGCTGCAGCGGAGGAGCTTCATGTCGAGATGGAGCGCGAGACGTTGGAGAGTTCTCCGGAGAGGGAGCCTGAGCAGTTGGTTTGTATATATGTATTTTTGGATTCTGGTTCATTTTGTGATTTTTGGCTTTTTTGTGTTGTGTTTCGGAGGAGGGCTGTCGGCTGTCAATTCCCCTTTTGCACTAGTTCCTGCATCGTTAGTATAGAAAACAGGCAACAGGTTGCACATATGCATGAACGTAAACACGTAAAAGCATTTGATCGAAAACAAAATTAACCGCGATGACTCGAAGTTAAAATTTGAAATTTGAAATTTGAAAATTCCGCGACAAGTCGTGACGTTTGGATTTCAAAAGGAATTGATTTGAAAATTGAGAAATTAACTCGTGTCTTGAATTAAATTGCATCGAAAACGTTGAAATTGATTTGTGACTCGATAAAAAAAATCAAACTTAAACCAACTGCTTTCCGTTACCCTTCTCCACCATCGGATCTCCAATATAATACAATCCATGACAAATACCACCACAATAATTAGTCCAGCACAATACAATCCATTGCTTACATCCACTCATGCATGCATGGTTATATGTGAAATACAAAAAAATTGAAAAAACTACATCAATGTGACCATTTGAACAAACAATTAATTAAACAATACCTTCCATAGTTTTCTTCGCAAGTTTTTTCAGAGATGTCCTCTTCGTCATTGTTTTTTTTTTTACCCATTACTTTCAGGAAGCTAGGAAATAACGATGATTAGCCAGGAGTTTTAGAAGCTAGTAACTGAAGCTCGCCGAGATGAAGATGAAGTTTGCATACATTGTTCTTGATGAAAGAAGATGGTTTTGATTTTTGTTAAAGTTGATGAGAGATGGAATTGTTTGTGTAATTGATGAGAGAGGGATTTAATTTTGTGTTTTTATAAAACAAAGTGTGTAATAGACGGATTTCATGGGGAACTCCCATTTCCTCGTTTTTTTATACTAGTTGGTTGCACCGTGCGCGAAAGCTCGCGGTCTCCCAAGATATTTTAATCGTTGACGTTTCATGTGCATGTTAGCGTATCCTTGTTTGGCTCGGGTGTCTATACTTGTTGGCCGATCACAATAAAGCTCTTGTTGTTATATTGTTTTCATGGTCGAATTTACAAAATTACAACCATTCGTAAATAATTCGTACTTAATTTTGCTGTGAGCATAAATATCCGAATATACTACGTCTTTTGCTTATATGGTTAATTTCTAAAGAACATAATTACATGGAATACATAAGACATTAGAAACACATATACCAGACTTTGTCCAATTACACATAGATATTCTTACCGTTTTTTCAGAAAGTTGTTCTTTAGAGAATATTCTGCTTTACTACAGAACTCATTCTTCAGAGAATATTTCATATAATACATAACCTGCTTTACTACAAAACGGAACTATGAGCGATGCAAAAAAATCATGGAGTATATTTTAGAAAAACTGGAAAAAGATAGAGTAGAAGGGTTAAACTCCTCCTCCTCCTTTTCCCCCGCCTTCCTCCCCTTCTCCCCCTCCTTCGTCCTCCTCTTTCTCTCTTCAACGTTCTCAAGTCCTCAACCACCTCCTTTCCGCTTTCCCTTACCTCTTCATACTCCTCATGTGTCCCCTTCATATCCCTCTCCCTTGTCTTCTTCTTTTTTTCTCCAATGTTGTTGCATCCTATATACCTTCCCCTCTTTCATCTTCATGGTCTTCCACCTTCCCTTTCCCTTCCTCCTCCCATATACCTTCCAGGTCTCTCATCTTCCTCTTATATATTCTCCATTTTTCCTCCTCCTTCACTTACTCTCGTATTACTCCTCGTTTCATTTTTTCCTCGTACTTCTCCTCCATATCTTTCCTTTTTTCCTCCCCCTCCTTTCCTCTTTTCCTTTTCTCTTATGGTTACTGAAACGGAAGTTCATGAGTTTAATAATCTATTTCATAAATCGAGTTTTTTTTATAATTTTTATAATTTTTCATTGTAATCACACTACTACAAATGAGCACTTGGGCCACGGCTAAATTCGTGGCGCAAGTACTAAATTTCCGTGGCTAAATCATTTTGCCACGGGAATACCTGCCGTGACGCAAGTGGCCGTGGCAAAGAGATAGCCACGGGAAAAACAAGAACGTGGCTATTATTAAATTTTTGGCCACAGATTCTCTCGTGGCTAATAACTCCCGTGGCCAAAAAAATTTCCCGTGGCCAAAAAATAATTCCTGTGGCAAATAATATATACGAAAATTAAATAAAAAAACGTAAAATAATTTGGTTTTTTTTTTTCACAATAGAGATTTTATCATATATGGAACCGTGACAATCTAGGTCATTGTTTTGCTAGTTAACTCGATTTATTTGAACGTTAACATGTTTTCACCAATCATGCATCCGTGTGCATCAGAGAGGCTTTCCAGGAGGTCACCCATCCCAACACTACTCTCACCTGAGCACGCTTAACCATAGAGTTCTTTTGATGTGCTACCGAAATTGATAGTTAACTTTGTTCATATAATTGGCGCTTTGAATCCTTTTAAGTTTATTTTTTTTTCTTTCAAAATTTACCTTTAATACTATTTAATTACAAAAATGTTACATGATTTAAAAATTTTTGCGAGAAAAACATTATTTTGGCCAAAACAATCAAAGTTTTGATGTTAACCTCCCGACTATAATTTTGACGTCATTTTTTTTTGCCGAAGTCAACAAAACCATTTTCTTCAAAAAGTAAACTTAATCCTGTTTTCCTAACATTTTTTTTATTTCTTTAGTTTATCAACATTCTTATTTTTATTTCTCGTGTACTCATTTTTTCGTATATTTATCTATGCAAATTCTTTAGTAAGACCGTCGTACCTGCGATATGAAAAATGTGACCATTGTTTTGTAAAATAATGACAGCTTTTTATAACTAATGGTCTTTTTTCCCCAGAGTGATCATTATTAACCAAAAAGTAGTCACTTTTAACCTAAAAAAACACGAAAAAGACTGTCGTACAACAGAATCACTTATTTTCCTAAACTGATTTTTCTTTGTTATAATATATCGTTTTTTTCTCCAAAATTTCACATTATTTACACTTGTGACTTTAAATTATTATAATTTCTATATTTTCCCAGTTATGCACTCATTTTCAATGAAAAAAATTCTCCAAATTGAATTTTTATATTGATATTTTTTCCAATATGTTTTTTTTTAACGGATAATTCACATGGCGCCCTTGAAGTTTGCCTCATTGCACATGGTACCCAAAAAATTAAGTTTGTGCACCAAATACCCCTCAACTTTCATTTTTGGTACAATTTGGCCAACATTAACAATTTTTTGTTAACCACCGTCAAGATTGCATATTATGGATGATCCTTGTCATTTATTACCTCTAACTACATTTACCATACAATTAATCATTCGGCTAACCTTTTCTATACTTCTATACTGAAACATTAGACATCCCCCCTCAAAAAAAAAAAATACATTAGAAAAAAAAAACTCATTTCCTCAAGACCACAAAAACTCATTATTCAATCAATCCAAAACCTATCTATTTCCTCTATCCTGAATTCATTATCCTTAAATTCCATTGATCTCCCTTCAATACACCATTGTACCACCTTTACGCGCCACCAATTATATCATCGATTGTCTTAGGAGCCTTGAAAAATTCGTCTCAAGCATCCCAAATGACAAAATTGAAGAGAGTATGATCCAAATTTAAAATCACAAAACCCAAATAATTAGTCAACCATAAGAGTATCAAAATAGATACAAATATTTGGTGTTGCCCAACAAATTGGGTTGGTAAATTATGGGTTTCAATGGGCTTGTAAATTTGGAATGTTAAAGAAGATAACACTTTTTTTAACAATTAAAATTTTAAGGTTTGAGATGAAAAATCTGGTTTCAAATTGATTTTGAGGATAATTTTAAAAATGGATTATAGATGGTGTTGATGATGAATTTTAGCAATCTGTAGGTCTTTGAAATTAATTGTGGTTTTTTTGTTGATACTACGGAGGATGAGAGGATCAAAGCTCAAATCTCAAATCTCTAACAAGGCAATGGTGAGATGGTGATTACAGTAGAGATGATGATTAAGGTAGTAGAAGTGATGTTTTTTTTTTTGATGTATATGTTAAAGGGGATTGAAAAAATGTAGGCGATTAATTATAAAAGAAAATACTGAACTTAATTCACCCATTACCATTTTTTAACATTAACCTCACGACATATAGGCAATATTACTAACAAAAGTTAACAGATATGATGGTTTTGGTCACGGTGTACCAAAAATGAAAGTTGGAGGGTATTTCGTGCATAAACTTAATTTTTTGGATACCACATGCAATGAGGCAAACTTTAAGGGCACCATGTGAATTATCCGTTTTTTTAATTCATTTGTGGGAGATCATTTTTTATTTCCATTTTTTAGCGCACTTGTTTTATTTAATCAATTTTTTTAATCTAATTTTTGTTTCTTTTTCACTCATAAAAAAATTTCTTAAATTTTTTTCTAAACAAATTAATTTTATTTCAAACTCAATTTTTTATATAAATATCTTACAGAAAAAGTTGTAAATCTAATTTTGAATGAAACGGTTTGACAATATATTAATTTTAGATTTTTCTAAGATATATGGTAAATAACGTATTTATTTAATTTGATATACTATATCTTTAAATGTGATACGATCATTTAAGATTGTTATTCAACATTATAAAGTTTTAATTTAAAATGTAAAAGAAATTAAAACAAATTCACGACTTTATTAAATAAAATTATATATTAAAACAAATTTCTTGAATTATCAATGTTTTTAAAACCTACAAAGCATAATTGTGATTTGCAAAAAACAAAAAAAATCAAAAAATTTAGACAATAGACTTTTCCTTGCTTTCATTTAAGTTTATAAATTTTTTAAATTTCTTATTAAAGTAAATAAAACAATAAAAAATACTAGTTAAATTAATTAAAGTGTTTCCAAAATTTTATATTTAAATGTATTTTCATATTATTTATATTTTATTAAATTTTATTCAGATATTGTATTTTTTATAATCAAGCAATTTTTAAATTTGCCTTAACATGCAAATATCTTAATTTAAGTCGGAAAAAATACTCGCCACGGGTGTTTGTTTGTTCGTGGCTAAAAACTGTTTTTGCCACAGGATATTTCGTGGCTAAAGAAACTTCGCCACGAGTGTGACATAGCTCGTGGCTAATTTGCCACGGGTGTAGCCTTATTCGTGGCGCACGTGACTTTTTGCCACAGAAAAAGTTATCCCGTGGCATAAATTTTTTTCCAAAATAATGAATAAGTTTTTCCCGTGGCTAAGCAGAATTTAACCACCAATTATAAATTCCCGTGGCATAATTCGTGGCGCAAGTGACAATTTGTTGTAGTGTCATTTCTCTTCTTATTACCTCTCTTCTATTTTCTCCTCATACTACACCCCTCACCTCTTCTTACTCCCCCCCCCCCCCCCCCCTTTCCCTTGTCATTCTCATTCTCTCTCCAATATCCTCGCTTCCTCAACCATCTCTTTCTCCCCCTTTTCATCATTGTAGTCCTCCTCCTTCCCTTTCCCCTTCCTCCTCCCATACCCCTTCCTTATCCCCCTCGTCCTCTTACATATCTTCCGTTCCCTCTCTTCCTCCAGTTTCTCTCTTAATTCTCCTCCTCACATTTTTTCCCGAACTATTCATACTGATCTTTCCCTTCCTCTTTCTCCTCCTCATCCCATCCCATCGCTCGCAACCTTTCCTTTTTCACTACCTCCTCTTTCTCCTCATTCTTTTTCTGAGCCTCTATATCTTTCCCTTTCGTAATGTGTGGTGTGTTCAAACATTAGTATACGTTAACTTGACTTAAAGTGTCTAAATAGGCGACGAAAGAATTATCATCTTACAATTCAAAACGGTAATGTTATCTAATAATAATAATGTTATCTAATAAAAATAGAAAACCTAAGCTTACAATTGAAAAATAGAAATAAAAACTTGGTGATTGGTTGGGGCTCACTTAGTATGCTACTGCGAGTGATCCCAAGCCGTGCTCGACAAATTTATCAATAGTAGCATGTACTCTGTCTTCATTTTATATCCAACTTATTAAGAGCATGATTCAAAATCTGCAAATCACAAACAACCCAAGTACAAATTTAAAACAATATATGACCACCGCCCTTTATTGCCCATGTAACTTGTGATTAATCATTGTCAACTTTAACCATTAATTTCTCCACATATATATAGTTACACAGTAAAATTAAATTTCATATTGTATTAGATTTTTCAAAACGACAATTTTAGTGTCATCCAAGTTTTCCAAATTAAATACATAATGCACTCGATACGATTCGTGATACGGATTCGCGATTCGTTCAATAGAGCGTATTAAAAATAATATAATTCGCTAATACGTATCGATCACTTAATGTACAAAAAAAATAAAATAAAAAATAATTTTAGAAAAATACTTAAATTAATGATAGAAAAAATTACAAAGACTTCATGAGAGAAAATTGATCAAGTAATGATCTTACACGTCCTTGAATATCCAAAGCAAAATAAAAGCTAATAAACAATAGCAGCAAAAGAAAATCTGCACCCCGCAACTGATCTGTGCTCCGCTTGAATCCGTTAAACATTAATACCAGTGGCCAAACCTTGCCAAGTCATCTCTTGGAGCTTAAGGGATGAATCCTCCAAGCTTAGATCAGCGGGCTCAATATCCCATTTCTTGAATTGCCCAGTCACATAGTCAATTGTAAATCTGGATATGAGACTGAGGTTTGAATGAATAAATACAAGTTTCTCGGCTTTAATATTATTCAATCTGTTTCTAACAACACTGTGAATGAACTTGTATGTGCTCCAATTCCTCTCGGCAGAAGAAGAACTGATAGGCTGTGATAAGATCTTAATCGCAATCTGAGACAATTCTTGCGCTTCCGAACTATACGAAGACCACCAAGTGATACCATCTATTATTAAAGCATCTTCTTGGACCGCCTTCAAACCAAATAATCCCTTCTTCATATGAAATAGGCCAAACTGTCCTCTTAATTTGACTTCTTCAGTTGGATTTTCAACAAACTTCTCAAACGCCTTCATTACTCCTATAACAACTTCTTTATCTAAATTTGGGGCCTTTTTTTAACACCTCCTGGAGCAGTGGATAGAAGATAAATAGCATCATAGAAACGAGGATTCAATGCAAATCTTAAACAATGGGGGGAACATTCATCTTCTCCCATCTTATCATTAAAACAGTTGTAACTACTCTATACTGTGAGAATTTATCGGTTGGTCAATGTCGTCTGACCCTCAAAGTCAAATAATGAATAAATTCGATGGAGGGAGAATAAGATCTACAACATACCTGTTCCGGAGCACCTTTACTAACACAATGCATTTTACCATTGCTGTCAAAGTAAGTCAATGCTGGCCTTTTGTCAGTTGAATTAAATGGCAAAAAGTGTATCTCTCGAACTCTGGCACGAGCCTATAAAATGTGAAGACAAATAACTCGAGTCAAGCTAGTAAGAAAAAGTACACTTGATGCGTGTCTATAATATGATGTTTTACATTTTTATTTCCACGCATTTTATGTCTATTATATGTAGTTTATTCTACTATTTCCCCTATTTCTGTCTACTCTCATATTTTTATGTAATATTGCAGATTATTGCGGAAATGAGCAGAAAATGAACCAAATCTTGACCCCGAAAGCTAAGCTTAGGAAGGACATGAATACTTGACTCGGACCTGAAGTTTAGAATGCATTTCAAGCCCTGAAAGGTGTATTTGCGTGAGTTTTAGAAGCGGATTGCCAGCTACAGTGGTCTATAGACTGACCTACATGGTCTATAGACCATCAGAATGCTTCTCGACATTGCAGGCTGCTTCAGATGGCTATATCTAAAGTTCTATAGCAGATAATCGAGTGATTCCAATTGGAGGTGAAATCTTATACTCTTAGCTTTCCAACGCCGTATAGAACGCCTGATTTGACCAAGTAACGAAGAAATGGCAGCTGTTTTAGGATCGGCGCGCGCTGTAGAATCCGTCAGAATGCAATTCTGTACAGCGCTCTTGGTCGATCGACTGGGTGATGTGGTCGATCGACCACTCCACGAGTCTGACGATAATTTAAAGACGAGATTTAGCTTAAGCCCATTGTATATTAGGTTTAGGAATAAGAGTTGCGTGATATTCCTATATAACGTAGCTTTAGTTTTCAGTTTTATCATCCAGTTTTTAATCAATCTTCTATCATCAAATTTTAGGGTTCTTTATCAAGTTTGTTTTAGGGCATAATCATTCAATAATCATTCAATACAATTTCCGTTCGTATTTCCAGATTCCTTCCTGCTTCCTACTGGTAACTTTAGTTCCTTATTTCAGTTTACTATATTTCGTTCGTAGTATAGAAATTGCTAGTTAGTTTCCCGAAGCCTTAATTATCGTTTTATGTTATTTGTTTGTTTAATTATTTCAAGTATGAATTCGTTAGCGTTATTCGTTAATCTTATTATTGTTTTTGTCATAGTCATGAGTAGCTAAATACCCTATGCTAGGAATTAGGGAATCCATGGCGTCATGAGTTGATTTTATTAAGTCTAGGTTGAACCCGTACCGGTCTTATTTACTGCTGTGAGATTTACCCCTTTGCTAGATTGAGAAATTAGCGGAATTAGATTTCTTACAAAGTATTTGGAAAGACTATAGAGCGAAAGTAATTTAGTTTCTTTCTAGGGTGGAAAAGAGACCGAGAGGCTTAATTTGAATAGGGACTTAGACAACCTATTTGACATCCTGAGACGGTATTGGACAGACCTTGACTTTACTAGACTGACCCTTAAGCCATGGTGAACCGAAATTCCTAGCTACTTTTTATTGTCTATTTTAAACTTCATTTAATTTTCGGTAATTAGTTTACAATCAACCAACCAAACCCCCCCAAATTTCCTAGACTAAAATTAAGACAACTATAACTCCCTACCTCCTTGCGGTTCGACCCTTACTATCACTATCTATAGTTTTAGTTTGGATTATAAATATTATTTTTGATACTTTACGACGGTATCAAATTTTGGCGCCGTTGCCGGGGAGGCATCGCTAGTTTTAGTTGTTTTTATTTTAGTCTGTCTTTAGCCTCAAGGGATTTATTCCTTGAGGCAGTTCTCATCTTTTTCCTTTAGTTTTGTTTTTATAGGTCTTTCAGGTCCTATCTGAGCAGGATTTTGGAAGGAGAACATCAAAGGGAAGGCTTGAGTACCTTGATTCTTCCACCAAGATGTCTAACGTCTCCAGAATTATAGCACAATTTGAAGCTCAAAATGCAAAATCTGACAAGCTGGAGAGTAGACAGTCGCGGAAAGCAAGTGTAGAGATGAGTACTGTTGCGGCACTTGAGGCTTCTGTTAATGCTCAATCTGAAAAGC